>NC_134571.1:135005830-135311751 GCF_050947875.1 Dermacentor variabilis
AGAGCAGCAGCTTTCAGTTTTATTTTATGCGGACGACATTGTGTTGCTAGCTAACAAGCAAAGTGATTTGCAACGTCTGACTAATATCTGTGGACAGGAAGGTAAGACTTTAGGTTTGAAATTTAGTGTTAGAAAATCAGGTGTTATGGTATTCAATGAAAACAGTGGACAGACAGTGGCAATACAGGGCCAGGAAATACTTCGGGTAAGAGAATATAAATACCTTGGTATATGATAAACGAAGGCAAGATATATATGGAAACACAGGAAAAAACAATAACAATAAAGGGGAAGAGAAATGCAGACATAATGGGCGCCTGGCGCTGGCTCCATGGCGGCCGCGCCGATACGACGTATATATGCGCGACAGCGTTAAGGGCCCCATGTCGCAGAAAATACGGCGTCGGCGCCCGGCATTGGACGTCGCTCGGGCAAAAAGAAGTTTGCCACGCGTATGGAAGAATTTTGCCAACCACGCATACCCAACCACTCTTCTACCACCAAAGTTGTTCATACCTTGTCTTTCATTATTTACAAAGTTATTCCTCGGTATTTTAAGAACGGCAGACCACAAACAAATGCAATGGAAAAACACGCCGACAGTGCACACTTTTTATGTTATCTCTTCTCAGACTGAAATATTATAGGTGCGAAACAATAATAGGAAATCGACCCACGCAAGAGGCCGCGTTTCTACCAGAAAGCTTGCCTTCGTGCACAGCGTGCGCCGCCAGCGTTTCCCGGTAGACGTTACGGTTACATAAGTTGCAGTTGACGGGAAGCATGAAAAGCAGTCAGGGGTCTTCGAACGCTGTCGCGCTTCATTCTTAGAGGCGAAACATAAGCGTCTTCCAAATTTTTAAAAGAAATATGATTAAGAACTGTGTTCGTCTTCTTTATTGGAAGCACCACGTTCTTGTTGTAGTCCTCGTTCTCGTTTCTCAACAATGGTTCGCACCCACTACGGTCGATTGGCCAAGAAGTCTTATTGTTGTGGTCTCAACTGTGCGTTCTCACCGGGGCGTCATCTTCGTCTGCCTTTATTAGACTAGCGGGCACTCGCTTATTCCCATTGCATTAGTGGTAGAACTCCGCACACAACGGATCATAAATGTTTGCTATACATCTAGATAAGCTGAAATGTCGCAACATTCATAGGTTCACGTGCGATCAATTCTCGCAGGTTTAGAACCTGGACTCTACCACCAGTGGGCGCCGCGTCGAGCTGACCTCTGCACCGCTGTGTTGCTGTGGCCGGCCGATGACCTCGTTGTGAATCACGGCGGGCGGGGGAATCGCAGAAGCTCAAAGAGGCACCTACAAGGTAAAATTGTCCATGGCCGCGACACCGCACTGGCTGCTCCTCCAGGGCAGCCTGCTTCTGATAGCCTTCGTCGCTCAGCAAAAAGCAGAAGCAGCGAGAATCGACGAACCCATCAACCCTAGAGAGTACCGCGCCCGAAGCGACGTCGGCGCCGCACAACCGCTCTTCAGAAGCGCCAGTCGGTGGATGTTCGGCGCCAGTAACGAAGCCAGGCCACGCCAGCGAGCGAATGAGGGCGGTAGCAGCGACACCCGAGCACACCAGCAACCGTCTGCAAGCGTAGAGAAAGGTGTGCCGCGGGTGGAGCCCCAGAACTCCTTCCATGCTGAACAGGACAGTGTACGTGTGAGTAACAGCGAACAGAGGCGCCCGCGACCAGGTCGGGCGTACGTCATAACAGACCAAGAGAGCGATGACAACACCAATGGCGTCGCCGTCGGGCACAGCTTACAGTTGCAGCAACAGCAGCCGCAGCAACAACGAGCGGACGACAGCTTCCTGGACGAGGTCATCAAGAGCGCCAAGGCGGGTAAACCCGGCGGCGGAAACGTTGCTGTAAGACCCGTCGTCTTGTCCGATCGCGGCGACCCTGTATTGAACGCAGCCGCCGCGCGGGTCTCCGCCAACGGGACGAAGCTGTACAACGTGAGCAACGCGCAGAAGGTGGTCGGCGACGAACACCCCATGGAGTTGGGCAAGGTCAAGATCCGGCCTGCGCACGTCGTGCTCTCCAACAACGACACGCTGCAGCTCGAGTGCTTCGTCGGCTACAACACGCACGCGTCGGTCTCGTGGACGCTCAACGACCGCGTCCTGCTCGAGGTGGATGAGTCCAAGATCCAGACCATAGACTACAAGGGCGTCAAGGTCATGGTCTCCTCCATCCTCATCCGCAACGTGCTCAAGCTGCCCACCTTCAAGGAGATCTACGTCTTCAAGTGCATCTACCTGTTCGACGACGAGATGCAGACGGCGCAGAGCGTCGTGCACGCCCGCGTCACCGACGACTGCCAGACGGACCAGGAGTGCGCGCCCAGAAACGCGCGCTGCGTCAACAGCCGCTGCACGTGCGCCAGTACCCAGTACCCGGTGAAGCTGCAGTCCGTGCACACCACGTGCCGCGTCGAGGCCTTCCTGGAGACGGAGTGCCTCTACGACGAGCAGTGCGAGAACGTCGAGCCCAAGAGCGAGTGCACGGTCCACCACTGGTGCGCCTGCATCCACGGCTACGCCAGGGACGCCTGGAGCAACTGCCTGCCCAAGAGCACGGGACTGAGGACCCGGTGCAACTCGGACCGCGACTGCGCCGACCTCGGCGCCAACTGCGTGCTTAGCCACTGCTCCTGCCTGGGTGACCTGGAAGAGCGCAGCGGCAAGTGCGTCGCCAGGAACAAGCCGACGGACGAGCTCCTCAGACGGAGTCTCGTGGCCAAGGTCACGCAGAACGTCGCGTCGCCGCAGTACGCCGCGGCATTCGCGCTGTCCTCGACGGTGGCGGCTACCGTAGCGCACTGTCTCCTCCTGAAGCTGCTCACTCCCGAGTAGACCATACAGACCATCTGCCGACGAGATCACCAGCTTTGTTCAGTAATGAATGCGGTGGTATATCGTGAGAAGTGTACCTTATGGTGCGTGTGTCTGTTTCTTGTTTCGTATGGGTTAGGGAAAAATGTTGCTTGAAATCCATATCAAGGGGAACGTCACCTGCCACGGTGGTTTAGTACCCGCTGAATGAGGCGCCACAAGGGCGGTCAGGGCCGTCGCTTTCTCACGGAAGGGGGCGATGGTGAATGCAAACAGAAAAAAGAAATGAATCTTATATGTGGAGAGCATAACGCTGGCACAGAAGTCAATAGGTTCTCTAGGTTATGTTGAAGCAGGAGGAGGAACGGGAGGAAAGCACATTTATTAAATTTTCCTGTTTCGCACCGTAATCGGTACCTGTGTTCACAAAGCAGTTTGGGTGTTAGGGCGGATAGTGAGAGCACACCCTTGTTAATCCTTACAGGGAGCAACGATAGGGACGTGTCATTGGGCTACTTGTTGATATTCAGAAATGAACATGTACGGCGCTGACCAGGCATCACTAATAAACGTTGCGCACGCGGAACGGACGTCACCGTAATGACGTTGTTGTCCGTCTCTTTTGAGGTGTCTCTTTGCGCGTCCGACATACATGTTCCATTCTGAGGGAGCATCAGTAGAAAATTCCTTCGAATGGAAATCTTTGCGAATACGGCCCCAAAAGTCACGCAGCCCCCCCCCCCCCCGCCCCCCGAAAAAATAAACGTGACGTGACGTGAGCATAGTACAAGAGCAGGCTAATGTCGTCCCCATAGTAAGGGGAAACCCTTCCCCCCATGGAAACGCGTCGCATAATCGCTGCACTAAATGGCTGTGTGCAATGACGGAGCAGTCAACGTGCGCAGCCAGGGGTCTTAAGCATCAACCACGAAGAACCAGGAAGCCCGAAGGATAATGCGCGACGGTTAAGTTCAGCGATGGCGGGCAAGAGTGCAGCGAGCAAAACTACTCGCACGCTGAGGCTTACACTGGCGTGGCAATGATAAGTCACGACGAGTCACGTCGGCGAAACGATGACACACAAGGCATCTACCCGGCCGTCTGTAATGACTGGGTCCTCCGACTATGCGTCTAACGACAATGTGGCCGTCATGTTCCAGGGTGGGAAGCTCGCCCAGTTCGCCAATGAAGGCGAGCTGGGCGACGACGGGATGCAGACGGCATCTATATCAGAGCGTTATGGCAGCCATGAGGCGGCCGAATCACATCTTTATAGGCCGCCCTGATAACGCTGGACGGTCTCGGCACAGGGGCGGGAATCAGCGGTGCAGAAAGCAAAGCTTTCGCTCAGCAAAGTGTAAGCCGGAGAAAATTCATAGCAGTGGCGGACATTTGCGGCGGTGCAAGAATTGCATAATAGGCTCTTTTGTTGACAAATATGTCAACTTTTTTGTTAACAATTTTAGCGAACGCGTTAGGACAGCGAAATTGAATCGGGTCGGTGCTGAATGCATTAATGCCCGCTTAGTATAGCATCCGGAGAAAGAAATTCAATCTCTTTCTCTATGGGAAGGCTACATATAGCCTTCCTCATGCACAGCTACATTATACTATGCAAAACACCAACGCACTTTGTCGCAGATATTGAGGACAAATATTTCGAAACTGATGCCATGACACTCGCTAAACGGACGTGCGTTAATTAGGTGCTGGCTGGTTTCAGCACCGCTACATGCAATGTACGCAGTAATGTTCCTAATGAGGGAATTTTAGTAAAGAAATTGTCTATGTTACAATTTCTAACGTCCTCTGGCTTGAAGGTGTTGCCTCAGAAGGTGCCCTTTTTATCTACTGTATTCTTTTTCAGATTTACTTAGTCGTTGCTTGGACGGCCGCGACAGTTAGTCCGTGGAACGCACGATGTGAGACGATAGGCGGTAGGGAAGGCTGTGCCGCGCCGTGATCCTTATCTAAATTATGTAAGAGATTATATAATCTGTGGAACAATCATTAAGGCGAAGAGCCGGCTTCAAATGCAATAGCAGAACAGTTCAATTTGCATTCGCAGTGTGAGCTTATAGCGTAAGCGTGTGAGGAAAAAGAAATAAAAGGCAAAGCTGTCCTTTTTTTAATGCGAAAGTTTGCCCTGTAGCCTAAAGTGTCTGAAGCATGCATGTTATATGTCTGATTTGCCGTGTTCGATTAAGTCAAACGGGAATCTATAATGGGAACAACATAACCACACATCGTAGTCGGGTGGTCGGCTTGGGCCGTAGCCCCGCTTTTTGCAGTTGTAGTGGCGCCTTGATGAGCGCAGTCCGGGACAACTTCGCAAGAGGTTCGCGGAAGGGACAAGTCGAGACGAAGGTTAGCTGGCCGATGGTTCAGAGCCCAAAGACAGGTCGCAGCTGGCGTCACTGCGCACCCTCACGGATCTTTCTTAAGGGGCCTCTACCAGGCTCCACTGCAAATTTTGTTTCTATGCACTGGAAGTTATAAAACGCCGTTTAAGGAGCCTTTTACTCAATGAACTTTTCAAATCGGGTCGTTACAGGAGGAGATGGGAGAAATTAACTGCGCTGTTGCCATGCCACCAGGAGAGCAGCGTCAATGTCTCCCTTTGCCAATGACTCTCTCCCTTTACCTCGACTAGCCGCTTACAGGCGTAGTTTTATCGCTGCCTTCTCGCATACCGGAGCTGGGGGACCATGTCATGTTCAGCCGTCGAGCATGCATCGCCGCCTTTCTTTTTTTTTTTCCTTTTTCTTCCTGCGCGGCGTATCTTTAGCAGGGACGTTGCGCTTCCGCATTGGATGATCAACCGAAGTCAAGGAAGGAAGGAAATCAACGTTATTCAAGGTCCTGCAGGCCCCGAGAGCTTTGGGCTCTCATGGAGTGGATGTCTCCCACGACGAAACCGGGAGGTTGAGTTTCCTGGCGGCGTCGTGGACCTGCTGGACGGCCCAAGTTGGGAGCGAATTCTTTGCTATAGATTGCTTCTTCAAACTTGCGCTTGTCTGGTTCGGAGTTTATGTGAGCTTGTGAGCACGGCCAGAGTAAATGATAGACGTTAAGGGATGTATTACAATCGGTGCAATAAGACGTGTCGTAGAGCCCAGACATGTTATGGTGTAGTCTGTTTTGCTTGGGGTATGTTTGTAGCATTCTGAGTGTAACCGCTTGAGCTCGAGTGAGCATGCGGTGTGGCGTGCTATACTCTCTACGTTGTAGGTAGTAGTGTTTAGTGATTTAATTGTATGTAGTGGGGGCGTCCTTGTTCTCCGATTGGTCGGGTGAAAACGCGCGGTCTGTAAGCGCGCGCGCAACCTCGTGTGCCTCCTCGTTAAGGATGGGGACGTCGCCGATCTTTAGTCCTAAGTGTGCCGGATACTGTATATGACGTGGTTCTTAATCTCTTTCTTTGTCACAATTCTGAGAGCCTGTGCGCAGACCGTGCCCTTTTGGAAAGCTCTGATAGCGGCTATGGAGTCGCTGTAGATATGGGAAAGATTGTCGTCGGTGAGCGCAACAGCGATCGCAACCTGTTCGGCCTGTTCAGGCTTCCTTGAAATTACCGTGGCTGCATATCTTGTGGATCCACGGTCGTCCACAACCGCCACTGCGAAAGCTTTGTTTCCTGCGTATGCCGCCGCGTCCACAAAAGCTGAGCGTTCGCGGTTCGCCAAGGCTTGGTTAAGGAGGAATTGTCCTCTCGCTTGTCGTGTGCCCCTGTTGTTTTCGGGGTGCACGTTTCTGGGTATAGGTCGGACCGTGTTCTTGGCACGGATGTCCCGTGGGAGGTCCGCAAAGTCTTTTTCTATGTCTCCTTGAGCAAAGCCTAGCTTCTCTAGGATTGTGCGCCCCGGAGGCGTCGTCGAAAGCCTAGCAAGCTGGGTGCGCTGCTGGGCTTCGGCAATTTCTACATGCTCGCTACGTCACTTACGACGACGCTTGACTTCGGTTGTGCTGGGCATGCACAACCGAAGTCAAGCGTCGTAGTAAGTGACGTAGCGAGCATGCAGTGCATTTTACGTCGCGGAATGTGTGAGCGCGACATTGACTCTGTAGCTGGGTCCGCATCTTCCTCGAGAAGGAGGGCCCGCGCTGTAAACGGGCTGTGCACAGCGATTCTTTGTGTAAAATGGTCAAACCTGGTGACGGACGCTTTAGCACAGCCTCCTCGCGGTGGGAGACATGCACTAGACGGAAGTAGAGATGTAAGGGCCGGAAAAAAAAAAAGAGAAAGTCGGGGAGATTGAGAAAGAGAAAAGAGCTTTTTTTCCCTTTCAGCACAGAGAAAGTGTGGAAAAAAGTCATTAAAATTTCCACATACCGTAATACTTGTCATTTCCTACTGCGCAGCATACGATTCTATGGAAGCGACGACGACGACCACAAAAAAAAAAAGAAAAAAATACGGCAGCACAGTAACTGTTTCATTATTAGCTATTAACTGAACTTAAAACACAGCGGTTTTTTAGGCCCATCCTCCATTGTGGATGCGTGCCATTTTTGAAGGAACAACAACAACTACGACGACGACGACGACGACGACAACAACAACAACAACAACAACGCGTAGCTTTCAAACGTAGCGGAATACAAGACGCCTTCCGAGTTCAGGACTGGCGTCCGGAACTCCGCGACGCCCATGGAACCATCAACCTGGTGGCAAGGCATTTGCACTAAATCATCCGCTGGCTTCTAGGCTGCTGCAGATACCTTCGTCATCTGCCAGTTGCGAGCGAAAGTGGACTTCGTTTGCAGATGTTCGTAACGAGCTTCGCAACGGACTCAAGAGTAAACAGGTTCTTAAAGCTCGTCTATGCGTACAATGAAATTTGACTGCGTGGGAGTAGCCGCGACCAATATTATAGCGGGTGTGTCCAGCGAGAGTGACTCGGACGCTGAGCGAGCTTTTATATCAGTGATCAAATTAGCTATATTTCTTAGAATCGCACGTGTTTAAGGATAACTATATCTTATTGCTGGAATATTAAACATAAGCTATTTCTATGGAGTTTCCATCTTTTTTCAAGATTTCCGAAGTTTCCCCCCCCCCAAAAAAAAAACTGGTAAACAAGCGGCTTTCCTTTTTTTACTTCCCACTCAAAATTTTCAGGAATGTTGCCTCCCTGTATGCGGAAGGTCTGACAGGCGCGGAGTTATCAATGCGCACGTGGAGTGGCGAAGCTCGCAGCTTTCTCTAGAACGAGTTTCGAATAATTCAGGGCGCCGGCCGGAAAGATGAGCGAGAGTACAGCGATTGCGTCTCGGATATTTCCGCGGTGAATATTTCCTCCTGCTGCTATACCTTCGAGTATTCGACAATGTGCGCTTTGGAAAGGTGCTCGTCTGTATTTCGTTCGAATGTGCGCGCGACAAAGCCTTCGCTTCTTTGCGATTTCTTTTTGAGAAACCGCATTCATCATGCGGTTTCTAATCAAGACTCGAACAACATGCACCAGGTCTTATTGACTTAGAAAGATTTGCTCATCTTTCTTTCTTGTCTTCTTTCTTTTCTTTAAAAAAAAAGCTGGGTGAATGATAGCTGGGACGCTCTGTATACCAGTATAGAGCTGATCCTTTGATGTGTTGCGTATCACCGGGTGTCTCGTCACTTCTCATATGTTCTATGGGCCTCCTGGTCCTATGCAGTGTGCATATCTATACTAGTATGTTCTGTTACAGTCCCGTCGCAGCACTTCATTCTTTCGTACTCCTTCAATTGAATTCTCGGGTTTTACGTCAAACCCACGATTTCATTTTGAGGCACGCCGCAGTGGCGGACTACGGATTAATTTTGACCGCCACGGGATCTTTTAACGTGCCTCCAGTGCACGGCACACGTTCGTTGTTTGCATGTCGCCCCATCGAAACTCGGATGCCGCGGCCGGGATTCGATTCGCGACCTCGTGCTTAGCAGCGCAACGCCGTAGCCGCTAAGCCACCGCGGCGGTTATACGTAGTCCTTGAAAAGTGCAGCCAGGACGGGAGTGAAAGTTACGCTCATAAAGGAGTAAGTGTGGAAAAAAAAATTCTGTAAAATGACAAAAAAAAAGACCGTCAACAGAAAATTTCAGCGAAACTACAGTACATATAAGAAACCAGAAAAAAACCGGAAACGTATTTCAGTGAAATCGCTAGACGTTTCTTTTCTTTTTCTTTTTTTGACACTGTAGGCCAAGTCACATCCTAATCAAGCCGCATCACTTATGTCCCGACATTTTCGTGAAGTCGGTACGCCGTTTAAGAAACACGGTGCCGCCAGATTACAACACCGCCCAAGCTATATACGGCGAAGCCTATGCGGTTCGTGTTTCAAAAATTAGGACATTCGCTCCCGCATAGCGTATGCATAAAGTGCGCACGAATCGGACGCTGCGCAGCAACGCGATTGGGCGGCTCCACGCAGCGTGGCCACCGAGCGACATCGCACGTTCCACGCCTGCAGCTGACTGCTCGATGGAGACGAGCGCGCCCACTGCAAAAGAAAGAGCAACTGCCGAGCATCTCAATGGCGTCCGCGATGTCGCGTCCCTGCTTGCAGCGGTCGCGCCGAGAGCGCTAATGGAAACCTCGTGTCCCGACGGCGTGACATCGTATTTCGAGCACGCGTTGATCTGGAAACAGTTAACGATGGTCGCTTGTGGTGTTAGCGACCGGACGTTCCAACGCGGTCGACAAAGAAAGCGCCAAAAAGGCGGCGCCGTTCTTTCCCTCGTGAGCAGCCCTGTACACGCTTACCCGTGAGCTGTTTTCGGCCGCGCTATGCTCGCTCTACTGTTGGGTCCCGTGTGCGCGTGCGGGGATGATGTGATGCTCTGTATGGCAAAGCTTTTTTTTTTTCTTTTGATTGTTTCGTTCTCTGCCAGAAGAACGCAGTTACAACGCGCACGCGCGTATGTGTGTTTGTGTATGTGTGCATGTGATAGTGTGTGTGGGGGTGTGTGTGAGGGAAAGAGTATGTTTGCGCAAGTGTGTGTGTGCTGCAGATCTGTGGCATGTTTACTTTTTTTTATTTTCTCTGCAACGTCCTGCCTTGTCCATGCACTGTGTAAATGCTACACAGAGCACGCTGCAGCCTGTTTTGGCAGTTGGAGGCCTACAGCAGATGCACCGAAACTTATAGATGAAAAAAGAAAGAAAGAAAAGAAAATCGCCGATCCAATCAATATTGTTATGTGAAGCATCTTGCAGGCAGCTGGCTATCGGCTTCGCTTGGGATTGATCAAAGTGATAACAACACAGTGGCGCAACCAGCCACTCAATTGGGGAGGGGGGGGGGAGGAGCGATTGCTCGAAGTGAGACCACAGAAGGGTGGAAGGCCGTCTAATTTTTTTGTTTTAATGTGTTACTGCTATCACACAACTCCCACCTTAATATAATTGCTGTTTAACTTTTTTAACATTCATCCCACGCATTTGTTCTAATCTGTTTTCACGGTAGTAAAGAATTCTAGGAATTATAACTTTACGGGCGACCACGCTCCAGGTATATCCGTAATTTATTGCGCTAAATTTCTAAATCACGAAGATTGACTCGGGGCGTACTAAGGGGAAAACAAACGCAACCCCATTGTTAGAACGAGCGAGTACTGATCTTGGTGCCTTAATAGGTGCGACTTTAAAGTGATAATTATACGCTGCAGCTCGTAGAGTGCTCAATTATTACATAACGGACGTAGAGTGACGCAGTTATGATGGCTGTTTCATTTTTGCTCAATAAATAAAGTCCACGCAATTTCTTTCAAATGACCATTGTTCTACATTTACTGTAAGACGTAATAATGAGGCGAAAACTTACTTGTACGTATAAGAATGTCATTCTAAAACCTGAAGGCGAAAGAAAGCGCGGCAACGTCGCGCTATACCGCTTGCAGAGCTGTACAGCGGCAAAATAACATTAATCAAATCATGCCCGTCGAACGAAGACTAGTGTACTCAACACAACCATGGTAACATTTTCATGCAGAAAGTTGCGAACGCAAGATGCGTTCGAAGTCTCAAATGCGAAGTACAGCGTCTAGCAGCGACATGATTACAGAACGTTCATTCCGCTTTAGTACTTGCTATAAATGCTACGGAATCAACGTGATGGCAGAGCAGAGAGACCTCCCCCCCCCCCCAAAAAAAAAAAGAAATCTCGACAATATAATTAAAATAGTGATTATACATTTCCCTAACTGCAGCTCGGGGAACGAAACGCATGTGTAATTATAGCTACGCCACGTTGGCATGAAGACGACAAAAATATAGTACTCCCAGATCGTCCTTCGTCCGCGGTTGTACAGCGTTTCACACTTTCTACTTCTTCCAGTCCCAATTGGGCGCAACAATAGGCGGGGGAGCGCGCTCTAGCTAACACAGCGGCACACACACACACAAAAATAAAAAATAGAGACTAACGCAATTCGGCACACAAGACGTCGTTGCCGTGCTGCGAGATCTGCGGCACAGCACACACTCCTGAGCACCACATCGCCGTAACAACGCCGCCATTGTGCCACGACAGCGTGGCCGCTAAATCGAAAAATATACCACGTGATTCCCTCCACACTCTTCTCTTACAGCGCGCAGACTGGGTAGGGCCTTTCAGTTTTTTGCCTTTATCCGTGGGCTGCTCAGCCTGCAGAGCGCCGACGGATCGCGTGATCGAGCACTAAAACATACCGCGCGCTCGATTGGCTTGAATATGAATCGCATGAATCGAATGAAGCGCAATACTGTCTCCTAGTTCGTTATTTCCTCCATGACCACCGCCTTCCGTTTCCCAGCAGCCGCAAACTCTGCTCAACACACACAGTATTGGTTACGTTAGTTACGTCAACGAGGATATATATAGCTGCCGCGTCCAGGGATTGCACACTTATGCGTTCGTACAGAAAGCAAACTTAGTTCGTTTATTTTTGAGCATTTTTCGATTCATTCCACCATGATGAAAGTAGTCTCGCTGTTCAATAACATGTATTTCCCCAATGTGACAGTACATATGTGGCAATGCGAATATATATTCTGAACTTCTTTCGCGCACTTTACGAAAACCGCCCAATTCTTGGCCAATCTATACCACGCTAGCTATCTATAACTTGTACAGAGGAATGTAGTAATAATCGAATAGTAACCTAACAATGTTCTCGCTGTTTCATGTGAGGCACATTATACGATTTACGTCCTTCTTTCGCCTTTCTTTTTAAGGGGAGGTGAGCAGTATTTGTATCGAAATAACGTTGTGGCCAATATACCGCCCTCGGTGTGCTTTATGTCGGATGGCGCAAAGAAGAAGATAACGAAGAAGAAGACGTCGCCATTGCTGCTGTAGTTTGTGCAATCGCCTCGTCTACGAGATACTCGAGCCGCCAAGTAGCGATTCTTTGTCTCACGTCCAAGCCAATGTCCAAGAAAGGGAAGAAGAGTCGCGGAGGGAGCCACATAAAGCCCCCGCCGTCGAAGAACAGAGACCTGAAGGTCTCCGCACGAGCGAACACCCCAGCAAATTCGAAGAAGAGCTCCCTCAGCGAAGCCGAACCGAAGAAACCGAGCATCGAGAAGAACGCTGTCCCGACGGTCACTAACTCCACCAACAAGAAGGTCTTCATCGACGCAGTCTCTTCTCCCCAGTCGAAAACTCAAGATCCAAAGGAGGGAGAATCTCCGCTCGACTCTATCCCCATCGATGCCGCCGATAAGGACGCTCCGTTGGATGGGGAAGTGGCCAACCGCGAAGAGGCTCGCCAGGAAAGAAGGCGACGAAGACGCAAGAGCAAGCAGGGTCGCCGCTCCAGAAGAAAATCCATCGCACCTCCCGACTCCGAAGACTCAGAAACAGAGAACGTGGCTGCCGAAGCGAAGAGTTCCGATGACAACGACGATAGCGAGGAAGACGACGGTCAGTCGACTGAGCGCAGAAGGACCCGCCGTTCGCCCTTGCCGCACGCCGGACGTAAACGTGAACGGGTGAAACTGGTGGACGCTTCGACAAACACTCCGCCCGCTTCGATGATGGACCTTGTCAGCTCCGAAGCGACCGCTGCAAAGAGCGTCCAAACAAGCACCAAGGCCACTCAGACGGGAGACGTCATTATAACACCGCGAGTCGCCAAAGGCAGTCGCGCGCAGCGTTCTTCTAATTGGCCCGCCAAGAAAACTACCAAGGAAAAGTGGAGCCCAGCAACAAGACGACCGAAGCCACGGATCGCAGTGTCAGACACGACCGTCGTGACTACGGAGCTCCGCGCGCCCAAGGCCACAGTTTCAGAGCGTTTTTACGAGCAGACCATTTCAACCGAAGACGAGAGCACGGACGACCGGTCATCGTTCAGCAGCGATTTCTTAAGCGAAGATGCATTCACGTTTTCCCGTCCAACGAATATGTTAACACGGCGCCCGCGGAAAAGTGGGAAGTCGAAATACCATAGAAGCACATTTGACCCCCATCAGGCCTACGCAACAGACCCAGCTAAAGATGAAGGAACAATAACGTCAGAGTTGCTGGAAGACACAGACATACCTTGTTCTTACTGGCCAACGACAAGAGGAACAGATTATGTTGGTGCGGTCGAGATGCGAGATCCGCGGTACCTGAAAATCGACGACGATGCCAAGCTGGAAGAGTATTACAAAGAAGTGAGAGAAGAGCTCGTCGAAGCTAGCAGTAGCAACGACTTGGAAGGTGATCAAGCCAGCCGAGTAGGACGTGACACAACGATAATAGAGCATTACAACTGCATCGACACGCCTGAGTACACGGGCGGACTTCCACGGCAGTCAAGTGCTTTTGACGACCCGCGAACGAAAGGAAAGAGCGCTGTCTCGCCCTCGTGGAATTTTCCCAGCCGCCTCGACGTAGATGCACCGCCCACGCGATACGCATTCCAGGTGGCTGAAACAAGCGCAAAGGGACAAGACCAGCCCCCGCCAAATATGTGGCCTGATAGCCAGGGTGCCACACAGAGTACCAGCGCTAATCCACTATTTCAGCCTTGTCGAACGAACGCTGCCGAAACATACTCCAGCGAGCCTCACGTATCTGTGCCCGCAGATGACACTGTGATGGGCACGTCAGCGGCTTCAACGCCGGCGGTGCGTCAAAGCGCAAGTTTCCAACACAACAGCGCTCCAACTTGGAACCCCATGAATCGATACCCCCCCAATGCTGAACCATGTGTCATTCATAAAGCCATGCTTCAAGGCGGCCAGATATTACAGCTGGCCCTACCACCCCTGGTGGGCGTCCCGACAGCGGTTCATTCGACGAGTAGTTTCCCGGGGGCATACCACAGTTGGATGCACAGCAGCCACCCGAGCCAATTTTGTCAGTTTCCCCAGCAGGGGACCCACTGCTGCTGCTGTTCGTCGGTCCTCCACGGAATGGCCAGTTGCCTAGGCTGCCGACATATCCCGGCGAACCCTGTCAATCAGCGTCAGACCACGTGTCGCTCTGAAGGAAGCTCGCGTTCACGACCATCCGCGGAAACCTGCAAAGCCCTCGAGGACGAAGGAATGGGTAGCGTCGGCCGTCACGGAAGACAAGAGCAGCGTGGCGTCTCTCCAGCAGTATACTCGAAGCATCCAGAGACTGGCGGAATGCCCCGCCGACAAAAGAACAGAGCACCCCGCAAATATTTTCCCAAAAAACAGCGCAGCACGGCCGGGACGCCGTCTTCGGGTGCCCTCCGTCAAAAGAACGGGGCAAAAGGGAGGTCGTCTTCTAAGCAGTCTTTGGCAGGCTCACCGTCGCGACAGCTTCACGGCAGTGAGCAGGAAGAACGAGTTGCTCGTGCCAAACAACCCGTAGGAATGCCACCTAGGAAGAGCAATGAGAGGGCTGCAACTTCCTCAAGTTCGCGTCGTCAGCTGCGGGACCGTGCAAATCCGGCGAAGCCGCCCTGCTCGAGCACAGAGTGTCGTCCTGAGCGATCTCCTATGCCGCCAGATGATCTCCAGTAGATTCGCCTACACCAGTTCGCCAAAGCTGTTAAACCACCAATATTTTCACATGAGAACGCCACCGAGTTCAGCGATAACCATTTGACGAGCAACTCCCATCACCTTTCTGTTAAGAACTGATTTTAGAATCCGCTGTTACGAACGGTACACAATAACTTAACTTTACGTACACTACCGATATTCGCTGGTAAATGTGATGATCACGGGTAGTAAATTTATTATGGCGTCTTGCGTTTTTACCCAGCGCTTATATTGAGTCTCGTGTGCTATATCCGTTTAAGCGTTCTGCTAAGCCACTGAACATGGTCTCAATATGAATAGTAAACTGTCGATTCATTTGAGAATGCCGCGCGATGCGCTACCTGAATCGTCAATTAAAACGCTTTGGTACTATCTTGCTCATTTAGATCTGTTCACGCACGGATGCATGAGTGTATACCGAGCTGATAAAATGGCTTCTTGTATAAACTTTTAAGGTTCAGGCTTGTCGAGGTGGTGTTTTTGTTAAGTGTAACACACCTGACTATGGTAACTTTCCTCACACTGGCGGGCATACAATTAAAAGAACATACAAACGCTTGGTGGTCCTCTGAAGTACATTCCAAAAATTGACGTTTTCTGAACAATGTAGAAATGAGTGATCCATAATTTCTGGTCTCTTATAAATAAAGCAGTGCGACCTCCAAGGTAACAACAAAATTGACAGTCACTTTAGCACACGCCAAAGAGGGTGAAGCCGAAATCTTGCGCGCTCGAGACGGCCATTAAATTACTTGACATACTCATTCGAATGCGTTGTTACTTCTTATTGTTTTCTCCCACTAAAGGTCGTGAGTTCGAGAGCCCTAATTAAGCTTACCTTAATTAACTATGCCCTAATCAAATTCACCCTAATTAACACCAACTGTCGTGGGTTAGAGTGCCTTAATTAACCCTATATAATTAACTGTGACTTAACCAACTTCGCCTTAACACCAAAAGTGAGTTCGAGTGTCTTAATTAAGTCTATATTAATTAACTACTTCTTTTTGGCATGATTAGCGCCGTCGGTGTGGTATCGATGTGAAAGAAGACGACGGACTAGCGCTCCGATTTTCTGTACCTCACACCGCAACCTTGAAACATGGAGATCTAAGGCTTTCACCTTTAAAAAGTTGGAAGTGTGAGAGCCGCGCTGGAGCGACAACGTTTGATCGACGTCGACTAGAGGTTGAATCGCCTTTCAATGTTTTTATCAGTTATCATCATCACACTCATCATTATCATCATCATACTCCTAGTCATCACAAACCCAGCGGACCCAGTCGCACATACGTAGTGGCACATATCCAAGTTGGTGTCAAAGAAGAGCGACACATAACTAGTGGCGGATGCCCAGTGGCAGATATCCAGTGGAACACACACACTTGTGCATACTCAGTGGCCCATACCTATAGTGGCACATATCCAGCGACCCCAGGTGCAGTTATATTTAGACTGCAGATGTTTTCACAAAAAAACTGGGAGAAGACTGCGGAAGAAAATTTGAAAGCAAATATTGCGAAAGTAAACGTGTAAATGGCTGCGGAGGACCCATTAAAAGAGGCAGACCAGCTCGTTCTATTTACTATTTACAATGTTAATACAAGTACGGATGGAAGTAACATTAATGTAATTGGTTACATTTTGGTAATTGCGCAACTACTTTTGTGGAGCCGTAATTAGAAACAGTAACAATCACATTTTACAAAGAAGTAATTGTAATCGGTAACCTTTTTTCTGTAATATGCGCAAGTCTACTCCCATTCTATAGATGTGCGCTGATTTCTCTGTTAGGCAGCACACATCAGGCCGCGCAACGGGGTTTCTCGGCGAGCGAGGAAGTGAGCAAAGCTCGTTTTCCTGCATCCCCTGGTGTCCCGGTACTCACTCCAGGATGACGTACAGCACTAGGCTTCATGTGTGATGTGAGGAGGTGAAGCGTTGTGTGCGAAAACGCGAAGGACCCCTCGGCTGTCTGAGTGAATAGCGATGATGGGTGTGGTATGCGAGGGAAGGGAGATAATGGCCAGGATTTCCGCATCAATAGGTGTAGGCACTATGCGTTCGACCGGATTCGCCGCACTGGCCGACAAAGTCATAGATATATAATATAATAATATATATGGGGTTTTACGTGCCAAAACCACTTTCTGATTATGAGGCACGCCGTAGTGGAGGACTCCGGAAATTTTGACCACCTGGGGTTCTTTAACGTGCACCTAAATCTAAGCACACGGGTGTTTTCGCATTTCGCCCCCATCCAAATGCGGCCGCCGTGGCCGGGATTCGATCCCGCGACCTCGTGCTCAGCAGCCCAACACCATAGCCACTGAACAACCACGGCGGGGACAAAGTCATAGAATTAAGTATCCACTCAAACCATCGCAACTGCCGTGTCAAGGTGACAATTCGACCTTGCAGCGTACCATTGCTTACTCTTGGCCAGCACGATCTCTTCTCAACTCCCGGCCACGGCGGCCGCATTTCGATGGGGGCGAAATGCGAAAACACCCGTGTACTTAGATTTAGGTGCACGTTAAAGAACCCCAGGTGGTCGAAATTTCCGGAGTCCTCCACTACGGCGTGCCTCATAATCAGAAAGTGGTTTTGGCACGTAAAACCCCATAATTTTTTTTTTCTTCTCAACTCCCTGTGTGACCGCCTCGAGCGCATTGTCTGTGCAGTGGATCGCCGTCGCACGCCATCTCGTCGTCCTCGCAGCCGTAGTTCCAGCAGATCCCGACGCCAAGACATGATCCGTTCAATCTCACCAGCGACGTCTGGCATGTGCGTCTATGATCGCCGTTTTGGGAACTGCGCTCGCCACTGCCTTCGCCCCTGTGCGTGGCAGGGAAACAGGGCGGCCGACATCTAGCGGCGACGAGTGGTCCGGCCCAAACTACAAGTCACTTTTTCTGCGTAACGGAGAGTCACAGGAAATCGGTTTCTCGTCGACACAGGTGCCGATGTAAGCACAATTCCTGTTCAACGTTTCGACTGCAAAGCGACGCCTGTGTCGTTTTTGCAAGCCGTCCACGGCACTAGGATTCCAGCGTTCTACTCATGCTCCATCACGCTAAACCTTTGCCTTCGGCGAGCGTCCCACTGGATTTTCCTGGTTGCGTACGTCCGACGCGCCCTTGCTGGAACACACTTCCTGCACAACTACAGCCACCAAGTCGACGTAAAGAGTCGCCATCTCATCGACTATGTTACACAGCTGACCGTTCCCGGTGTTACTGCACCCGCCACATCACCGATCGCGACCACTCCTACCATGTGGAAGCGTCGTTTCCTGAGCTGCTCCGCGAGTTTCCCAGCTTGACGCGACTGCCGCATTGGACACAATTCCAGTACAACATGACGTATGCCACCACATCGTCACCTCCGGCCATCCGGTCCAATGCTGTACCCGTCGCTTGTCTCCAAACTCAAGATCGCTCGCGAGTTTCAACATATGCTGACACTCGGCATCATCCGCCCTTGCTCTAGTAATTGGGCATCACCACTTCACATGGTGCCCAAGACTGGGGAGGAGCCCATGTGGTATAATTACCGCGCTCGTCCCCAGTCTAACATAACAGTTTCCGATTGACCCACCCCCGAACATTAAAGATTTCATTGTAGCGCTGTACGGCGCGACGATCTTTTCTAAGGTCGGTCTGGCTCGCGCCATCGCCACTATACATTTGGTCTTTTTTAATTTCTACGGATGCCCTTCGGCCTAGGCGTAACGCTAGCCAATTGTTCCAGCGTTTCAGTGATTCCGTGACCCGAGGCTTGCCTTTCGCTTTTGCATACATTGACGACCTCCTCGTCGCAAGTTCTTCCGTTCTTGCAAGAACATCTGGTACACTTGTGGTTGTTGTTTTCTCGCCTTGCTAGTCGAGCAGTCATCAACGCCACCTAGAGCCAATTCGGTCGTCCGGCCTTCGAACTCCTTGGACAGCTGGTAGACGCCAATGGCATTCTACCACTGCGGTCCAAGATTCGCGTCACTGAAGACTTTCCACGGCCGACCACAGTGACCAAGCTTTGGCAGTTCTTCGGGTCCGTCTATTTATACCTACGGTTTGGTCCCGACTGTGCCTGAATTGCGGTTCCGGTAGACGCTTTGCTTGGCTCCAAGTGCAACCTGGTGTTTCGGTGGACTTGCAGATCAAGGTTTCACAAGTGTCGAATCCTCCCTCGCCGCTATCACGCTGCACAGAGACCCAAAACCTGATACGCCTACTGCTATCATCATGACTGACGCCTCGTTATTTATTTATTTATTTATTTATTTATTTATTTATTTATTTATTTATTTATTAGGTCCTCAAAGGTCCCATTTCAGGGGTATTACTTGAGGGGTGGGCGGGGAGTACGGCAGTTTTGAACTGTTGAAGATCTGTTAGGGAAGCGATGTGGCCGGCAAGGTCGTTCCAGTCCAGGACAGTACGGATAAAAAATGATTTTTGGAATGTTGCGGTATGGGCGCGATGAAAGTAGACGGCATTTGGACGGCTGTGACGGGATAAACGATGGGCTGAGCGGGTGAATACGTTGTCGGGTGGCAAGCTTTGAAAAAAATGTGATAAAGAGAAATGCGAGCAAGTTTACGGCGCGATGCAAGAGCACTAAGTTCAAGTTGGTATTTTAGTTGGGTTACATAGTAGAGCGATAAGAGTAATTTGAAAGAATTAATCGTGTAGCCCGATTTTGAATAGATTCGAGTAAATTATACAGGTTAGATTGGTGAGGATCGTATACTGAATGTGTGTTGTCGGCGGCCGTTCCGGAACAGTTCATGAGTGGTACGTGGAAGCCACTCGCTTTCTTCCCCAAGATACTGAAGCCTATTGTTTGGATCCCACCGATGGCATCGGTTGTTGGGAACTCGGCGCTGACGCCCGTGGTTGTACCTGGGTCGCAAGCCCCAAGGGTAGCGTTGGCCTGGCGGCCTGGGGTACAACTGGAAGCATCCGAAGGTCCCGGCAAAGCATGAGTCGACTGGTAACAACAAAACAACTTGTTTATTTTAACATCGCAAAGAGTTGGCGGTCAGGTTGACCGAAGTAGAGAGACGGGAGAGCACTTTACTCAACAGAAGAAATCGGAGCCCTCCTTTTTGGCGTCCGGGGGCAGCTGTTTTTATACTCTCGCAGTTGAGGGCAAGAAGGAACCCCTCAATAGACGAGCACGTGATTGTACAATGGGCTAAGGTGACGCACACTGCCGCCGGTCGGGCACAAAGACTGGGAGGAGAGGGTGACCCCCTGCTGTCGCATCGCCTGGTTCGGGCACAATGACTGGAAGGAGAGGGTGACCCCCTGCTGTCGCATCGCCTGGTTCGGGCACAATGGCACATACACTCACACACGCACATGAAGACACGTGGCATCGGAACATGCCTGGAAACGCCAGGCGGGGAGCGTTGCGGCGACGCCGAACGGGCCAAAATGTCTGCCGCCCCGCCGCAGTCGCGCCGGCAAAACCGTGCGTCGCAGGCGAAACGCAACAGACCACGCCCGGCGGGGAGCGTTGCGGCGACGCCGAACGGGCCAAAATGTCTGCCGCCTCGCCGCAGTCGCGCCGGCAAAACCGAGCGTCGCAGGCGAAACGCAAGACCGCCCCGCCGGGGGAAGGAGATCCCGATGGACAGGGGACTGCATCCGCTGTCCGGAGGGATGTCGCTCGATGATGCTCATAACCGAAGTCGCGCGTCCCTCGACGTTTCTTGAGCGCAGCGCAGAGGGAAGGCCTCGTTCTCTCGTTCAGGTTCGCACGGGACACTGCAAAGTGACTTCGGGAGAGTTCACATTTTTGTTCTCGTTCCCGGCAAGCGTTAGAACTACGCTGAAACTCAACCGCTCAGTCAGCAAGCACGGCACAACCCTCACTAAGACCTGCCAGGCTCTTTCCCCTTTTTATACCACTGCCTAGTTCCTTACAGTAGTCTAGCATCACTCAGAACGCGTCCACAAATTGAAAAATTGCACTAGAAAGCATATCATCACTTTGAAACACTAAACAAAAGCAATATGTTGAAAAAAATCCTGCCTCAGGAAGAAAAACATCAGTAACAAACAATTTTTAGGCTGATTCCTACGTTAGGGGCTTCGACTTAAGCCATCGGCGTTACCGTTGAGACTCCCCTTTTTGTAACGCACCTCAAAGGAATATTGTTGTAAAGCGAGGCTCCAGCGCAGGAGGCGGCCATTTTTGGGAGAGATGGTCTGCAGCCATTGGAGAGGGCAGTGATCCGTCTCAATGATAAACCTCGAGCCGGCTAGATAGCAAGACAATTTCTGAACGGCCCACACGAGACACGCACACTCTTTCTCGGTGGCGCTATACGCCTGCTCACGACTGGTCAGCTTACGACTAGCATACAGGACGGGGTGTTCTACTTCTCCATTTTCCCGTTGGCACAGTACAACGCCCATGCCTCGCTCACTAGCATCGCACTGAACAACGAACCCTTTTGTATAGTCTGGCGATCGTAGCACAGGCTGGCTTGTTAGGGCACTCTTTAGGGCGCTAAAAGCTCTTTCCTTTGTCTCGTCCCAGACGACTGTTTGAGGCTCTGTCTTTCTTAGAGCATCCGTCAGGGGAGCTGCGATATCAGAGTACCTGGGGATGTACCTCTGATAGCAGCCGGCGACACCTAAGAACGACCGAATATCGGTCTTTGTGCGCGGTTGCGGAAAGTCTCGCACAGCGGCCACTTTTATTTCAGAGGGGCGGCGACGACCCTGACCAATCACGTGACCGAGGTAGACAACCTCGGCCTGTGCTAACTGGCACTTAGGAGCCTTTACTGTCAAGCCCGCTTCGCGCAGGCGGGTTAGCACTGCCCGCAAGTGTGCCATATGCTCAGACCAGGATGCGGAGAATATCGCTACGTCGTCTAGATACGGTAAAGCGAATTCTTGCTGTCCCCGCAACACCTTATCCATGAGGCTTGAAAAACAGTATGGCGCGTTCTTCAAACCAAAACTCAACACTTTAGGACGGAATGTTCCCATTGGTGAAATGAACGCCGCATACCTACTAGCCTCTTCTGTAAGTGGAACCTGCCAATAACCCCTGACAAGATCTAGGGTGGAAATAAACTGAGCGCTACTAACTTTCTCAAGGCGCTCCTCGATGTTAGGGATCGGATAAATTTGATCCTTAGTGATGGAATTAAGCCTGCGGTAGTCGACGCAAGGACGAGGTTCCTTGCCCGGTACCTCAACTAAAATCAAAGGGGAGGTATAATCACTCTCACCTGCCTCAATAACACCGAGCTGTAGCATTTTCTTTACCTCAGCCTCCATAATATCGCTCTGGCGGGGTGACACCCGATACGCCTTGGATCGTACTGGCTCTGGGGAGGTAAGTTCTATATCATGAGTAAGTACAGAAGTCCTACCAGGCCTCTCAGAGAACAGACCTTGAAACTCTTGTAATAGCTGGTGTAGTTCGGTTTTCGGCTCGGGCGACAGCGGTGCTTTACTGATAAGGTCACTAATGACTTGACCGGTGTCTTCCCTGTTCGTCACTGAGCCTAGTCCCGGAAGCTCGACCGGAAGCTCTTCAGGAACGTTTACCATCATGCACACCACTGCTTCCCTTTGTCTATAAGGTTTGAGCAGATTACAGTGGTAAACTTGCTGTGCTTTCCGCTTTCCTGGCAGACTTACCACGTAGTTAACGTCCGACAGTTTCTGAACAATTCGTGCGGGGCCCTCCCACTGCACGTCTAGTTTGTTGTTTAGCGATGTGCGCAATATCATGACCTCATCGCCCACCTCAAAACGACGGGCCCTGGCGGTCCGATCATAATAAACCTTGGCCCTCTGCTGGGCCTTTGCCATTGCTTCACCTGACAACTCCTGTGCCCTTCTTAAGCGTTCGAGGAGCTTAAGCACGTATTCCATCACGACTGGGTCGTCGCCCCTGCCTTCCCATGATTCTCGAAGCATGCGAAGCGGAGACCGAAGCGAGCGACCGTACACCAGTTCAGCTGGCGAAAACCCCGTAGCCGCATGCGGCGCGGTCCTTAAAGCAAACATCACCCCAGGCAGACACAGCTCCCAGTCAGTTCGATGTTCAAAACACAACGCTCTCAACACGCGCTTCATGACGGAGTGGAGCTTCTCAACGGAATTCGACTGTGGGTGGTACACTGAGCTGTGTAGCAGCTTTACCCCACACCTTTCGAGAAAAGTTGTCGTCAAAGCGCTAGTAAACACTGTGCCCTGATCTGATTGGATTTCCGCAGGAAAACCAACTCGCGCAAATATGGACAGTAGTGCATTGACTATCTCAACTGAGCTGAGTTCTTTAAGCGGCACTGCTTCAGGGAACTTTGTCGCTGGGCAGATCACAGTCAAAATGTGTCTGTACCCCGTGGCTGTTACCGGCAGAGGTCCCACTGTATCAATAACGAGCCGTCTAAAAGGCTCCGTAATGATAGGTACCAATTTCAACGGCGCCCTCGATTTGTCCCCTGGTTTGCCCACCCGCTGACAGGTGTCACATGACCTCACGAAGTGGTCTGCGTCCCGAAAACACCCTGGCCAATAGTACTCTTGCAAGAGACGGTCCTTAGTTTTCTTAACTCCTAGGTGTCCGGACCACGAACCCCCGTGTGACAAGCGCAACAGATCCTGACGATAGCATTGAGGCACGATCAGCTGATCGAACTCCACTCCTCGGCGGTCTAGATACTTCCGGTACAGGACTCCACCTCTTTCCACAAAACGCGCAGTTTTCCTGGCGATACCTTCTTTGACATTGCAGCGTATGTTTTCTAGGCTACCATCCTTCTTTTGCTCGGCTATCAAAGCCGACCGGCTGACTTTTAGCAACCTATCAAGTCCGTCTGACGTAGGCGCGATGAGCAAATCAGTAGATAGCTCTTCTAACTTTCCCGTGTCGGGCGTTTCCTCTCCAGTATCTGGCGCCTTTAACGTTACAGACTCAAGTTTATTCACTTCGGGCGTGCTCTGAATATCAGCTTGCTGCGCCTCTGACCCTTTTTCGTTGTTTGATAACGTCGGCCCCGCAACTACCGCCTTTGCAGCGAGCTCCCGAACCTTCGATCTGGTTAAGGCCTGAACACTAGCTTCACCAAACAAAAGCCCCTTCTCGCGCAGGAGGTGATCGGACCTGTTTGAAAATAGGTACGGGTACTGGGGGGGCAGCATAGATGACACTGCCGCCTCCGTCTCAAGCGCTCCGAAAGGTCCTTCAATAAGCACTTTTGCTACCGGCAGACACACGCTATGAGCTTCCACGGCTTGCTTGATCCATGCGCACTCGCCCGTGAACATATGGGGTTCTACATAAGACGGGTGAACTACATCCATCGTAGCTGCGGAATCGCGAAGCACTCGGCACTCTTTCCCGTTCACGAGGAGGTCTCGCATGTAAGGCTCGAGAAGCTTCATGTTCTCGTCAGTGCTGCCTATTGAAAAAAACACAACTTTTGGTGTTGTTTCCGGACACTGCGCCGAAAAGTGACCCGGCTTCTGGCACGTATAACAAACGCGCGCTTGCCTCATCTCGAACCGCTTTCTGCGTTCGGCTTCGGCTGCCGCCGTCTCCTTAGGTTCGGTCGCACTGCTTCCACTCGCATCCGCACTACGCGTGTTCCCCTTTGCTCTCATGGGTGTGAACTTCGGCCTCTCAAACTTCGAGCCAAATTCACCCTTTTGACCGTCCTTAGCTCCGCGAGCCCGACGCGTCACAAACTCCTCGGCTAGCTCAGCGGCTTTAGCCACCGTACAAACGTCTGGCCTATCCAAGACCCAGTATCGCACGTTCTCCGGTAACCGACTATAAAACTGTTCCAGCCCGAAGCACTGCAGAACTTTATCGTGGTCACCAAACGCTTTCTCTTCTTTGAGCCACTCCTGCATGTTTGACATAAGCCTATACGCAAACTCTGTATATGACTCACTTCTGCCTTTCTCATTTTCCCGAAACTTCCGACGGAACGCCTCCGCAGACAGCCGGTACTTTTTTAGCAGACTCGATTTCACTTTGTCGAAATCCTCTGCCTCCTCTCTATCCAAGCGAGCGACTACGTCGGCCGCCTCGCCGGGTAACAAAGTGAGCAAGCGCTGTGGCCACGTTTCCCGAGAGAACCCCTGCTTCTCGCACGTTCGCTCAAAGTTAACCAGGAACAAACCAATGTCCTCTCCAAGCTTAAACGGCCGCATCAGGTCAGTCATTTTGAACAATACGCGTTCTCCTGCACCGTGTGCCTGACTTCCATTACGAGCGCGTTCCATCTCTACCTCAAGGCGCTTCATTTCCAAAGCGTGTTGACGGTCACGCTCTTGCTGCTCTCGCTCTTTCTGTTCTTTACGTTCACGCTCTTCTTTTTCTTTCTGTTCTTTAAGTTCGCGCTCCTGTCTTTTTGCAGTCTCCCTCTCTTCAATGGTCTCAAGGCATTCCGACAGCTCGTCATCCTCAGCTTCTAACTCAAGAATAGCCTTTAGCAGTTCAGGTTTTCTTAGTTTGTCTGAGACATCCAGACCCAACTCTCTTGCAAGCTCCAACAATTTCGGTTTGCGCAACGACTTCAAATCCATGGCTGCTCTGAATGCTGCTTTCTCTACTGCTTACTATTGTCTTGCCGCAAACTAACCCGGCAGCAACAACCACAATTACCAGCTCTGTTTCAGACACTAACAAAAGCCTGGCAAAGCTCAGAAGAAGAAAGTCCCGCACTCACCAAACCTCGCAGGCAGGAATTCCGCGCAGTCGTTCCGCTGCAGGCAACCAGTCGTCACACAGGGCTCGTTGCACTGCTCCCGGATCGTCGTTGAGCTGCTCAGCATACAGTCAACTGCGTCTCTTCGCTGCTGGCCTCCGTTGTCGCGATCTCACCGCTGGCAGACAGTTGTTTGGAGTCGGAGGCGATCTCACCGCTGCCAACCAGATGTTTGGATCCCACCGATGGCATCGGTTGTTGGGAACTCGGCGCTGACGCCCGTGGTTGTACCTGGGTCGCAAGCCCCAAGGGTAGCGTTGGCCTGGCGGCCTGGGGTACAACTGGAAGCATCCGAAGGTCCCGGCAAAGCATGACTCGACTGGTAACAACAAAACAACTTGTTTATTTTAACATCGCAAAGAGTTGGCGGTCAGGTTGACCGAAGTAGAGAGACGGGAGAGCACTTTACTCAACAGAAGAAATCGGAGCCCTCCTTTTTGGCGTCCGGGGGCAGCTGTTTTTATACTCTCGCAGTTGAGGGCAAGAAGGAACCCCTCAATAGACGAGCACGTGATTGTACAATGGGCTAAGGTGACGCACACTGCCGCCGGTTGGGCACAAAGACTGGGAGGAGAGGGTGACCCCCTGCTGTCGCATCGCCTGGTTCGGGCACAATGACTGGAAGGAGAGGGTGACCCCCTGCTGTCGCATCGCCTGGTTCGGGCACAATGGCACATACACTCACACACGCACATGAAGACACGTGGCATCGGAACATGCCTGGAAACGCCAGGCGGGGAGCGTTGCGGCGACGCCGAACGGGCCAAAATGTCTGCCGCCCCGCCGCAGTCGCGCCGGCAAAACCGTGCGTCGCAGGCGAAACGCAACAGACCACGCCCGGCGGGGAGCGTTGCGGCGACGCCGAACGGGCCAAAATGTCTGCCGCCCCGCCGCAGTCGCGCCGGCAAAACCGAGCGTCGCAGGCGAAACGCAACACTATGCAGACCCACTACAGCGTGTTTGGCCGTGAATTACTCAATATTTAGCTCTCTGTGCGCCACTTTGGTCATTTCCTGGAGGGCCGCCCATTTACAGTCTTACAGCCCCTTGTGCACGCCATGAACCACTCCGCGTCCTGTTACACACCGCGAGAGAGCCGTCATCTTTTCTACATCTAGGAATTCAGAACCACATTCAGTCCCGTCAAGGGCACTGAGAACATCCCAGCCGGTGTCCTCAGTCTCGTCGATGCAGTTTCCAACCCACTGGAAGAGCCTTTTGTTGTCGACGTCGACCTCCTTGCCAGTCACCGGCACGACGACGTTGAACTTCGTATCCTCTGGAGTTCGTCAACATCCTTGAGATTAGAAGACGTCGTTCTGACTGCAGGTGGTTCATCGGTTGTCTGCAACATTTCTACCGGCACACCTCGACCATTCATTCCGCCATCATTTCGCGGACATGTGTCCGAGGCAGTCCAAAATCTGTCGCATTCTGGAATTCGCGCAACGCCCAAACTTCTTTCCAGTCGCTTTGTGTGGCCCAGGATAAACACACAAGTTGGCGGCTGGGTTCGCTGCTGCTTGCCGTGTCAACTTTCCAAGGTTTAGCGTCACGCCGTACCTCGATCCTCCCAAGCCTTTTCTTCAACCGGATGCCCGTTTTGACACTGTGAACTTGGTCCTCGTCAGCCCTCTTCTACCTTCGACGGGCTACTGTTACATACTTGCGTGCATCAACCGCTGCACACGATGGCCAGAGGCTACGCCCACCTCCGACATCCTGGCGCCCACAGTTGCAGCAGCCTTTGTGTCCACATGGATTGCCCGTTTCGGCTGTCCCTCAACGAGTGCTACGGATCGCGTTCGGTAGTTTGGTTTTACCCTTTTCCAAGAGCTGCTGAAGCACCTCGGAACTACGCGTCTCTGCACTACGGCTTACTACCCGCGGTCCAATGGACTTGTTGAGCATTTTCACAGCCATCTCAAGTCCTCGCTGATGGCACATGAATCGCTTGAGAAGTAGGCGCTCTAACTGCGTCTCGTCTTTCTTGGCATCAGAACTGCACTCAAGAGCGACCTGGGTTGCTCCTGTGCTGAGTTAGTTTACGGCACCCAGCTACGACTTCCGTGCGATTTCTTCGCAACCATTGACAAAACTTCCTTGTGGACAGCTGTAGATTACGTTTCGAACCTAACGCTAGTGCCAGGTCTAAGTGACCACCATAGAGTTAGTAGAACAACTCTAGAGGAAAAGCTGGGCCGGAAAAGTGGGAACCTCTAGGGCGCCGCCCTGTTATGGTAGCCACCATAGCCCTGTTGCTACTGGTCAATGTGGCCAGCGCAATTACTATTGAAAGAGCTGAAAGCAAGTACAGGTCACCTTATGCTTTCTCATATAAAAACGCATACCTGATGGCTTTATGAAGGTGGTACGTTAATATTAAGTTTACAGAAAGCGATCGCTAAGTCCGCGACTTATGTAAATCACGATGTACGCATTCTTGCAATAAAGGATGACGCGAATTTCGGTTTCGAATCTGTTTTTTGGATGCGTAGTAGTTTCGTACAGTTTAGGTTTGACATGCGATCGCGCGTCGACATCGGACGCTATGGCACACACACTCGTGCCTTGTGTGCCACCGAAGCCCCGAAGTGCTCTGGCATATACCTTCACATGTAAGTAAACAAATGTATCTCCTTGTTGAGAATATCACGCGAGTAGGCAGCTCTTGTGGTGCATCACAATCGTTTGAGAAGCGTCACAGTAGAGCATTTTTCTACATGCGGAGCGGTGTTTTTATTTGCAGGTTTCCCTTCAGTAGGAAATTGCTGGACAGGCGGACCAGCGCACCGGAATTGTACTGGCGAAGCCGCAAGCAACTCAAAGAATCTGTTTAATTGTTGCACTTTGAACAATCATGCTTCTACAAAGGCCACAGCAGACAAACAGCCTGATGCCGAGTATTTCTGTGCCACGAAGTAATCAAGAGGCGAGTGCCTAATGCGGACGAAATCGAGTGCATCGAGACTTAGAACGGCAGAAAGCTCAGCTACTTGGTAAGGATTCATTATGCAAAACAGAGGTGAGGCGTGCAGACAGGACACAAGAGTAGAGAAGTGGGCGGCGCTCGTGTTGTTTGCTTGTAAATACTCTACTCTTGTGTCCTGTCTGCACGCCTCACCTCCGTTTTGCATAACGAGTGCATCAACCCACATATTAATAGCGTAGGCGTTTTATTAACTGTGCAATATTTTCAACACCTCCTTGCATGCCATTTCATATGGAATATCTTTTCTGGTCACAAATTTGTGCAGCGAATCTATTTGCATGATTGACTCCGGGCCTGCGGGAACGTTCACTTGCACTTGATGCTGAGTCTTTTACATGTATTCATAAACTGCAGATATGCACATCAGATCCCTGCGAGCATTTTCAAAATTCAATTATTTTAGACAACAGGCACATATGCAATACTGACATAATCCCGAGTACCACTAAGCAGCTGGGACACATTTTTGTTGACCATACTCGCAGGTAAAATAAGTAGATCATGTGGACAGCTCCAGCTCATTCTCCTTAAATCAGTGTATACAAGGGGTATGCAAAGATAATTTTTTCTCGCGCACCGATTATTTTGCTGTATAAGCAAGAGAACCCACCACGTTAGTGTAACGTATCTTGCACATCACACTAATATGTGCTTTAATTTACCAAGTGAGATGAGTTACTTTTATGGCTCATTCAGTCATATCACACTGCAAGCTGCATTCATCAATCTTCAATTGGATTTTGCAAATGTTTAATGAAACATGTTTCCCTTTTATGCAGATATGCAATGGCAAGCCCTTCCGTGTGTTCCAAAGGTAAAATTTAAGCTCTAAATTAAAGAAGACATTTTTAGTCAGAAACAAGCAAAAATGGTGAATGCAGAGTATCGAAGCCCAAGGTACAGAAATTATGAGAAGTGTCGAATGATTTTAAGGAAAGAGTCATATTTGAAAATGCAAGACTCTTTAGTGGAGGTCAAGTAAGTCAATATAGGTAGAATACTCTGCAAAATTATGCGAGTGAGGGGATGTCAAACAATGGGTCAGGAAATGCGTTGTTTTTCTGCAAAACAAAAGCTGATTGCCATTACATAAGTCATTTTAGCATCATGAGACTGGTGCTTGATAAATTCAGAAATAAACCAAAAAACAAGACAAGCAAAAATAAAAAAAACTATTTAATGATGCTCTCTCCACAGTGGGAAATAAAAACAAACACATCACATCTAATGTGGACATATCAGACGTCTTGTGAAACACTAAAGGAAAAATTCAGTTTCGAGCTATGGAACTTGCCGCATAGTTGTGGGGGGCCTTGCACTAATAGTGATAGTTACCACTGCATTTAGAAATTGAAAGCATTCGTGCAGACAAGGATGAGTCTTTATATTTTTGGCTACCACTTCAAATGCCTCCACCAAGTGTTACAATGCTGCACGCAGCCATACTAAGGATCTCGCAGCAACACCTGCAGGTAAAAAGCAGAAGCAGTCAAAGTCCTGGTGTGTACTGGACACTATGTTTGAAAATTTTTGGGCAAGAAGAGTGCAAGAAGCAGACATAACTGCATTGATTTCAATAATTTCCCATTTGAATGGCCTTTTCTTTTAGCTTAGACAATGCCTACGCCTAGTCACAGCAGCTCCCTCATACAGACTCCGCAAGCCAAGAGGCCGTGGAGGCAAATGCAGGTAAGAGGCAAGAAGCAATAGCACTGGTATCGACATTCATCTAATTTTTTTTCTTTCTCTTTCGTTTAGGCAGCCAGCACACCTCGAACAGCCACCTTGACTGGCGGTGTGTCACCCTAGTCGCCAAGGAAACATTTGAGGGAAAGCGGCAGGCAACGTGAACAGCCACTTCTCCATGTAAACGATACCCTTTCTCTTGGATGACTCCTTCGCCACGCCAGCACACTTGTGCACAAAGATGCCGTGGAGGCACGTGCAGGTCAGAGGCAAGAAGCAGTGGCACTGGTGTCGACATTCACCCAATTTCTTTTTCTTACACTGAGGCAGCCAGCACACCTCGAACAGCCACCTTGACTACGGGTGTGTCAGTAGATTCCTGTTGTACATATGCTCATAATAAACTTGAGTAAACTTGAACTTGATAATAAACTTGAAGGCAAATGGGACATTGATGCATTGTATTTTTGAACATTTGTTGTACACATGATGATGATGTGTGGTATTTTGTGGCGCAAGGGCCAGGTTTGGCCAAAGAGCGCCATGACAAGTGGTAGTGCTAACGATGTATTATGGAAGATGTGACTTGGCTGTAAAGTGGCCTAAAAATAGTCGCTGTAAAGTGCGTAAAATCTACGTGCTATAAAATTATGGCGATGACTATGAACATTAAAATCCATCGTAAAAGAATGATGCATTGTTTAAAATATGCGAGATGTTAAATTGCTTACAGCACTACTGCCTCACCCGAGCCCTTGAACCACAAGGGCCTAGAGGCATGTGCTATTCAAAATAATTATCGCAGCGGCATCCTCTGGAGAGAGGAAGCGCTACGAACGTGTGGGGCTATAACATGCAACACAACATCTTTCAAAAAACCTAGGACGGCGCTGGTGTCAAAGAGTGGTTCTGGACCAAGTAACATAACAGGATGAAGGGGGATGTGGTGGCGGTATGCTAAGAGAAAATGTTTTTTCTTTCGGATTCGGCTTCCCGACACTCCAGTAGGACGTGGAGGACGGTCAGCCTTTCCCCGCATCTACCACAGGTTGGAGGCTCGTTTCCCGTGAGTAAAAAGTTATGTGTGCCAAAAGTGTGTCCTATTCTTAGACGGCAGAATAGGACATCTGTCCGGCGGGATTTTGTTACAGGAGGCCAGAAACCTAATTGTGGCTTTATTACATGCAATTTATTATTTATTTCTTCGTCCCACATGCGTTGCCAGTGGTTTCGTAGTTTCCTTCTTAAGAAAGGCTTCAGGTCTGTGACAGGGACCGAAGCAGTAGAGTTAACTGCATGCAATGAGATTGATGTGGCCATCTGGTCGGCTAGAACGTTTCCCTCGATGCCCCTATGTCCAGGCACCCAGCATATGATCACATGTTGGTTAGATATATATGATTTGCACAGTGCGGAGTAGAGTTCATTAAATACTGGATTTTTGTGATTACAGAAAGACATCAAGGCCTTCACAACACTGAGGGAGTCCGTATATATAACTGATTTCGGGAGTTGTGATTTATTTATATGTTTTACGGTCGACAGCAGTGCATAGGCCTCAGCCGTAAAGATGCTAGTTTCCGGATGCAATACGTCGGATTCCGAGAAGGATGGACCGACGGCTGCATAGGACACCCCGTCGTGTGACTTTGATGCGTCTGTGTAGAACTCCGTGCAGGAGTATTTGTGCTGGAGTTCCCGGAAATGCGTTAGGATTTCAATCTCTGGAGCATGCTTTGTGACTTCCACGAAAGATATATCACATTGTATGAGCTGCCACTCCCAAGGAGGTAGCAGCTTGGCTGGATGCATTAGGCGAAGCTCGAGGAGTGGAACGTGCATTTCTTCACTAAGCTCCCTCACACGCAGCGAGAAAGGCTGTCTTACGGAGGGACGATTGCGAAAGAGTGTAGCATATGTCATGTCATTAATGGTATTAAAACAGGGATGTTGAGGATTTGAGTGGACTTTCAGAAAATATGTATGGCTGATGTATGTTCTCTGCAGATGAAGTGACCACTCATTTGATTCTACATATAAACTTTGTATGGGACTCGTTCTGAAAGCGCCAGTGGCCAGTCGGATTCCTAGATGGTGCACTGGGTCTAGCATCTTTAGTGCGCTCGGGGCGGCAGAGTGATAAATCACGGCACCATAGTCTAGTCGCGATCGAATGAGGCTTTTATATAGATTCATTAAACACTTCCTGTCACTACCCCACGTAGTCTGGGACAGAAGTTTCATTATGTTCATTGTTTTCAGACATTTTTCTTTAAGATGTTTAATGTGGGGGACGAAAGTGAGTCTGTAGTCAAGTATGACACCTAGAAATTTGTGCTCTTTGTTTACAGGTATCTGTTGTCCACACACTTCTAAGCAGGGATCCGGAACCAGGCCTCTCTTCCTTGTAAACAAAACACAAGAACTCTTATGAGGATTGATTTTGAATCCATTTTTCTCTGCCCACCCTGACACCTTGTTCAAACCATGCTGTACCTGTCTCTCGCACACTGCGAGGTTACAGGATTTGAAACCCATTTGAATGTCGTCCACATAGACGGAATACAAAATGGCCGGTGGTAAGGAAGCACGAAGTGTTGTCATCTTAACAATAAAGAGTGTGCAACTGAGCACGCCACCCTGGGGTACACCGGTTTCTTGTGCAAAAGGACGTGACAGTACGTTGCCTACTTTCACCCAGAAGGTACGATTGGACAAGTAGTTTTTTATTACGTTTAGCATATTACCATGAATGCCCATTTCTGACAAATCTCTCAAGATTCCGCAGCGCCAGGTCGTATCATACGCCTTCTCCATATCGAGGAATATCGATAAGAAGAACTGTTTGTGTACAAACGCGTCACGAATATGTCCTTCAATACGTACAAGATGGTCGGTTGCGCAGCGCCCTTCTCGGAAGCCACACTGAGAGGGATCAAGCATTTTGTTTTGTTCAAGGAAATGGATGAGTCGCCAATTTATCATTTTTTCAAATACCTTACACATGCAGCTTGTGAGGGCTATCGGGCGGTAATTTGCCACTGAAGAAGGGTCTTTCCCTTGTTTCAGAACAGGGACCACAATGGCTTCTTTCCATGCCGTTGGAAGGTACCCTGCGTCCCAGATAGTGTTGAAAAGTGTAAGTAGTGTTACTTGCGTGTCATTGTGTAAGTTTTTGAGCATTTCATACATGATTCTATCGGATCCCGGTGCAGAGCTCTTGCATGCGCTCAAGGCAGCTTTCAACTCGGCAGCACTAAAAGGGCAATTGTACGGTTCATTCTGTCGGCATTTATTGATGAGTGGCTTGCATTCTTCTATTTGTTTATATTTTAGGAAGGATTGCGAATAATGATTTGAGCTTGATACACTCTCAAAGTGCTCCCCAAGTGAGTCGGCCTGATCTTTCAGTGTATCGCCCTTTGTGTTTACCAGGGGGAGTGAATGTGTTTGCCGCCCTCTAATCCTATTTACTCTGTTCCAGGCTTTGGCCTCATCCCTAAACGAGTTAATACTCGATAGATACTTTTGCCAGCTTTCTCTTCTGGCCTGCCGGCGGGTTCTCCTACCTTGGGATTTTATTTTTTTAATGTTGACAAGATTCTCAGCGATGGGAGAAGCTCGCAGCAACCCCCACGCCTTGTTCTGATTCTTACGGGCGGTCTGACATTCGCTGTTCCACCACGGTACACGTGGTTTGCATTCGAAACCACTTACTTCGGATATGCATTTTGATGCGGCATCTATTATGAATGCTGTAAGATAATCCAAAGCAGCATCAATTTCTAAAGAAGACAGGTCAGCCCATGAGATGCAAGAGAGAGTTCGAAATTTCTGCCAGTCGGCTGTGTCTATCTTCCACCGAGGAGCTTGTGGAGGATATTCGTTTTCTTTAGATGTTTTTATCAGTATGGGGAAGTGGTCGCTCCCGTAAGGATTGTTCATAACTTCCCATTCGAGTTCAGGCAGTATAGACGGGGAAACTAGGCTGAGGTCAATTGATGAAAATGTTCTGTTGGCGAGAGAATAATATGTGGGTGCCTTCTTATTCAGCAGGCATGCACCAGAAGAGAAGAGGAGCTGTTCAACAAGACGACCTCGCGCATCTATTCGAGAGTCGCCGCACTGGCTGTTGTGCGCATTGAAATCCCCAAGTACAACGTAAGGTTCTGGCAATTCATCTATGAAGGACTGAAATTCATGTTTGCTTAGTTTGTAGTGTGGGGGTATATAAATCGAGCAAATAGTGATAAGTTTGTTTAGCAAAACAATTCGAACCGCCACTGCTTCAAGGGCCGTTTGTAGCTGTAAATATTGACAGGCTATGCTTTTATGAATGAGAATCGCAACACCACCGGATGATGAGACGGCATCATCGCGATCTTTGCGAAACGTAACATACGTTTGGAGGAAGTTTGTGTGTTTCGATTTTAGGTGTGTTTCCTGTAAACACAGCACCTTTGGATTATGTTTGTGGATGAGTTCTTGCAAGTCATCAAGGTTTCTAAGGAGTCCTCTGATGTTCCATTGAATAATTTGTGTATTCATATTTAATGTAAATAAGTGCTGTGTGTACGGAAATGGAAATTATGCCTTAGATTACAGAGCTCTTTCTAGGCCCTGTAATCGGGGTTTTGCCCTTTCTGGAGCGTTCGAGGGAGCCTCGCCGCTCCTTAGGCGCTTGGCGCGCCGTGAGGACAGGTGAAGTGTCCATTGCCTCTTGCGAGGCGCCGGACACATGCTCTTGCGAGCGAGAAGTTTTCTGTGAGGGTCCTGCCTCAGAAGGCAAGACCCCTGCGCCCGCCAGCCCGGAGGTCGATGGGGCTCCTTGAGGGATCTGGCTGCGCCGGCTGTTGCCAGCGCTGGATGGGGCCGGGGAGGTTAGGGTAGCCTCGGCTGCGCCCACCTTCGGGGTCGTTGGCCCCGCCTGCTGTGTTGGCGTAGCAGCGTTAGCTGCAGTCGCCGAGGGGGCGGATGGCGTCACTGCCGCCTCACTGGGTGTGGGTCGGACAGCCGCCGGAGGCCGTTGTGGAGCTGCCCCCTGACGCACCACTTCGGCAAATGTGTTCTTAGGCAGGTATGCCACCCGCCTACGTGCCTCCTTGAATGATATATTTTCTTTCACTTTGATCGTGACAATATCTTTTTCTTTTTTCCAAGATGGGCACGACCGCGAGTACGCGGCGTGCTCTCCATCACAGTTTACACAATGCAAAGAGTTCGCGCAAGCTTCAGACGTGTGTTCATGGGCACTGCATTTTGCACATGTTTGGTGGCCTCGGCAGCTCTGCGAGCTGTGGCCAAAACGTTGGCATTTGAAACATCTCAGGGGATTTGGCACATACGGTCTTACTCGGAGCTTGATGTACCCGGCCTCGATTGACTGGGGCAGGACACTTGAATGGAAGGTGAGTATTAAGTGTTTGGTCGCGATTTCTTTACCATCTCGCCTCATCTTGATTCTTTTGACATTTATAACATTCTGTTCACTGAAGTCCTCCAAGAGTTCAGCCTCAGAGAGCTCCAGCAAATCATCGTCCGAGACAACGCCGCGGGTGGTATTCATCGTACGGTGCGGGGTTACTACGATTTGGGTCTCCCCAAATGATACTAGTTTAGGCAGTTTTTCAAATTGTTTCTGATCGCGGAGCTCCAAGAGGAGGTCACCGCTAGCCATCCTCGACGCCTTATAGCCTGGGCCAAAAACTTCGGTAAGGGACTTCGATACAAGGAATGGGGAAATTGTTCGCACTGGTTTAGCTGGTTTTTCAGAATGGATGACGTGGAAACGAGGGAAAGATTCTTTTTCCCGACCAAGAAATTTGAATACTTCATCGGTGCGCCCTCTTTTCTGAGAGCGATCAGGGAGTGGGGGGAAGGAGTTAGCCATAAGATATGTGAGATTTCGGCAGTAACGCCAGCCACCCACCGTGGAGTCCTACAAGGGGACGCTGCAGGACCTGTGAAACACGGCCTGCAAACGCCAGCTGTACATTACCACTATAACCAAATATGAAATAACCAAGGTTGGCTATCCACACAAGGTTAACCCTTGCTGCCTGGAAAAATTGGAAGTAAAAGGAAACCAGAAGAAGACAGGAAAGGTGGAAAGTGAGGGATAGACGAAGATAATAGGGAGAGAGAGACAGGAAAAGGCAACTACCGATTTCCCCCGGGTGGTTCAGTCCGGGGGTGCCGTCTACGTGAAGCAGAGGCCAAAGAGGTGTGTTGCCTCCGCCGGGGGCCTTAAAGGTCCGAACACCCGGCATCGGCTCAGCCTCCAGGATCCCCCTTTCCCCGGACACGGCTAGGCCGCGCACGGTTAGACGCGGGAGGGTCCAACCCTCGTGTGCTCGGGTACGTGGTGTCGCAACACACCAAACGCCTGCTGACGCAGACGCCCCTGCGGGGATTTATTGTACACATACAATATATGTTACACTTTGCAGTGCTACAGAGCGTATTTTGAAGCTTCCCCCTATATTTTGCACCTTTAATTACGTATGTGTTGTGTGGCCCTCAATGCAGTTCATGTTGTAGCAGCTGCTTTGTCTGTGTATCGCACATTGGCTTAAGCTCGTGATATCCACATACTTCTCTCACATATACAAAATAAAGTTCTATGTAGTCCTCAGTGTTACAACAAAAAATGAAAGTAAACAATCCAATCGTGGAATTGTGTTTAATACAGTGATTCCTATGACAGTTACTGACAAGTTGACAACTCGAACTGGTCAATTGGTCCATAGCCTCCTCTATTTTTCAAAAATAAAGGAGGCTATGGATCCGTCATGGCAAGGAATTGTATGTATACATAAAAAGAGGGGGGTATGTGTGTGTGTGTTTGTAGTAGGGGGTATAGGATTAGGGCGGTACGAAAAAATGTACCAACACCGTCCTCTAGACCCATTGCGTTAAGGTACCGTAACAAAGCGTATTATGCATAAAGTTCACACAACCAACTCTGATATTACTGCACACGCCAGGCGACGCGAGCTACATTTGTCATGACGCATTCGCGACTGCACCGGATGCCCTCCATATTATTCTCTTTAATCGTGCACACTGCACCGAGGCAAAAGAAAAATGATGGGCGCAGGTGCCTTTAAGGTATCTCGACCTTGCGAGGCTCTGCTGCGCGTGCCAGGGGAGCTGTCCGTGCGAACACTTCCTGGCACACACCTGCCTCGGCGGCCCCAACCTACGTACCGTTCTGCTTCGAGCTTTGATCCCCCCACTGTCCCTTGGGTGCCCTGGAGTTCCTGCGCCGCCTGCTTTATTATAATCTCAGGTGCTCTCCTGAGACTTCCGTTTGTAGGTTACATGGGTAACACTGAACTTAGTGTCACACATTACATCCCCCCTTTTCTTTGGCTTCAGGATTGGATTGGCGCGGCTCGCTACGTGCTTGCGCGCGCTTTTCGGAGCGCAGATTGATGCGTGCCTGGTTTCTGCACTAGGTATTTACACCATCACTTTTCGGAGCGCAGATTGGTGTGCGTCTGGTTTTTGCACTAGGCTTTTATACGATCGCTTGTCGCTGCTTTCCTTTTCTCTGGTTTGATTCGGCGCGGCTAGGTGCAGGCGCGCATATTTGGTGTGCGCCTGCTTTCTTGCGCTGGTCTTTGAACACATCGCTCGCTGCTCGCTCTTATATATAAGAAAACGTTGCGCCGCCGGCGTACCGTGTACGTAAGCGCGCACCAATGCCGGGAAACATTCATACAAAAGCAAAGGGTCAGAACACTGCGCTTTGTTTTTCATTACTTTGTCATGTACCTTCACACTGGGTAGCGCCGAGCGATCGCTTCTAACAAACGCAGAAATGAGTCTTTGCAGCGCGTGTGGCCATTAATTGACTACCCAGCACAGCCATGTGAGGTGCGACTCCAGGCGGAGAGGAGGTGGCGCTTCACTTTCTGCATGCCAATAACTTTCCGTTGTTTGCGTGTGAACGCCCGTGATCGGGTCCACAAATTTCATGCTGTCTGGTTTAGTTTCCCATTGCAGATTGAGGCTCACTCCGTTAGCATCCACTAAGTTCGGGATGCAGTTGTATGCGGCCCATTCATCACTGCAGTGTGGGTGGTGGTCCCCGGTTCAACGTTGGCTGCAATAATGGGGCCTAGCGTCGCCGCGTCTCGTCTGTCGACCTTGAATAGTCGGAACTGCCCGGTGATCACGCAGGTCATGCCGAATACCCATGGTCCAAGGTCTGCAATGCCGCCGTGATTTTGCCGGCTCGGCGGAACCTTGTCGCGCGCCCATCAGGCGGTCTCGATTGTGTTTTCGCTTGCCGCGAAGGAGGCATTCATCAATTTGCACAATCCTTCGGGGCCACCGAGTGGGTGTCGCGCCAGCAGCTCGTCCCGCACGACCTCACGAGCTATCACGGGCGTTCACACGCAAAAACTAGCAAGTTAATAAACTGAAGCGCCAACTCCTCTCCGCCGGCTGCAGGGTAATTAACTGCACCGCTGCTGGAGTCGCACCTCACATGGCTGTGGTGGGAGTCAAATAATGGCCACACGCGCTGCGAAGACTCATTTCTGCGTTTGTTAGAAGCGATCGCTCGGTGCTACCCAGTGGTAATTAAGGTACATGACAAAGTAATGGAAAGCAAGGCGCAGTTTTCTGGCGCGCTTACATACACGGTACGCCCGCGGCGCAGCACTTCCTTATATATCGCTCGCGAGCAGCGAGCGATGTGTTCGAAGACCAGCGCAAAAAAAAAAAAAAAAAAAAAAAAGCAGGCGCGCACCAAGTATGCGCGCCAGCACCAAGCCGCAACGAATCAAGCCAGAGAAAAGGAAAGCAGCGACAAGCGATCGTATAAAAGCGCAGTGCACACACCAGACGCACACCAATCTGCGCTCGAAAAAGCGACCGTATAAAAGTCTAGTGCAGAAACCAGGCGCACATCAATCTGCGCTCAGAAAAGCGCGCGTAAGCACGTAGCGAGCCGCGCCAATCCAATCCAGAAGCCAGAGGAAGGGGGGAAGTAATGTGTGACACTAAGTTCAGTGTTACCGGTTACATGTGCCCTACCCCAACTGGATCAGTGCTTATAATAATAAAAAAGCCCGATCTATCGTCGCGACGATTGATCGCGAAAGCGGCTTTTGCAACATACCGCGCCCGTGCGAATAGAATTACGGAACGCCAACGAGGAATCTGACCACAGCTTCGAGCTCGTAACCTCGTCGAGTGACACTCCTGCAACAGGCGTGACCGCTGAAAACCGCATACCACCGGAAACTTCAACAGGATCATCCCTCGGTTGCATAACTGCCACCTGTACGGCCAACATGGACCACACCCGCACCGTCCCGCAACATAGAATAAAGAACCAACTTATAAAGCCCAAACACACGGCTGCACGCACACATCACGACAGTACAAGCGAGACGCCATGCTGCTACGCTGCTACTGTTGCCGGATTAAAACTGACTACTGTCACCAAGTCTAGCAAGCGTCTCAGGAGCTGGCAACCTCGGCGCGTAGCAACATGGCGGCGCTCTTGCGGTTCCCGATTTCAATGCATGGGCCCTATGGGTAGCTTGTCCTCTAGAGTCAGTATAGTAACTCTATGGTGACCACCTTACAATCCATTTTACTACGCCATCGCGCTCGCGCCGCACATCGCAACATTCGAAAATAATCCGCGATTACGGGAGACTTTCAAGCCATTAATACTGCTTTGGAAAAATTCATTGACGAGTTCTTGCCACAGTTCTGGGAACGCACAGTGCAAGAGAACTGGCGATTATTTCAAATGCAAGTCAAAGCACTCATCGATAAATATATTCCGCTACGAAGAATATCTAGCAAGAGGCGTTCGCCGTGGTTCAACTTGTCATTAAAACGCTTACTAAACAGGAAAAAGCGCATGTTCCGCCGCTGCAAGAATGTTATGACTGACAGAGCAAGGTTAGCTTATCAATCTACCGCTGCGGAATATAAACGTGCTCTCGTCGGTGCTAAACACAATTATTTTCATTCAACCCTTCCCTCTTTACTTACTTCAAATCCACGCAAATTTTGGAATGTTATCGGCATGCGCGAATCCGAAGAAGTTCGCTTGAAGAACGATGAAGGATTATTTGTATCAAATAAACAGTGCTGTATCTTACTTAATGACACATCATATTTTTCACATGTTGCACCAATAACCGTTCCTATTATTTCTGCACCTGACTTCTTTCAAATGGACCCTATCCTTATCGATTGGGAAGGCATTTGTAAACTCATTCAAGTTGCGAAGCTTTCATCGTCAGCTGGTACCGATGGTATTAACTACAAGTTTCTGAAAAACACCCCGACTTATTCATCCATTATACTGTCGTATGTCTTTTCTCAGTCATTACAGAGCGCCACGTTACCGGACGACTGGAAGGTGGGAAAGGTGGTTCCGGTGCTTAAATCTGGTGATGTTCATAGCCCCCACAACTAAAGGCCTATCTCATTAACATCAATTCCATGCAAACTGCTTGAACATATAATATATTCTAACCTAATGTCGCATCTAGAATCGAACTGTTTCTTCACACCTAATCAGCATGGTTTTCGCAAACACCACTCCTGTGAAACTCAACTGGTCGCGTTTACTAATGACTTGTTTTCCATTTTGGACTGTTCATCCCTTGTGGATTGCATTTTTTTTAGATTTCGCGAAAGCATTTGATACTGTGTCACATAAACTACTACTTCTCAAGCTTAGTAAACTCAACCTTGATACTAATCTGATGAAGTGGATCGAGTGTTTTTTGCAGGGCCGTACCCAGTACGTTTCAATTAATGACTGTGACTCACCTGTATGCCCCGTAACATCCGGAGTCCCCCAAGGCTCCGTACTAGGTCCTCTGCTTTTTCTAATTTATATTAACGACCTTGCTGATTCCATTGACTCACACATTAGACTCTATGCTGATGATTGCGTAATATATAGACAAATATATAAACCTTCTGATGCAGCCATTCTTCAATCTGATCTGGATAACATCTCCACTTGGTGTCACACCAGGTCTATGAAACTAAATATTGGTAAGTGCAAAGCAATGAGAATAACGCGAACGCCTAGCCAGTCTTCATGCACCTACTTCCTTAATAACTCTTCTTTAACTTCAGTCTCTGATTATAAGCATCTTGGCGTATACATTACTGCCAACCTATCATGGAAAAAGCACATTGCACATATCACTAATAATGCTAACCGCACACTTGGTTTCCTTCGACGTAATTTTTCCCTGGCTCCTGTGTCCCTAAAACTACTTCTATATAATACTCTTGTGCGCCCGAAGCTAGAATATGCTTCTTCCGTTTGGGATCCTCACACCAAATCGCTCATACAAGCCCTCGAATCCATCCAAAATCGTTCTGCTCGTTTTATACTCTCTAATTATTCTCGTTCAGCCAGTGTAACGCTAATGAAGAAAACATTAGATCTTCCTGACCTTTCCTTACGCCGTCGTATTTCTCGATTATGCCTATTTCTCAAAATATATTTCACCACTGACACTCTTAAGCAATCACTCTTTATTACTCCTATTTACTTTTCATCCCGCATGGACCACCGGTTCAAAGTTGGCGTGCCAAGCTGCAGGACTAATCTTTATTTTGATTCGCTTGTTCCGAAGACAAGCGCGGACTGGAACCACCTTCCTGCCTCCATCGTGTCCATCGCAGTACCCGAAGTCTTCAAGTCTACTGTACATGATCATCTTCATTAACCTGCCTACTAAAAATATATTCGTGTATAGCCATTTGCATTTTTGTATAGCCCCTCCTCTCTGTAACGCCGAACGGCCCTGAGAGTAAATAAATGAAATGAAATGAAATGAAATCAGCTTCGCGCCGTTCCTACACGTTAGCAAGACAAAAGAGCTTCGTACGTTTCTCCAGCTTTCGGCTGTGCTACCCACACCTTCGTGTGCAACTGTGCTGTCCGGAAACCGCTTCAACAACACTAGTCCGGTCGAAATCCCGTTCTCGAGTGCTGCCCGAGTATATCTACGTCGCGAGCATCAACGGGCGACCTGACACAATTGCGCTCGAGCGCCTCAAGCCCACCTGCATTGAGGCCACCTTGCAGCCTACTCCGCCGCTGTGCGACTTCACTCTACTGCCTTCCTCCAGAACACCGCCCCAGGTGACTTCCACGACACCCCGCGTCATCTGGAGTTCACATAGCTCGTGGAGTTCTCCTCTATATAGGGGGTTGGGGGGAGGGGAGGGGGGGCTCTGTAGCGGCAGGAGCATTGCCGTCGCGTGAATAAAGTAGCAGACGCTCGCATTCTCGCGAGCGTTGCGCTGCGCTCGGCACGCACCACCACCTAGCCTGAGACATAGCTGACGTGTACTGTCTGCTATCTTCAGAGGCCTGTAGAGAACTACGGGTTCGCAATGTCACCCGTTGCCACAGGTGTACCAAGGGGACGCAAGGGTGCAGGTAGCCTTAAATCGATAGCGCCCCATCCGCAATCGACACGCGTAGAGCGCAGTTCGTTGCAACGAAGTTGAAGCCAGGATACCGTAGGGATAATGGGGGTTGCTACGGCGTTTGAACTGGGGTACTGCGATAACACGATATACTATGCGGTGGTATCATTTAGAATTGTGGTTCGCAGCGAAATTGCCACGTCATCTGTTTGCTGATGTGCCCATAAGGTTTGGCGATTCACGGATGGCATGGGGATATGAAGCAGATGACACAAGAAAGCTATATCGCTGATATTGACGATCATATTCGATTCTCTTTCTGCAATCATTTATTTGTTTTTCTTTTAGGCGTGCACTCATCCAGTCTTGCACTGGTCGTGAGCTTCAGTGAGTACGCCGTCGTCTTTATCCCACACCGTCGTGATGTGCGCGCATTTCCGCACAATTGGCAGGTACACCTATACGCCACGAAATAGAACACCGTTGTGACGTGCCCTCAGTACTTTCGTGATACAGAATGTTGCCGGTGTGGCCTTCTTTGAAACACCGTCCGAGATGGCCTTGACTGACGCTGTGCACTGCTTTAGTGCAGGTATAGCCCAATACTTGTTCTAAACGGAGATTATTGAAATCATAATAAAATAAAGATAGCCCAAAAAGGACACGGAAAGGACTGAACAACACAAGCGCTTTTTACTATATATGCCATGCAACAATCAGCCCAGCCGCAAACCTCGTGGGGCTTCTTGACTTCGCGAATCCTGTACAATTTAATGAACGGCGAAGCGCGTGGGGATCCACATTGATCATTGAGATGCACTGAAAAAACTTGGACCACGCTTAAGCTTCCCCTTTAAGAGTGGAACGCGACAGCGTTCAAAGATCCCCGACTGCTTCTCACGCTTCCCGGCAACCGCAGCTTATGTAGCCGTATTTAGCGGGAAACACTGGCGGCGAACGCATGTACGCAGGCGAGCTTTCTGGTAGAAACGCGGCCTCTTGCGTGAGCCGATCCAGGAGGCAATGCCCACATCGTGCCAAGAGAAATTACATCATTTTCAGGTTTCTCTTATTGTTTCGCACTTTTGATATTTAAGTCTGAGAAGATTTGGCATAAAAGGCATGTGATGTCGGTGTTGTGATTCATGACATTTGTTTGTGGGCTGTCATTCTCAAAATTTCGAGGCATAACTTTGAAAAGAATGTAAGACAAGGTATGAGCAACTTCATTGATGGAGTGGTGTGGCAAGATAACCCGCATCTACCGCACGTCATATAGCAAGGATGCTACATATATACCTAAATATGTACAAGAATGTTCGCTCCCGGATAACTCGGCCCACGCCGACACCGGATTTTCTGCGACACGGGGCCCTTAAGCTATCGCGTTAAAAGATAAGTGACCCCGAACAAATGCGGGCAGCTGTCATACATCAAAACGCGACAGCGTTCCCGTCGACCCGCCAAGGGGTGTAAGACAATGGGCTACAGCGCAGCGACTACGCGCCCCGCATCGGACGCGGTGAGCGTCGAGCAACGCAGCGTTCGGCGCGACAACGAAATGTGCGCCTGAGCAAGCGACGCACGCCTGAGCCTTAGAAACAGCTCGTTTCTAAGGCAACACCGCGTTCACTAGAGGCGCTTTTGTACCGCTTTGAAGCATCGAACTCGTGGCTCAGTGAGACGCGTCTTGGCTACCGAAGTGGAAGGACGTGCTATCATGTGCTCCCTTGTAGGGGCGGTTTCAGCGGCCCGTTTGGGCCGTGGTATCAGGTGTACTGAAAAGCCGGCTGAAGACTACCAGGTTGTTCTGCCTCATCTGCCCACAGGTGCTTCTGTTTTAAACACCGTTTTTTTGCATGCCGATGTGAAAGCCAGGCCATATCGAGTGGAGCATGTCCGAGATAGCCTTGCACGTCTTTCGTTGCTGCCGGAAGTGGTTGCCCTCGGGGCATACCAAATGAATCACCTGTGGGCAGTGACGTTTAAGGACGAGGAAGGCAAGAGGAAGATATTAGAAGCTGAAGCGTTCAACGTTAAAGACCACCGCTGCATGGTCATCGACCCGCGCGATCGAGGTGTCCGACTGAAGCTATACTGGCTGCTTCATGGCGTACCGGACGAAGACGTGCGAGTGGCTTTGGCGCCGTTTGGAAAAGTGACAGAAATTAGCAGAGACAAGTGGAAGGTCAAGGGCTGCATTGACAAAGGATCAACCACCCGCTCGGTGACGCTGAAATTAAATGTGGGCCTCACTGTGGACGACCTACCACACCAACTGCGTGTTGCTGAGGATATGGCGCTCGTCTTCGTTCCTGGCAGAGCGCCGCTCTGCCTCCGATGCCGTGGCATTGGACACATCCGGCGAGAGTGCCGCGTTCCACGATGTGGGGTCTGTCGTCGCTTCGGCCACGATGATTCCCAATGTGTGCGCTCTTATGCCAGCGTTACAGGCCCACTCCAAAGGGACGTAGTATCCGAACACATGATGGACGCCGCAGATGCCGAAGAAGCTAGCAGGGAGGACAACGACGTGGCAAAGACTCCTGCAAAGCCCCTTGAACCCTCCACAGGAGCTGTCCAGGAAGCGAACCTGGGGGGCGAGCCCTTGGCTGCAGCCCCGGAAACGAAGCCAGAGACTGCAACATGCGACGCAGGCGTGAAGGCAGCAAGCGCGTCATCGTCACTGCCGCAAGAAGTCGGCCAGGAAGCAACGGACGTCGAGATGCTTATGACCGGAAGCATCGCTGCAAAGCGTGCTCACGAAGACACTGGCAATACAGGAATAACTACTGCGTCAGGCACCGGCAAACCTCCAACGAAGGCATCGACTACGCGGCGGTCTATGCTTAAACCGAAGCCGAACGTGCCGCCTGGCAGTAGGGTGGCCCCTAAAACGCCTCCGCCCTAGCGGAGGACCCGTTCCAGTAGCCTTCAACGATGACCACAAGAACCCCACAGCAGCGATGTGAGTAGGACGCTTGGCCAAGCAACCCCATGAGATGGCGTCTAACTTTAAATCTAGCCTACGCGTTGCGACATTGAATGTGCGAGGAATGTGTTCGCGCAGGCGGCAGTGTCAGATTAGTCGCATGCTTTTAGAGAATGACGTTGACCTTCTGGCTGTACAAGAAACAAAAATTGAGAGTGAGGAGCAAACAGAACAGATGGTTCAAGTTTTTCGATCTAGATACAGTGTATGTGTGTGCCATGCTGTTGGGCGGTCAGGAGGCTGCGTCATTTTTATTCGCAATAGCATATCGGTTGTAGAAAAAGTGTCCACCTGCGATAGTGGGAGACTTGTCGCATGTGATTTTATTTTTGCTGGTCTACTGTGGCGCGCTGTGTGCATCTACGCACCGAACAAAATTCATGAACGCGAAATTTTTGTTAAGTATGCTGAAGGATTTTTGAAAACAGAACGACATGTTGTGTTTCTTGGGGATTTCAACTGCGTCTGTACAGCTGAAGATAAAACGACTAGCCTCAAAGTACGCGATAGAAGCGCTGAGCTGTTGAACGCGATAGTAATTGAGAGAGAGCTTGAGGACATTGGTTATGCAATGACGCGAGATGGCCAAGCACGGTATACGCACTTTCAAGGTGATTCCCATGCGAGGCTTGATAGAATATACGTACCGGCGAAGTTTGTACCACTGTGTTCCTCTTATGAAACACAATATCTCAGTTTTAGCGATCATAGTTTGGTCTCGATTACGATTGGCGAAAAACGAAAGAGTGTCAAGTTTAATTGGTTCCTGTGGAAGTTCAATGAAAAACTGCTGCAAGATGAATTGTTTGTCACGAGAGCCAAGGAGTATCTTTCAAATGCCCTGCATACGGAAACCAACTGTTTCATATCAGTATGGGAGCAGTTTAAATGCGACATTAAAATTGCTGCCATCGATAGAGCATGCGTATTGCGTCACAAGGAAAGGCAACTAGAGAAACAGTTACACAGTGCACTGGTGTACATGCTAGGGGTAGAACATGAAGTGCCTGGAGCGTTTAAAAAAGAAATACCAGAGGTGAAAGCGAAACTCGAGTTGATCGACGAAGATAAGTACCGCGGCGCAATGATAAGGGCGCGCACTGAAAAGTTGTGGCTGGGCGAAACGCCCACTAAGCGTGTGCTAAGTGAAGAAAAGAAGCATGCTGCAAATAAGGAGATAAATGAAATTCGATATTACAACAAAATTACACGAGAAAGCGAAGAGATAAAATGTGCATTTGTTGAATTTTATACCGAACTTCTCGGAGGAAGAATTTATGACCCCGAGTACTTCAAAGCCCACTTTCTAACTCTTATGCCAAGATTAGAGGACACGGTTAGAGAATCACTGGAATCTGAAATTAGCGTGGCCGAAATCGAAGCGGCAATCGATGACTTGGGTAATGGCAAATCACCTGGGCCAGATGGACTGGGTGCAGCCGTATACAAATTTTTTAAGGCAGAAATGGCAGTGGCTTTACACCGAGTGATCGCTGAATGCTATGAAAAAAAGCAAGCGCCTCTCTCGTTCAGGACAGCGCACGTAGTAATGATCCCCAAAACTGACGATCCTGCAAAATTACTTTCAGTTGAGTCCTACCGTCCCATTAGTTTGACCAATACAGATTATAAAATATACATGAAAGTGTTAGCTAGAAGGCTCCAAAACGTTATTAAGTCCCTCGTTGGCCCGCATCAAACCTGTGGCATTAAAGGTAGAACAATTTTTACGAACATACACATAGCAAGAAGTATTCTGGAATGTTGTGACGCAATGCATGACCGCGTAGCTATGATTCAGCTAGATTTACATAAAGCGTTCGACAAAGTTGTACATGAAGTTCTGTTTTTATTGCTGGAGCACGTAAATGTTGGATCTGTAATTACTGAAGGTGTTAAAATGGTGTATCATGATTGCACAGCCAAATTAGTGATCAACAAAGAATTAAGTATGTCAATTCCTGTGCGGTCGAGTGTGAAACAAGGATGTGCGTTGTCCCCTCTACTTTTTGCGATATACTTGGAGCCGTTTTGTTTACGTTTGTTTGCAACACCATGTATTCGAGGCTTCACTTTTTTCAGCAGTGAAGTTAAGGTCTTAGCGTACGCGGACGACATAGCCGTGTTTTGCACTGATGCTAGAAGCGTGCAGGAAGTTGTCAGTGTTGCTAAGGCGTTCTGCACAGCAACTGGTAGCGTGATCAGTTGGCCGAAATGCCTTGGATTTTGGCATGGCAACTGGCAGAGCACACCCGAGGTGTACTGCAATATGAATTGGACCGTCTCCCCCGGAAAGTACCTCGGTGTCCCGCTAAATAACTACCTCAATGCTGATGAATATTGGTCTGAGGAAAATAAACGCGTCAAAAATGCTACCGATAAATGGGGCGGCCATAACTTTTCAATGTTCGCAAGAGCTTCCGTTTGTAATATGTTTTTAATTGCAAAAGTGTTCTACGTGTTGCAAGTGATGGCCATGGCAAGAACTTCGGTTCAAAAAATTCACCGAGTGTTTGCGACCTTTATTTGGGGATCGCAATGGGAGCGCACAAGCCGGTGCAATTTGTTTCACAAGGTGAAAAATGGTGGACTAGGGCTCTCACACCTGTTTTTCAAGCAGCTGGTAAGCAGATTCTTCTTTGTGCGGGACCAAACTGATGTGTTTTTGAGAACTGTGATCCAAGCACGATTGCATGATTATCTATCTGACTTTGTCGTGTCAACTGTTTCTTTCGGAGCTGGGCCACTCAGTCCTTATTTGCGTGAAGTGGTTGCTTCTGTACGCCTGCTCAAGGCAAGGTTCTCATATGAATACTTGTGTGATGTCACGAAAAAGCGTCTGTATTCTGATATTCTCGATGTATTTTTACCATTACCGGTTTACCGAGCTGCCTACAGGCTAGGTCCTGAGCGCGATGTGCTAAAGCGCGTTAAAAAAATGCCAGTGAGACCCTCTGCTAAAACGTTCTTTTTTCAATTACATACCGACACTCTCCCTGTAAAGCCATGGTTACAAAGCAAAGGTCTTTTTGTACCTTGGTCGGTAAACTGCTTAATCTGTAATAAGCCAGAATCAATTGAGCATATTTTTATTGACTGCCATGACGCCCTATTTCTGTGGGACGTCCTACAAAGAACACTTAAAAAAGAATTGCCGATAAGCCCTTTTGGAATCCGGTTTCTTCCACGTGCAGAAACAGGGGAAGCGCCGAGTGATATGCTAATGCTGCTTTGCATGCACAGCGTATGGAAGACGAGAATGGACATCAGGCATTGTCATATACAGGCTCACTCAGCAAGACACTATTTTGTTGAGAGCATTATATACACACGCGACTTGTTCAGAGCACTATGTGAACCCCCGGAATGGCTTCCTGTACTTGACCAATTGGCTTCTGTGAAGCCCTTTTAAACACCTTACACTGGCCGAGCTGTAGCTGGTGTTTTTAGAATATGTACATGTCGTGTATTTGATCTTTTTGTTGGCGTTTGTGAAAAGGCAATAAAAAAAAAAAAAACTCGTGGCTCAGTGGTAACGTCTCCGTGTCACACTCCGGAGACCCTGGTTCGATTCCCACCCAGCCCATCTTGGAAGTTGCTTTTTATTTATGAAGTGCCTGCCGTGATTTATCGCTCACGGCCAACGCCGCGGACGCCGGCACCGACGACACCGGCTTTTCTGCGACACGACCTCCTTAACGCTATCGCGTTAAGAACGAATTAACCGAGGTCGCTCGCCTAATGCCTCACCACTGCCGGCGTGCAGCCGTGCACTTAGAGCAGGTGCATTTGTTTTCTACCAATAGCTCATGTCTTGAGCAGACACAAATCAGTTGTGCGCCACGAAAGGGCGCAACCTTCGATCAATAAATGCCGATTCTTGAGTCGCGACGAAAGTGCGGCAGAGAGAGAACAAACATTTTAACGCGATAACGTTAAGAGGAAGCTTTAGCTCGGGTGGTCTCATCTAAATACATGTAAAAGAATAATTCGTTTTTCTCGGCAAGCACAGCGCCAAATTTGACGAAGTTTGTTGCATTTAAGAGAAAAACTCAAAATCTAGTGACTGTTGATTTCGAATTCTTGATTTATGTCATACATTCTTTATTACAACTTGGCAAAAATCAAACATTTTCAAAAACGAAACTATCAAGTTTAAAGCTCTGTAACTCAGCAATGAAAAATGATAATACAATCCTGTGAATTATATCTAATAGCACACTTAAAGCGGACAAAATTGATATGTTACACATGATTCTTAATACATTTAGTAATATGGAAATACAGCTTTTGCAGAACCATTGTAAATAACGTAACGAAGTCATGTAAGATATAAAATGACATATCGAATTTCTCCGCTTTCAATGGTCTAATGGATGCCGTTTTAAGAACCGCGATATCTGATCTTTATGCAGCGCTATGAATTTGTAAACTTCGTGCTTCTATTCGTTTTTTCAAATTTCCGAATTTTTAAAAATTCTTGTAACAAAATTCAGGACCTAAATCGGAATTCGGCTTCCGACAGTCACTAGAATTTAACTGTCTCTCTCAAATGCAATACATTTCATTAAAATCGGTCCAGGAGCTATCTCATAAAAACGTTTTTTGGGTTTTACATGTATTTGAATAGGCCGCGTCGGAGTTAAGGCCCGAGCTAAAGCTTCCTCTTAAGAGTAAGTTAGGCCAGTTAGGCTGAGTTAGGCCCGGAGCTAACTCAGACGCGGCCTATTCAAACCGTATACGGTTTGTTCGATGGTGTCGATTATTTCATCGGCGCTGCTGCCCATTGGCACGCTGAAGGTGCCTTGGGTGAGGGTTTACGGAACGCTATCCTCGTCGAGTTGGATGGCTAGATGTAGCCCTGGCTACCACGGCGGGACGCGCGGCGCCTGGGCGTTGCTCACGCTGGTCGATCGCTGAAAAGGCACGCTTATCGCTTATCAGTAGACAGAACTTCCAGCGTCGGCGTCCCGTGTCGACCGTCGTTCCGGCAAAAATTACTCCGAGCGATGCGAACCAAACCATGCATATACCCAACCACGCAGACCCTCCATGTAGAGCAAGGAAGTTACGGAATTGAATTTATGAAAGTAAAATACGTCAGAAAAAATCGTGAAGTACGACTTACACACAACCTACAGACACGATAGCGTCGGAGATTGTAATTTGAATATACGAGAAAACATAATTCTGTTACGCGGAAACTCAAACAAACCCCTTTCCAGTGTTTCAACAATTCATAGATCGGCCACGGCGTCCGCCATTTGCGCGCAAATATTTGAGGCCACGGAGCGGATGGCTGCGTTCCTTGCAACACCTCCAGATGGCGCTCGCCTCCGCCGCATCGTTACCGCATCGCGGCCCACGCAATAGGCCGCGTTTCTGCAAGAAACCTCGCCTTCGTGCATAGCATTCGGCGGCAGCGTTTCCCAGTAAACATTACGCTTACATAAGGTGCAGTTGCCGGGAAGCGTGGGAAGCAGTCAGGGATCTTTGAATGCTATCGCGTTCCATGCACTCTTAAAAGCGAAGCTTAAGCGTCCTCCAAATTTTTAGATGCGACAGCAATTACACGGCCACTGGATAAAAAAAGAAAGGTACCAGTCGGGGTCTGTTGTCCGGGATCGGCTTAGAAGATGCATGAGGAACGCGCTTCGAACGCCGTCGCCTGTGGAAACCAATTAACGCGTCCCGTCCCCGAGAGCTAGCGCCGTTCGGCCCAGCCAAGCGGCCGAGAATGCAACTACGGCTGACACATTCGCTCCCATTGCAGCCCGCCTAACATATCAGGCCGCATCTTTCTTTTTTTTTTTTTTATCCAGCAGCCTTGGCAATTATATGGACACTTGAGGAGAAATTTCGCCTTTGGCGTCGCCGTGATATTCTGCTGTAGGCTTATGCCTCAGGCGCGAAGGAGAAAGCTGACCCGATTATCAACGCGGGAAAAGAACTGCGAGCCGTGGCTTCGCGTGCCACGACCAGCAGCCGTCTTTATTTGCCTCTCATGCGGGCGCGCGCTATCCAGGTTCTAGGCGCTGTCCAAGGGAGGGCGCTACAGGGCCCTCCGCCTATAGACTGGAAGTCGGAACTGGACTGAGGGCCGGCTGTGGCACTCTAGCACGAGGTCAGGCGACGATGCGAGGCTTTCCATCGCGGTCTCCACAGACGTCCGCACGCCAAGTGACATCCTATAGACGCCGGCGCTCGTTTCTCCCCAGGCGGAACGATTTCACCTCCTACGGGTCTACGTCTCCGCCGCTTCCCGGCTTCCCATCAAGGTCGCGCCCGCGCTTAGTTCGCGCTGCGCACGAAACGCCTCTTGTTTGCGACGGCGCCTCTTCGGATGACTGGAAACTATTATCGCGTTGGTAACTGTAACGACAGCAATGTAAATACGAAAGGGTTGATGCCTCCAGTGAAATTCTGCCGATTCACAAGAAAATCGTACGAAAAAAGCAGACGACGGACATGGATTATTGCGGTGAGCCGAAAGAAGCGCACAACTGGCAAACGAGGCGATCTCGTTCATTGATCACTCGTGAGTGTACGACGGTTTTTACATGTAATCCGCATGAATTTCATGATTACTGGGTATATAATCATTTTAGTCAAATAAAAACTTTCACTTGTTCGACCAACGCTTGTCCCGTCTTCTTTCTCGTGTTTCTTTTGTGTGTGCGCTGCCCAAGAATGGAAACCACTTCTGTTGCATGCGCTAGCAGTGGCCGAAGTACACGCGTGCCGAGAAATTGAATATGTGCACGATGCATTCAACATGACCGGAGTTCATTCCTGCATCACCACTGCACCGATCGATCGAGTTACTGGACGATACATGCCCGCGTCTTGGTTGCGCCGGCATTGCTGAAGCAGAAATGATTACTAATACTTTCAACTTCCGTCTTTTGAGCACTGTTAAAAATTGTCGAGTGCAACGCTCATGCCATTCCGTACACTCACTTGCGTTGCGAGGCGGTTGGTCGGCTTCCCGTGTGGCGGCCTCTGCAAATACACACGACTCGATTCGGCATAAAACCGTAACTTTTGCCGCCGATACCCGGCCGCCCTTTCGCAGCCCTACCTTTTACTGGCCCTAAGGGCTCAAATTGCCACAGGCACGTTCGAAATAGCTCTGAAGGCCTGCCAGTACATTAGGCGTATCTATGCTCGTACTGTGACAGGAGAAAACGGGTGCACGCTTGTATAATTTTAGAAATACAATTGTCTCTAACCACTTTTGGTATGCGTCACCACAATACTTCGCGTATGCTTCACCGCGTAACAATGCCATATTGAGGCGACGCGGACTTTCGCGAACCGCATTATACAAAGCGTCGTACGCGTTCCGAGCTTCGAAGTCATTGACGAGGATTACAAAGGCGAAGTTGGCGCCAGTACTAACAGCGGCGAATTTCTTTTAACGAAAAACACGGCACCGAACAGCAAGAAGCTTGGTGGCGAACGTCGAAAAAGCTAGGCCTAGTGTTGCCGCGGTGGTGGCTACGGCTGCTAGCGGATCTGCGTACGAGAGCGCCTGTTCGAGGCGGCGAGATAATCAAAATGGCGGCGGTGGTGGCTTCCATAGGGTTTCTTACAATAATTGTATGAAACTCTATGGTGGCTTCGATCAATGCCATTTTAACGTGACAGCGTTAAGGGCCCCGCATCACAGAAAATCTGGTGTCAGCGTCCGCAGCCGAGAAAATCATCCCGATCGAACGACGCATATTGTACACGGCACTAAAGTTGCTCATACCTTGTCTTAGGTTCTTTACAAAGTTATTCCTCGGAATTTTGAGACTGGCAGCCCACAAACTATACCATGAAACAAAACAGCGACAGCACCTGCCCTTTATGTTAAATCTTAACGAAATATCAAAAATGCGAAACAAAAAATTGGCAGTGGCTTAGCTCGACTATGCCATGCAGGATATATGCAGCGAAAGCCAAGACAGCATGGTTAGCCTTAGTTAATCTTGATTGCAAGTCCAGGTTAGTCTGGTTGTCTATCTATGTTGCGGCGTTTAGCCAGTCGTTCGGCGCGCTGTTCGTCTGTTTCCTGGGCGACTCGTTTCCTTTTCATCTCGTTCCGATGTCGATTCCAGGCCTCCTGCTTATCAGAATTGTCGCCGTCCATACTGCCGCCTCAACTGTGGTTGTGGCGCACGCGAACTATCATCCTTTTCAATCCTCCGACATGTTATCAGGCATGCGACGCAGCTGGCAAAGCGAGCGAAACGACGAGGAATGCGGTGTGACGTCATACGAAACGGAGGAAAGGCGGAACACCTGTGGCTCGGTGCCACTAGTGGCGCATGCGCAGTAGAGACTAGGGAGCGAGAAACATCCGCGGAGAGGCGCGCGTTGTGACGTCATGTGCCTCCTCGGAGCACCCCCACGGCGAAATTCCAAGTTCGCAGCCAGTATAAAGCTTTCGGTTTAATAACAGAAGATCGGCCCACCCAAGAGGCCGCGTTTCTACCAAAAGCTCGCCTTCGTGCATAGATTTCGCTGCCAGCGTTTCCCTGTAAACATTATGGTTACGTATAAGCTGCAGTTGCCCAGAAGTGTGAGAAGCAGTCAGGGATCTTTGAATATGCTGTCGTGTTCCACTCTTAAAGGCGGAGCTTAAGCGGCCTCCAAATTTTTGAACCTGCAGTCATGGCAAAAAGTCTGCAAAATCGGACGACGAAGGGCTTTTGCCTCCGAAATTTCAGACATTCTTATACTCTCTATCGGGTACCGTGGCGGTGCTGCGAAGGCGTCTAAATTATAGGGCGTGTCCGAAAAAAATCGGTCGGTGACTGTAGTAGCATAACCCTACTGAAAATATTGCATCGTCGTGAAAACGCGAAAATACCGCCCTTTTGCGCAGTTGCACAAATGACACTTGAGTGGGCGCAGCCAGGAGCAGGCAAGTAAAATTGTAGCAAAATGGTGCAAATGGCGCAGTTGGACCACCACTGTTTAAATTAATAAGCAAGTTGCCAGGCACGCACAGGCAAACACGAAGACATATCACTTGATGACCGCAGACGCTCGCTTTCAGAACGCTGGCGTAATGAAGAGCAGCAGCAGCGGCGACAAAATTCTCCTTCGCGCTGCCTCTCGCTTCAATGCGAACCAGGCGCGCGAGAACACAGCCCTTGTGAAGCCATCACCTATCTTGGCCTCCCAGCCTTCTAACCCATCGCAGGTTACCTCCAAAATAGGGCGAGTACGGCCGCGCTTTACTGCTGCAGCCACGTTTAGACGAGCACTAACCTGCCCCTCCCCCTTACGCTATTGCACGCACATCGCCCCTCCTTCCTCCCTCGAGTGCGAGAAGACGCCGCCGCATCAAGCCACCATACTTCTTGGTTCACCCTCGCAATCTTTCTCTTGCACCTACAGCATACAGCGCGCGGTTGCGGTGTTTCGCACTTGCACTTTATAAGGAACATCACAGCGACGCCGACGGCGGAAATTTGTCTGGAGTGTCTTTGCTATCGCAATAAAGCGTCCCAGAACTGCGGCCTTGGCCACGCGGAGCTCTGCAGTCACAGCGGTCACGTCCGACACTGCGACCCGCGACTTCGGTCGTCTCGTTGCTGGGCTCGACTTTGCCTGGGTGGTTTTTTCGTCAGTCCGCAAAAAAAAAAAAGGCACTGTGCACTACTCGCAGTTTTATGACGTCTCCCATCTGAGTGGCCCTGGTGCTCATTTGGATGCTCTTTGCAGTGGTTGCTTCAGAGCTGACGAGGTCATCATTAAAGCGGGCGGAGTGTTTGCCAATGCGTCCAACAGTATCACCCGGTCACATTTCCATCCAGCGTGCGGCAAGGTCGAACGGGGGGTCCTTTTGCATTCAGGCGGCGATCTGGCGTCTGCATCACTGTTGTCATCACCATGGAAGCCTTCGCATCAGCAGGCATGTTCTCCATTTCCGAGTCTTTGGAGTCGGAGGCTCGATTGATTTCCTTTTAGAACAGCAACCTTGCTTACACTTGTTTTCGGTTCCTTCTTTACTGGTAGGCCTTTTTTCAGTTGATCACTTTCACATTCAACAGAGCGGAGAGTCTTTAAAGGTGGCATCGATGGCGCCAGAGTTGAGCGGAGATAAGTCCTCCTGCAGTTCTCGAGTTTCTGGCTCAGGAGAGGCGAGTGCTTTGATGAAGACTCTCTTGTTGATGGGGTTATAATGACTGCTGGAACAGTGGTCTTTCCGATGCTAAGTTTTTTTCAACTTCGCTTCATTGAGAGAATGTTTCTTTGAATCTGCAGGTGAGTGCGGTCATGCTGAGACCTTCAGGTTGATGTTCCTCGACAAAGGGGGCATTGTCCAACTCCCTCTGCGACTTTTCTTTCATGGACATTGGCGATACCGGTACAAATGCGAGATAAAAAAATCGCTGCTAAGCTGTGTATCTTGTGAACGGGGTGACTGCGAAAACTACAGCAGCAATGACGATGTCTTCATCTTCTTTGCGCAGTCCAATAGAAAGCATACACATGGTGGTACATTTCTTGTTTCTTAGATAAAAAGAAATTATGCAACTTCAACACACACGTCCTATGTAAAATGCAGGTTCAGTGACGAAATTAATTAAATGTTTTACAACTAACAGCAATGTGCACAACAGTTTACTTTTATCCTATATGCAACACGTAGAAATCTCATGTCATGTTTATGTTTACCCCCTACAAAAGTGACTTCATCTTCATGCAATTCTTCTGTTTGGACATTGCACCACTAGGACATTAAGAGCGAGAAAGGGAGCTGGGTAAATAAGTAATGCATAGAGAAGATAGCCAGCGGTCTACATTGGAGCTACTGATTGGGTGCCAAGGAAAGGGAAGCACAGTCAACGATGGCAGAGAATTAGATGGCGTGATTAAATTAGGAAATTAACAGGGACAATTGGAGATTGCTGGGATGCGTCTTCATCCTGCAGTGGAATAAAAAAAAGTTGGTGATGACACTACACCATTCACATGCTAATAAATTTAACAAGTGGGCTGTAGTGTACCTACATGTGGTGGGTCAATAGCTCTATTTGGTATCAGCAATTCTTTAGCACACCACAGGTCCAGTTGACTTTTTGCCTATGACCCATTAAATGCTTGCGTTCACTCTGAGGCCATCACATGACCTTTGGGCACCAGGAGAGTTTCATCAGTGACATCGTTTTCCGCATAACTTCACTCCCCATCCTCCTCTAGCAGTGATGGCACATGCTGCCGATATGTGCCTACAAGGGCTGAACAGTTCCACACTCCCCATGGTGGGCTTTTTCATAGCCTTTAAAGGACCCCTCAGTAGGTCTGGCCATTTTGAGCTGATGAGCGCAGAGCATACATTGTGATAACAATCATGTCTGCAAAGTAGTACATCGCTACGCACCGCGGAAAGATCTGAAATCTCAATCCGAACGCCGTTTCCCGCTTCACTCGCAGCTGCCATGCTCCAAGCCAGACGGTGATGTAATCGTGCCCCTGCGCCTACGTAATTGTGTCCGCCGTGTGACGTCACTCATGGTGACGTGACCGAGAATTATTTAAGACATCTGTTATCTGTGCGATCTGTTGGTTGAATTGATGAATGGAAGTTTAGAGAAAAATAATAAAACACACAAATGGAATGTCTGGGTGTTTTTTGTTTTACTTCGCACCGAAGTAAGAGATGTACTTCCGCTTCGTCTGCTTGTTCCCACAGTCATGGTCACGTGCATGCCATTTTCTACCGTGTTCTAGTGCGCAATCACGCTTTGCAATTCACTTGTTCTGCCTCAGTATTTGTGTAGCACTGAATTATACCACTAGTCATGTTTCCTTGTGCACAGCACACAAAATCATGCACTGCGCAAACGAGACAACTCGTGCGCGGCATGGTCAGCGGAAATGCGTAGCGCGGGGGGGGGGGGGGGGGGAAAGCAAGGAGAAAAAAAAAATGAAGGCGGGGCGTGTGACGTATGCGTCATGCGATTCTCAAGGTCTGGTATGGGAGAACGCAGGGAAGGAATTTCGCTCGCGAAGGCTAGATGGGGCGAGTGGAGCCCACCTGCCAAAATCATGGGTTCACGACACTGAAATATTTCTATCTTGGCTATTAATGAGCCAATTCGAATATTTTTGTCGCAGAATGCTCCCCAGAGGACACGTAACAACTTCCAGCGTATAACCCAAATTTGCTATGGGGCCTGGTGAGGGGCCCTTTAAAAGGAAAGTCGTGAATGTCCACTATGAGCCCCAACTGAGCCATGCTGCCTGATGAAAGCATGACTTAGTCAATACATGGTGTGCTCCCCTCACATGCAAGTTTATTCGTCCCTTACGCAAATTCCACTTCAAGATCGTGCTAGAAGATGCCACATAGTTTAACAACTACAGTCAATGACAAAAATCAGATAGCTTTTCAAATTCATTTTCAAGCTAAGCCAATGTAATAGAAAATTTTTTATTTCCCAGGTTTGAATCTTTTCTAACCAAATGAACAACAAGCACCTATAATTAAACTATGGCACCGTCCAACAAATAATGTTCATCCCAGAAGGAAACTGTGGCACAAATCCATGGGTGAGTATTTCTTTAATGGCTTAAAAAATGGCAGCAGTACAACTTCAGAAACTGCTAGTAGCGAACATATTCTAGGAAAGAAATGCCTTTTGTTACTTAAACTGACTTTTTTTTTTCACCGATATAAAAGCTGCAGCATACTGTAAAATGCTTTTACGTTGTGGTGTCTTAAGCATGGCTAACTGTGCAAATTGAGAAATTCATGAGATGCAAGGGCGCATCAAATTTCTTGCACAAGGAGTACAATACACCATGTGACACATGCATAAAATGCCGGTTTCTTGGAATATTTTGGCCTAAGGATACATTTATCTTAAGCAAACTTTTTTTGACCAAAATTAAAAACGCCACTCTGACACGTTCAGCCAATCAAGAACGAAAACATTGAGCAATGACAATGCCATGACTCACAAAGACATGCATAGCCGCATTGTGCAAGTTACTTGTTGGATGCACCCTTGACCAGACAAACCAAAGCCACTTGAAGCTCTCACAGCAATGCAGTTTACCAGAGATAGTTCATACAAGAACACTGTAGGGAGAAAATACTGCTACACAAGTTTAAAAGCAAAGGCGCACGCATTAAAGGGACACTGACAAGAAATTATAACTTAACCTAGATTGATAGATCACATCAGTGGAAATGTGACTAGGCCAGTCTTGACGAGAATTGAGGCTTGCCAAGACAGAAAAGGTGAGAAAAAGAAATGGGCAGCTGACGACACTTTAACTTCGTGCCCCATTTCATCGTCACTGTCAGCTTGGCACTAGTGCACAATTTACCAATAAAAAAATTGCATTGCATTTGGAAAGGCTCGCACTAACAAAGATTTCGCAACTCATTCCACATAAATGTGACTTAAGTATGCAAGAATACCGTAGAATCTATGACATTGGGTTTTTGCCAACAGTGCTACGGTTCCATTAAGCAATTCAAGAATAGAACAGCTTGGACCTTTGTTTTATCAGCAAATGGCCAACCTTCTCCCACAAAAGTAAATGTGGGTAGCATCTCGGACAAACGTAATCCACAATTTCAGGCTCATTTCATTGTCTCCTCTTTAATTTAGGCCCTTATAAATTGAAAGGTTCCAAATTTATGTGTACCATAACTGTAGTGACACTCATCAATGCATAAATGCAACAACTCATCAATCATCAATGCAACATTTGCTGGACAGCAAATTCCACAAGAGCAAGGTGACTCTGTACCTCCAATTTAACAGAGCAATATTTTTGACAATTTTCAGCACACGGTACATACGCAGATAGCACTCCGACATTAACATTTTTTTACATAGCTTCTCCAACATTAGCTAGGCAGTCTGCACCAGAAACAGGCATCATGGACAGAGTAACATTAAATTCTCAAGTACTAAAAAAAAAATCAAATGAGCATAGGAACGCAATATTTCTGGTAATGACTGTACATATGCAACACCCTGTTTCCTGGACAGCAAATGCCACCAAATCAGGGTAGCCTAGCTGCACTTCTGATTTAGCAGAGCAAAATGTTTGACCATTTTTAGAAGAAGGTTGTACACAGATCTAAGAACACTATGCCCACTTGCCAGATAGCCCAAAAAATAAGAAAAGGCTTGCTAATTTGAGGCCCTGTAAACAGGACACCCATATGAGCCACAAGATGTTAAGCTCATTTTTATTCCTTGCCCCCTGCAGCTACGCACATTTTATTTCAAGCATGTTTGTTTCCTCGCCATGTGGGTTTTCTTCGAACCCTAGACAGCACTAAGCCTCACAGCACATGCATTAACACCAGGACGTGCACAAACTATAGTACAATGCCATAGATGATTATCTTAAGATAACACTCTGAACAAGAAAAGGAGAGAATGCCAAACCGGATTCTATCTGTAAATGTACGCATGCACACTCCAGTTTTCTACATCAGTTTCATTAGCACACATACACAATCAACACGGTTACTATATTATGGTAAAAAGGCTTTACATGAACAAGAACTAAAAGCTATATACAAGGAATCTTTGCAACTATTAATGCCACGCACACCGTTGCTTAGGAATTACAGCGTGGGTTAAAGAGTTTCTATTTTGCATTACCACAGGCGCTGGCGTCCATTTTTGTTGTGGAGGCACTTCAGATCACAAGCCCAGCCAAAAAAAAAATAATAATAAATAAAATAAAAATAAAAATAAAATAACAACCTTGCCAGGCATTTTCCTTAAACATAAAACAACTAATTCTTGCAGTTGCTAGACAACAAAAATACTCAAGGTGGTCCACTGGAAATTTACAGCGCCATGTTTGTGTGGCAGCACTTATGGGCTTGCATCTAAAAGCACAAATCAGAAGCGAAAGGTAGAAGTGCAAGAGTTTCTGAATGCAGTCTCACTAAAGCACACAACAGTTTACTCGTCTGGAGAGGGAACGACCATAGCAGGCAGTTCTCGAGGCATAGCAGGCACCAGATGTCACAAGACAGCCAGTCCAGAGTTGATGCAGGTAAGACACACCACAGCATTGCTGGGAGTGACACCCCTCACATGATCATGGTGGCACTTGGCTGAAGTTAAAATGCAACACTAGGTCACACGTATATGTACAAATGGAGACAGCTGGAGAGTAACACTAGTAACTATTAGAAGCTGCCTCTCCTTCTCGTCTTCACCATTCTGGTGGCCCAAAGCGATGGACCACCTTCTCTTGATCTGAAAGGTCCTTCTGTACTTTCTTGCGCATGTAGAAGATGGGACAGTCACGGCTGTAAGCAAAACACACAGCGGTCATTCGAAATCACAGTGCTTCATTGCTGCTTCACTGACAACTGGTTTAATGTAGTTATGCCTGAAAAATCCAGTGTACAGATCCACTCTCTACCAAATAAGGTTAAGCATCGCACATCCCCAAACTGGGATGCTTGCACTTTGCAAAACTACAGCAAAACCTCACTAATTCGGAAAATCATATAACTCGGACTCGTTCTCTGGCCCCGGCAGACGTATGAATTATTTAATGGCATAAAACTCCCCTTAATTCAGACGTGTTTGGCTGCACTGGTTACATTGGGCAACCCTTGGAGTGCAGCGAGCACAGAGCGACACAAATGTGCAACGCGAAAGAGCAAAAGCGGCACTAAACGAAGAGCGGTGTTCACATTGCCATAGGTATTAGTGGAAACCGTATGGCAATAAGAGGAATACCAGAAGACTTTGTACCTATTTGTACCTTTATAGCCTTTCTTCTTGCGTTCACCGCCACGTTGGCCTCATGCCTTTGATGATGACTGAAGTTTATTGGCGCAAAGCATCTAAGGCCAAAGAGCGCCAGGACATGTGTTTTGATTTAGCAAGATTGTGAGTTTAGACTATGTCCTAACGTAAAGGCTGTATAGAGGCCTACACGTAAGATAGACCTATAGATATTAGTGCATCAATTCCAAAATAATTACTAAAATAAACATAAGGCCTTAAATGCTTTGGCAACAAGCACACATGTTAAAATATTCTGGATTGTCCGAGTCCCTTGCTGTACAATTCTTGCTGACGCAAGAAGTGCGAGAGCTCAGACATACTTTTGTGCATCAGACCATATCTCACCTGTGAGGCACAATCTCATGGTTAGGATGGAATGAGATGATGTCTAGAAAGTTAACTTGTGCAAGACATTTAAGCACTCTTTTAAAGTTAAAAAGTGCATCGTCTGGTAAGAACATCGAGGGATGGGGGTTGGGGGGGAGGGTGTATATGGTGTGAGTAGAGTTCCCTAAAATGAGCCACTTGCTCTCGGTGAAGTTCAGGACATTGAATGTGGACATGCAGGATGGTTAGGTTCTCACCACAGTGTGTGCATGTCGGCGGGTCACTTGCAGTCGAGAGGTATTTGTGTGTCTTGTGCCTTAGTTTAAATCATTTGCGCTTAGTTTTCCAGTCAACACATGCCTTCAGAACGTCGTGGTCACCATCCATCACTATGTTGATAGCGACCACGTTTTCGTCAGCAGCAGTTGTGGCAAGCAGTTGTTTCATTTTGACTCAGTGCTCTGCTACCACAACATCACAAACATGGCAGAAGCTGTTGAGGATGAAGATCAATCCTACTGTGGCCCAAAAACTGGCATCAAACCTGCCGACTACATCGTAATAGGCGAGTTATCTGCTGCTGACCAGCTTGCCGGCGAAAAAATAATCAGGATGTGCATGCAATAGTGAAATGCATGTCTCCACAGAAGACAGAGACCTTGGGTACCAGCTGCACTGTGAAGGAAGTTGCGAGGCGTTCATGGCCGAGAGGGCTAATCAGTCAAGAGATGACAAGAATTGCAGTTTCCGCACCACTTTTGCGCAAAATAGAAGAAAGATTTGCACACTCATTGAGAAAACAAAAGCCATTTGATGTAGAAAGCATTTGTTTATTTTTCTCTTGATACCTTTGGTGATTCGACACATGGTTAATTCTGACATCTCCGATTCACTGCAGAAGGCATCTGCCAAAACTCTATTGCTATGGAACGATGAACTGCAAGTGAATATTGCAAACGAGTTCTGCAGAAATCCTCAAGGTGAAGGAGAAAAACTGTCGTCCACCCAGGTGTAGCCCAAAGCTGCAAAGAATTCCCGCTGAACCCATCTGCCATATTCACTAACCCTGCTCCTCAAGTTGTCAATCAATTCGCCCTCCCCCTGCGATCTGCTGGCCTCCTGGCTCAACGTGAAGCATGAGCCATAGCCCAGTGAAGGTTGTTGGTTCCTGGTTTGATACCCGGATTAGCACATATTTTTTATCAACTGTGAAGCGTTCCTTCAGAGATACCCATGTGGTTTTCCATTGCAGCCTACCGTACAGCCTACCGTACAATATACCGTACTATGAAAAAAGGAAAAAAAAGAACTAGCAAAATCCTTATCACACCACCCACCCACCTGGTACAGAGCACCTCCTCATGAAGGCTCCCCGAGCAGCGCTGGCACTGGGTCCACAGCTGCGAGAACTTCGACTCAAGGCTGCTCAGGTGGTTCACCTGCACCACACAAACACGGGTTATGCACCACCACCTCCTCATGAGCAACAGCTCTGAGCACAAGCACTTCTTCTTTGCCCACTGTACTCAGCGTATCAAAAAGAAACTTTTCTCTGCCAACTGCTCTTAGGTAAGGCCTTGATACTTGAAGCCTTAACAATTGTTCCTGTACATAAGAACAGCTGAGAAGAACAGGTGTAGGGAATTTGGAATAACCAACACGACAACAAAGGCACTGACCAATAGCATGCAGTTTGTAAAAAAAAAGAAAGGAGGGAAGATCTGTGACTTGGGCCAATACCGTGCATAGACACTAGAGAGGAGTGTCAAGCAAAACCTAACAGCATGAATGAAGTACTTGCACCAGATTGGTATCAGCTAAACCAATTGCATGCTTTCACACTGGCATGCATGCAAGTTGTGACAAAGCCTCATGCATTTCAAGAGTGGGAATCAGCAAAACGAACATCCAAACAAAGAAGAGAGCCAATCAGGACAGACAGACTGCTGAATGTTAACGTGCCAATTGGCCCACCAAGCTATGCTATTCACGCTTTGCTTTACATATAAGAAACACAATGCATAAAAGACACTACTCACCTCTACTAAGTAAATCTCAGCCTCCCTTGCCTTGCAGTGCTTGCACACAGCAGAATCTAGTAAAATAAAAAAAAGTTGATTATACTGGCTGCTATAGAAACTTCGCATATCAAGGAAGTGCTTTCAAAGAATGCAAAGCCTACAAAGTTCAGCAAACATGATTTAGATTACTTATATCCTCACTCAGGAACAGCTCAGTAATCCTAGATCTACTAACATATGTAGGAATATGAAATGATCTACTACTTTACAAATGCTTTTCACAGACGGTTCAACATGTCTGTTTATCACAAGTTAGAAATATTTTCTTAGGAAGGAACATGCGAGTACATTTGCAGCATTACTTTGGTACTAATAGAACAGTTGAATTGCCAAAATTCTTGCACACAGGAAATGACTGCAAGTGGTGCAAATAAAGCTTGATTTGTGCATGAGCAGCAGTCCCTCACAGCAGTGAAGCTCTAAAGCTATTGCATGCGTCTTGTAGGAGGTCGCAGGTCTCCTTTAGTGTTTGCAAGCTATCTAAGAGATGCAAAGGATCAGTGCACCTAAACACTAGCTTACTTTCAGGCTATGGATAAACAACTGGGTTTCTTTGTCTATGAGATAGAAAAGAGTAGTATTTTCAAAAAGCAGCAATACAAGCAACACAGTGTCACTTTAATTCCAATTTTACACTTGCCATACTGCATATACTTGCCACGTGGAACTCACATATGAAGCGTGTACTATAATACGGTAAATAAATCCTTGCCGACACATTACTGTTTTGTTACGTTTCGCAGTCTTTCTTGCTCTGGAAGTCCAGTCCTGTTTATTTTCCCATAGGATCATTTGTATTAGCTTCCTGTTCGTTATGTTTCCCTTCTCGGTCACAGCGCCACATTCGCAAGATGCTGTCGTGACCTTCGGTACCTTGTACACTTACTTTGGTATACATGGCTGCGAGGAAACTGAAAAAGACTGCAAATGCTCGAAGAGAAGCTATTATTATTGGACAGTTGGCCCAAGTGCACGATGGAAATCACAAGATTCATTGTATGAATGAGATGAAGGGAAACAGAGACACTTGATTTTTGTTACTCACAACCATATAATGGCAATAGGCAATGAAGCCAAGGGAGGCATAGGGCCAGTTAGCTGTGGTTGAAATTGAAATATAGAAATTAATGAAAGAAAGGGAAATAAAAGTTAATGGAAAGATAAGTTGTTGCTGGTGGGAGACGAACCCACAACTTTTGTATTATGCATGCATTGCACTACCACTTGTGCTGCAGCGACGGACAACAATCCATCCACTATCTTGGGCATTTATTATGGTAATGAAAATATCTTGTACAGTTGAATCTCGCTAATTCGAGCATGCCTGAATCGAACTTTCGGTTTATTCGAACTGGCGCTGCGGTCTCTTCAAAGTCATGTGTATTTCAATGGGCGAAAGCGCCCGGTAATTCAAATGCACAAGCATTTGCAACAATTAATTCAAACATACTGCACCCCAACAATGCTCTCAGCAGCGCACCAAATCACGCGGCAGTGCCTCTGACCAGCATTTCTCTAACCCCGCCACAGAGGAAGAGCTTAGGAGGGACCCCTCAACGCCGCACATGAAGAAAAAGAAAACCGTGGCGAAAATTTGTGTGCAGGCGTGTGCAGGCGCATGCCACCGATTACTTCTGTAACGACAGACTTTCCGGACCCCCCATTTTTCGGACATCCCCGATAATTCGGACGCCACGTACCACAGAGAGTCAATGTATAAGATCATCTGAAATTTTGGACCCAAAACAACCTTCGCCGTTCGATTTGCCGGACTTTTTACTATGATCGCATGTCCGAAGTGGCATTAATGGAAGTCACCACCCCCGTCATTTTGATTATCGCACCGCCTCGAGCCAGTGCTCTCGCACGCAGATTAGAGCTGTGCACGGGCTCGGGCCGGCCCGAAAGCCCGGACCTGGTCCGGCCCGCGGGCCGGGCTTGGGCCATTTGGAGATTCTCTTACTCGGGCTCGGGCCGGGCCCGGGCCAGGCTTCTCATGTCTTGGACGGACCAGTCGGGCTCCCCGATGTCGACTGCGTACCTTATGCGAAAGTATGCTTGTCGTCTCGCATGTAGGTACAGCAGGAAGTGCAATGTATTTATTCATCAAAAATGGAATCTACAGGGATGGGAGAAAAGTACAAACGCTAACAAAAGGCCAACGAAAGCTAGTGGAGGCTCGGAATGCGTTTTTAGTTCTACCAAGTACCGATGCTTTGGAAAAGCCGCCGCTTGCAGGCGCCTCTCAGTAAAATGGCTGAGAAGGGAAGCGTTTGGGAAGTGAAGATAAGTCTGTGTACGGCGCACGCAGGGTCACCTTTGCCACACATACAAATTAGCCAAGTGGCGGCGGCGTATAGGGGGCTTTTCCAATGGGCAGTGGTATTGCTTGAAGACTGGTCGTTGACCGAAGTCGTCAGGAAGTACACGTCGTCACTGCCCATGCTAGAAAGGTCACTGTTTTCTTTCAGCAGCACCTTAGAAATGGTCGGCGTGGGCCCAGGCTGGGCCTTAACCCGGCCTAAGGCCGAGCCAGGCCAGGCCGGGCGAACTCAGGCTTCTTTAGCGTTGGGCCAGACCGGACCGCCTGTGGTACTGTAGGGCCCGGGCCGGTAGCAGGCTCAGAATTGCAGCCCATGCACAGCTCTAACGCGTATCCGCTGGCAGCCGTAGCCACACCACGGCAACGCTAGGCCTAGCTACTTGCTGTTCGGTGCCGTGTTTTTCATTAAAACAATTCGCCGCTGTTAGCAATGGCGCCGACTCCGCCTTTGCAATCCTCGTCAGTGGCTTCGGAGCGCGGAAAGAATAACGCGTTGCATAATGGCGGTTTCCGAAAGTCAGCTTCGCCCCGGTACAGCATTGTTACGCGGTGAAGCATACCGAAAATTCGAAGGGGCAGTTATCACGGGATGGTGTTTCATTTAACTATACACGCGTGCACCCGCAGTCTCTTATCACAGTACGAGCACCGATACGCCTAATAACTGACTATATTTGTAATACGTGTGAATTAATCTTGTGGAACTTCCTACTCATGTGTTAGCTCAGTGCACACGCACCACTGCAGGCAAGTCCTCCCTTCAATTAGCTTCCTTTAATTCTAACTTCTTTTAATTAGAAAACATTTTCGAGCTCCTTCGAGCTCGAATCATCGAGATTCGACTGTAGTAGAGTTTTAATCGAATATTGAATCGAATATAAGAAAATTTAACACAAACTTTTATGCTACCAAAGGCCTACCACATTATTTAACGGGACTCTTGCTAGCTATCAGTAACTTAAGCACCTGAGAATTGAGATACATGGTATGCTCTCTCTTTATTAAAGGGAACACAAAATTAGTATGCCAGCACTGACAACAACTCGGTTCGTATACAGCTGAACCCACTTATAACAATCTGTTGGTAATAACAACCACATTTCAGTGCATTAGCGATTTTCCGACCCTGACGATTTAAACTGCTTGCAGATATAATAAATATTTTTAAAATTGCGACGTTGCTACAACGAATGCTTCGAACCCAGTCACAGTAAAAAAAGGAAGCATGCAAAGTATGAAAGCACAGAAGCATGACCAAACTGGGCGCACGACAGCACCTGCCCCACTCCAGTCAAACTGCAACGTTGACACAGCCTTCAAGATGAGCGAGCGACTGCCGCATGCGGATTTCGGAAGTCACGAAGAAGGTCACTCGCATTTAGACAAACCTAAAGGGAGGTGGAGGCATACCGCATAAATAGCATGGTGTAATATCGGATGCCACGATGGCTGCACTCTTGTTGTTGCGCAATTGTCTGTGAGGCACCACACGCACTATGCCTACTTCAACGATTTCTTAACGACCATCTATGCTCTTTCACCATGGGAACAATGGCCGCTCAAACATTTCTGTCGTTGCTGTCTATATTCATGCGGCTTAAGTCGGTGCGCTGCCACCACACAATGTTGCCAGGGATAGGCGGTTACCATTACGTTATCAGGAGATCACAGTTCGGTGACGCTTCGTTTACATTTTACAGACTGGTGACAACGGTTCGCGGTCACGTTATACCTTTCGAACATTGAATTTTTTTTTGCCCGAAGTGACATAGGTAACATTATTTAATGGCTCTTGTGTGGCTGACGTGGAGTTGTAATGCAGAGACCCCGATGTCCAAGATGTCACAGTAGTGTCTGCGGTCGACTAGCCAGCAACTAACGCGAGCATGCATACCAAGTTCGTCTGTGTGTTTGCATGTGGCTAGAAAGCTCCAAACTGTGCGAATCTGCGTGCGTGAACTCTGAACTTGTGTATTTGGTGCAATCGGTATGCCTTCCAGTGGCTGCTGCAAACACTTGTGCCGTGTACCATGTTGAAACTCTACTAGTAGCTCGACGTCAGTGTAGTGCTGAAAACGTGCGAAGCGAAAGACTGCAACTCCACTTTAAAAAAGAATGCGGCCAGGGCATCGTCCTAGTTGTCCGGACTGCACCGTGAGCCATGTAGTTGCCGCCTTTCATTGACGGCTAGCAAATTTAACGAAAACCTGTGCGTTACACTTGGGCGACACTTAACAACGTCCTAAACCCTCAACTCGTGTTGCGCAGTGGTGCAATAAATGGCAAATGGTTATGAACACTGATAAAACTGTTTCCATGACAATGACGAAGAAAAAAGGGCCACTAAATTTTGAACATCGCATTAATAACGTACCACTACGTAAAGTGCATGGGTATCGATACTTGGGCCTATCAATAACTTCAGATCTTAGCTGGTCAATGCACATTCGGAATGTCACCAAAAAAAGCTACGAATAAACTGTTCTTCCTTAAATGGCCACTCCGTTGTTCTAACCCCAGCACAAAGCAACTCGCATACATCACCCTCATTCGTCCTGTTCTTGAATACACCAATATAGCCTAGTTTCCGCATGTGAAAAATGAAGCAGCCGTTAGAAAGCGGGCAGCGCGAGACTGTTCGGTTTATCTTCAACAGATACCGTCAAACCGATTCCCCAACGGAACTGCTGCATCGCGCATGCCTCTCAATGCTGAACAATCGAGCAAAGGTACATCGCTTGAAATTTTTATTCTTACCGCTCCACAATTGCTTTAATATTGATTCCTCAGCCTTTATAAGTATCAACCGTTCCAGACACACACATCACAAACATGCTGTCACACTTCAGCAATTTTCGTGCAATAACAACACGTTTTTCTATTCCTTCTTCTAACTCGCAGTGCGCGAGTGGAACAAACTGGATCCGGTAATTACTATACAGAGCTCTTCTGAAATGTTTGTGCAGCTAGTAGAAGAAACACTACTCTGGCCAAACGCACAATGAATATTTTTCCTGATATGACGTCATCATTTTTTATATTGATACCTTTTTTTCAGTGTGTATGGTTACACTTGGTTCTGAATACAGCGCAGTCCACTTATAACGATATCGAGAAAGACAAAAAGTATGATCGTTATAACCGATGATCAATATATCTGGACTGCAGTTATTAAAAAAAAATTTTTTAAATAAACGCGGAACATACCTTTGCAGCTCCGAACTCGAATTCGCTACTTGTTCTAAAGAATAGATGATGTAGAAAGTAGGCCGTGAAAAACAAGCTTTATTTCTAGCGCCAATGACCGTGTCAAGGGTTAGGCGCGCCGAAATAGTCCGAAATCTGCACTTGCTTTTGCGGCAGCTTCAGCTTCACAACCGCAGTGTGCATGGATTCCAGCTGCTGCGCGAGCACTGGCGGCACTCCTTTAGCATGCATAAAATCAATTAAAGAGTCGATCGATGACAGTGCACTTTGCGTGGACATCGAGGTCGGGATCAAGGAGCCACTGTCAATCTCTTTGTCACTGTCGCAGCTGCCGTCGCCACCGTCGCACGACTTTGCCATCTGTTGAGACAGCACATCTTCGGCAATTGCCTCGTCGGTGACCTCATCGCAGAACGAGGCAGCACTGTCTGCAGTCAAAAACTCCTCCTTCGATGCACTACTTCTGTCACCAGTAGGAACGAGCTCCCAGAGCTCGGTTATGTCAGTGACTTCCACCGTGTTGGTCTCAGTGGGTTGGGGAAGTTCGTCCTTACGCACAAAGCCCGCCTTTTTGAAGCAATTCGTGATAAACCACTGGTAAAGCGCCTCTTCAACATCGGCGTACAAAGGGTCTCTAACCTTTTCCGCTGATCGGCATGGCCGCTGATAGCTTCTGCCTTCCCAATCGCGGTGCTCCCGGTTTTCAAGATGGTTGATATTGTTAACTGGGCGAGCTCATACTTCTTCACAAGGGCGCTCACCTTGAAGCCGCATCGAGAGCCCGGCCAAATATCCATCTTCGTGTCAAGCGACACAGCTTTGCGCTTTGTCAGCGCCATCTTTGAACTGGGTTGAACCGTTGGTTGCATGCTGCTTCGGTGGCGTCAGCCTGCTTTCGCAAGAGAGGGACGCGGGATGGGCGCTGCCGCGCTGCTTTGCTTCTTGCTTTTTTTTTTCTTTCTCTCTCTTTCGGAGCGACTGTGGCCAACGCGCATGAAGCAGCTAGCGCCATCTTGTGGCGCGCTACACCTACTCAGCTATTCTCCGGTGCGCAGGCGGGGCGGGAAGCGCTGCGCGGTAATGGCGGCAGATACGAACTTACGGAGGTAAGCATCGCCTCGTCTCAACATCGTTTCAGGGAATTAAGCAACGCAAATGTTATGATTATTTGGCATGGAAAACGCCGTCCAGACGGCAAAATTTTGATCGTTATATCCGATATGCGGTGAATAACCTATCGTTATAAATGGTTTTCTTCCCCCTAGACCTAATGCATAAAATGACACTCTCATGTCGACCCATCATTATAACCGATATATCGTTATATGTGGTATCGTTATAAGTGGACTGCACTGCATATGTTAAGCGCCTTATTGTACCACTTGTTTTATGTACGCACACTGATACACAATAAAAATTCTACTGCTCGCCTATTTGTGTGTAACTTTCGTCGGACTTGCACTGTAATTATTTTAAGCAGTCGATTGTACCGCTCTGTCTCCTGGTATATTTGTTTAATCCAAACTCTGTACCAACATGTTACTGTACCCACCCCTGTTACAATCCCACCAGGGATTGACAGTATCTTGAAAGAAAATAAAATGATAAGTACATCCCGTTGCTAACGAAGTCTTTTTGCATCGTCATTCCTCACTTGCTGGTGGTGGCAGCGCATGCCTGACTGCACGTACTCGTGCGCTGCAACAATGGGTCGATACGAGATCGACAAGACGCTCACTCCGACGACTGACCGTCTATTGTGCGTCACCGAAACATGTTTATCATACCAGGGCCACAACAACGCAACCGAAGAGCGCGAGTTGTACTGCGACAGGCTTTCTTGTCGATGGCACCAACAAAATCAGGGTGCCGACTATCGTTCGACCAAACCCCGTGCGATCGGCCGTCGAACCGACAATACAATAGCGACAGCGTCTTCACTTGTATAATTTATCGTGCTCAAAATGAGTCAAATACACCTGCCAAGTTGAAATGCATAAGCTTTAACCCTCTAAAGCCGTGCCCATGAAGTTTGAGCCAATGTCGATCCTGTTCAGCGAAGGTTAACCTGGCGCCGTCAAGTTCGTTCACCTGCTATCGGTGGACATGAACTGAAATGTAAGCAGTTAGGTAAAACGAAACTGCTTTTAATGTTCAGTTCTGGCCTTAGCGATTTGAAATCAACTACACTTCACTTCGCACAGCGGGTACACAATAAGCGGTAAGCAGCGACACAGCGCTGTGCCAACATCTGTACGTCACCGTACCTGTAGGCTGTCGGCCGCATTCGCTACGCATATGGGTGGGCCTGTACATGTTGCTTTGCCGACACATTTTTCAATTTCCTTTGCGTCAAGCGGCAAACGAGAGACTGTATTCGGTATACAGCAGCATAAACAACCGCCTCGCTCAGTTATACCAATGCCGTGTGAGCGACAACACCCGCGCATTTTCGTGGGAGAACAACACGGCCTACAAATGAGCACTTATGCGAGCACATTTTTCTCTAATAATGTTCTATGGCATGCCAAAACTGCAAGTATGATGGAGTTAAAGAAAAGCGAGAATGAGTCAATTAACAGACCGTAATATATGTCACAGTTGCCGTTGTTTAGGTGGTTCAACCGCTCATATTGACTCGTCTCAAGGTGTAACAACACGGCACATATGCGCAGATATGCATGTTTTGCTACGTTTTGACACTATTTCATCTCAGCGATGCACCTTTTCCACAATATTTGACGATGACAACGATCTGTGGCTGTAGACGTCGACGTAAACGAGTGCACCGCTTTGATAAATCTGATGCAAAAGGCTGCACTCGAATACTTCTTGAGTATGCAAAATGTCTAAATAATGTGTAACAAGAATACAAAAAGCGATGTCCAAGTGCGGAAATCAGTGACAAATTCCAAGGCAGCCGTGTCGCCTCACAGAACTTCGTGTGCCTTTATTGGCTGCACAGTTTGCAGAACAGCGCACTCAGGCCTGCTCACCCAGTAGTCGGCGAGTGCTACACGGCTTCCAGGAACGACATGCTGTCCCAAAGAAGCCATTAATAATGACTTGCGATCCACAAAACGTACAACCGATGCACACTCAACGTGGGCGCAGGTAGACAAATCAACTGGCGAAAGCCCCGGGACCCTTCCAAAACGTTTTCAGCGGCGTGCGACAGAGGGCAGCACAGGGAAATGAAACAGGCAGATTGTCTGCACGTGTGCCATGCAAACCACTTCCTGCTCAATTTAAAAAAAAGAAAAGGAGTGCTTTACAACAATAGGGTAAATACCGTATTCAAACATTGTGAGATACGGTTATTGCTTAAAAATCTGCCTAGGGCGGACGCAAAATAGTTGTTTTTGATGAGAAATGGCATAAGCTCAATGCCCTCCCCCCCAAGGTCTACTGAGACAGACACTGCCACTAAAGTGTCGTGCTGACTGGTTAACTGCGAATTATCTGGCGAATGCCAATTTTAGGATCAAAATAGGGAAAATCAGGGCCCATAGACATGCATAGGTGCCGGCCGGAACCTTTGGCCAGGATCAAATTAACCGAAAAATATAATTAACAGAAGTCGAATTAATGTAAGTCTACTGCACTTATGGTCACATTACGATAATGCAAATGCACTGTGCAAGACTTCCATCCGCTATGCTACCCAGCTCTATTGCAGGAACATTTTCTGTTGCAGTCACAAGAAACAGTACTTTGCATGGACAGTACGCACTCTGATCTTCCAGCACGGCCCGGCAACCGATGCAGGTGCTCTTCTTCTTCGTGAAGGCGGCCAGGGCACCAACCTTGGAGTGCACCACGGTCTTGGTCCGTGTGTGGTCGCCGCCTGCAGTATGGGACATAAGAAAATGAGAAAGAAATTACTGTTGGACCTCAATATAGTGAACATGAATATAACAAATTATCAGATATAGAGAAGTGAATGCAAAATGTTTCTTGACAAAGTACCATATTTACTCGCACAATGATCGCACTTGCGTAATGATTGCACTTCTGAATTTTGTCGTCAAAATTTGATTTTTTTAAAGATTTCCCATGTAATGATCGCACCCCGAACTTGCCGCAGCAATATGTCGTGTGCCAAGTCTAGTTAATATTGATCGTGCTTACCATCTGTCGAATGCTACACTAACGACTCTTCAAGACAAACCAAGCGGTCTACACGCACCAAACATTCTTAAGTAGATGCCTCATTTCATTACTTTCATCACTTTCCGCACTTCCATGACTAAAAGAAAGCTGCAACCAAACTTGCCTTTATTATGTGTAGGCTTTATAACGGTTGTGGTCAGCAACAAAAAGGTGCCTTTCGATTCTTCTCATCTGCACTCGTGGGCACGCAACAAATCGCGAGCGGCAACGATAGTAGCCACGTTTACAGTGATACGTTAAAAGTGTACCCTGTTCATTCGCCGACACTTGTAACACAGCTAAAATATTCACCCACCCTTAGCAGCAACGTGCCATATCAGGATAGTAGTGAAGACAGATGCCGCAGTTTCCACAGCCTGTCAGCCATGTGTTTCTATGTCACTGGCAGCTAAGCGCACCCATCTATTTCTGTCCTCTCAAAGTGGACATGGCTATGTTATTGCCGCGAACTTGCAGATTTTAAAGATATTACTGATTACAGATACGGAAGAAACTGTTTCAATGCACGTAATGTACTCACGAGAAGAAAAAAGAAATCGTGTTCGGCTTGCTCCAGCGGCTGCCACTTTTGTTTTGGTGTTCCGCAGCAAATGCAGGATGAAAAAAAAAATTTTTTTTCTTCTCGCGGGAAACTTAACCCGTGTAATGATCGCACCCCTGATTTTCCGTCAATTCTTCTGACAAAAAAGTGCGATCATTATGCGAGTAAATACGGTATAAATACGGTATGTGTGTAATGAATCTATGCCTACAATTAATAAATTATATCACAAAGGTGTCTTCATCTCAGATGCAACTATGTTGCAAAGATGTTGACTGTACTTGCATCACTGAAAATGCAATGATGCAATTATACATAGTTTCCTTAGATACAGGGCTAGTTAGAAAAATAAACCACAAAATAATTTTTGCTTAGCTGATTGCCCCTCTATTTTTTTAAGAAAGGACTGTGGATGTGCAATGTGTGTTTCTGTTGTATTTTGTTACAGAAGTCCAATTTATTGGTGATTTACTATAAGCACAGCTCTGTTGTTTTCTGCCCTTGAATTTTATTTTCAGACTGCTTTACCTTTGGAGTTCTGAAAACAATACCTGCACTGGAGACTTCAGAATTTTCTATGCTAGCTACAATGTAAGCCTTCAGAAGCTTACCAAAATATGCACTGAGTGGAAGAATGGTGGGATATTTTAGCCTGTGTCTCAAGCAAGAACAGGTTTGGTTTTTTTCTGTTTATCTCATCAGCAGGTAAGTGCAGTTTCACAAGTATCTGCCCTCACAGAACAAGGCAATACTGTGAAGGTGCGCGAGTGTGGACGTTTGATTGATGGACTGACTGATTGGTTGGTGAGTATTGATATAATTGCAGAGAGTTCCAATTTGCATTTGACCAGTTAGGGATATACAATGTGCTGCCATATCTAATCATACAAAATCGATACCAAATTATGGGATTTCACGTCTCAAAGCATCACACGAGCTACGAGAGATGCCTTAATGGGGAACTCTGGATTTATTTCACCCACCGGGGTTTTTGAACCTTCATCTAAATGCATGAGTGCTTTTACATTCCACACCGCTGCGAATGCAGCAACCGCGGCCTGGAATCGGACTCGTGAACTCGTGCCCAGCTGCACAAAGCCACAGCCACTTGAGCACACAAGGGTTCTTATGTTTCAGCACCTTCGGAATGCGATGCAGCCACCATAGCTAACAAATCTGCCGTTGTAATGTACATGCACGGCGGAACGCGTCAACAGTGCAAGAACCATCGCGACTGGCAGGCGCACTCACGCAGCAGCACGGACTCTGCCTTTGCTTCGCCAAGGATGGGCTCGAAGATGCGCATCAGGGGTTTGCTCAGCTGGTTCTCCAGGTAGTACTGCGTGTCGATGGGCACACTGTGCTCCAGCACAAACATGGGGTCCTCCGACTTGAGGTAGGCAGCCGTGCCCTTGGACGCCGCCACAATCACGTAGGGCACACGGTCACCCAAGTTCGGAGCGCTGCCAGCATCTCGCTTGCGCATCCTGTGTAGAGATACACAGTTTCATGAAATTTCGGACAAGTGAAGAAAAGAGAAAGAGATAACGTGGGAAAAAGAAACATTCTGCAAGATTTGAAAATATTAGAAAGATATATTTAAAGATATTATAGCAATACAACTAAAAATCTGTCTGTCAGGATTGTGCTGCTTCTACTTATGTGATGCCTCCCCCACATCAATGCCCCATATATGGCTTGTAAGGCATCTTCAAACAAACAAATAAATGTCAAACTTCCGAGTGTACACCGTAACATGTGCAAAGTGTCCATTTCTTTGTAAGCCTTGGGACCAGAAGGACATGTCAAAGTATCGCTGTATCGTACGTTCAACTGGCTCCTACCACACTCCAACTCGGTTTGCAGCAACACGGAGCCTTCTCGAGATTGGAGCCAGAAAGCCGAGAAAGCCGAGATTGTTGCACTACCCCAGTCAAACATTCAGCTGCTTCCAGTGCAATCAGACAAGCCATGTGATTGGGATGTTCCCTCAGATCTTGGTCGCACTCTCAGCTTGAAGGCGAGTGAACTCCTGAGCACTCTGAGCTGGAGCGGGGCACTCTGAATGAACCAGCTGAATGTAAACTGCACAGTGACAGCGCTTAGGGCGCTTGAAAGCGACCAATCGAACATGCCATTCAAAATTCTGTTTTAGGTGCATGTCATGTGGCCAGAGTCATGTGGCCAGAGGGTCTGCCCTAGGAAATGACAGTGTGAGGGCTCCCAAATTTTAGTCGCAGCAAGCAAGGAAATTCTATGGAGCCTTTCCCTGATAGAATGAAACTTGAAAGCCAAGCCAAGTTCCATGAGGAACTCACTGGAGTAATCTATCTATTTCAATTACAAGCAACCGCTACTGGTGCGATTCTTCTTCTAGTTCTTCGGGCCTTCTTTTGTGCAATTGCAGTTAAAAGCTAGAATGACACTACAGGACGGCAAGCTTCCTTTGAAGCCAAGGAATGAGTTACAAAGCGTAGCTATAAAGAATGCCGCAAGGATTCGTCAGTCTCTCAATTCGCACGTTTTCGACCTCCATGAAGTCAAGTGCTAATTTCCGCCTGCAAGTCCACTCATTCATAAAGCTGTTAAATTAAGCTTTTGCAGACTCTCAGTGAATGATACCATGACTGTCCTTATTGTCATATTTCATCCGTAAAAGGTTTCGTCACATGCCTTGCAACAGGCAAGCATAAAAGCTTGCAGCTTGGAAAAAGGAACTCTGGAGATATCACATAGCATACAGCATCAAAAATGCCACACGTACCAAGCAAAATATATTCTCTATTTTCTCCTTTTTTTTCAGTGTACCTTAATATGTTAATAGAGACCGACAGTCTTTGTTCTTCTGTTTCTTACAGCAACAAAATAAAAGAGAGAGAGGGAGACAACTGCTTGTCTTTCTTTACAAATTCTTCACTTCTGTCAGGAGTGCTTGCAACTCTACTTGCCACTGTTACATAGCCACCAAAGAAGAGCGAAATACAGTAAAATATCATTGATTCGAAATCTCTTAACTCGAACTAATGGATAATTCGAACTGCTCTGTTGGTCCTAGCAAAGTCTTATGTACAGTCGCCGACTGATTTTCTGGACTGCTTCGCGGCACCGCCACTCTCCCCAAAGACCATAATGTATAACAACTGCCGAAAGTTCGGACACCTTGCAACCTCTCGTCTGATTTTTTGGACACTCCTTGAGCCAACTCGATCGAGAGCACCATGCACCGACTCTGACCGGTGCATGGTTCGACTTGCTGAAGGCCATTTTTGTTTTGAACGGAGCCTCCTAGCTGCCCCACGAAGTGGCGCTACTGCAAATCCCCGCTCATCATCATCGTTCATCCTGGTTCGATAGAGTGGTTCTACAGTAGTTCCAATTTCAGCTTAGTAAGCCATGTCAAGACAATCCAGCAGCTGATTTGTTTCTTCGCTCACGATGCTGCGAGTAGGCCACGTTTTTCGTTTGTGTGACTGGTGTCGGCAAGGTGGTGTTTGCTTTGAGTGCTGTGTCGAGGTTCGGGTGATCCAACACGGCATACGGAAACATCGCGTCAAGTGTCTAATGGCGCCGACAGTGCCCGCGCAGACTGCGCTGGGGAATGCCGGCAAGCGGGTGCCAGGAGGCCAAAGATTTGTCGCCTTCCGATGTGCTCCCTACTGACGCGGAAAATGTTCTGCCGAGACCTGAGCAGTAGTTGCATTGCGATTCCGGACACCGTCTCATTTGACAGTTTCACAGGTGCTGACACTGCTTTACTGACATGCACAGAGCTCGACAACGGCGAGATCATTCGTCAGGTTTCTGCTGCACCGCCGGACGATGACTCCCGGGTCGGAAGATGACGCACCATATGCTACGCTGCCGTCGCATGCGGAGAATGTACAAGCAGTGACTGTGCTTTCAGCCGCCTATAGTGACCATACGACCCTCTCAGAGATTCAGGCTTATCTGATTGCGCGTAAACGGAACAGCGTGCAACGGCGCATTCACGATTTCTTTAAGACTACTGCCGAGCCTGAACAAGTGCGTGGAAATAAAGGATTTCATTTTTTTCTTCGTAATCTGCTTTTTCAGACACCTGTCTATTCGGACATTTTCGCAGTCCCCGTGAGGTCCGAATAAATGGTCGGCGACTGTATTTGAATAGAGAGACACTCCCATGAATTCGAACTCCAAAAACCACACAACGGATACTTCGAAAAAAATTATTTCGAACAAAAATCCATGGGACGTTTTTTATAAAAACCTGAGCCAAAGGCGAAGGTTCTATGCGTTGCTACCTACTGTGAAGTTGTGCGCAGTAAAAATCATGAAGAAAGACGCATGGGAAGCTGAGACCGAACCAGATCAAGAAGAGTGTAGTGTGCCCTTCTTTCCCAGCCGGCTTGGAAGGTGCAGGGAGGAGTCTCCAGCGCACGTTTGATCCCATTACCGGGTGCTCACCTATGCCTGTTCCCCGCTCCCAGCACTCAGACTTTATACGGAACCCAAGCTTCTTTCGTGATATGTTGTTGTGCACTGACGAAGCAAAGATAAGATTTTTCCTACGCGAGCCCAGTGTTAGTTTTGGTTTTGCGCAATGTACAACACGACTGATCAGGTGCTGTATTTAAAGGAGCTCCCCTTAATTCGAACTCCGGTTTATTCGAATAAATTTCCAGGCCTCTTGAAGTTTGATTTAACGAGATTCTGTGATACATTCTCAAAAGTTATCTCGTCGTGCCAAGTCCCAGGAATTCCATTGCAACCTTGCTTTAACAGTGAGCAACGACTTCAGACCACTCAACAAGCAGTCACCAAACTCACCGGTGCGCCAATTCCACGTGAGCCTGCTTGGCAGCATACTCGCCGTCGTTCTTGGTGAGCTCCTTGGTGATGACTAGCTGGGAGATGTCCACTCGGTTGCAGAGCAGGTCCGATATTGTCTGCTTGGCAAATTCCACTGCCCCATCGGGGTCCCTGCACAAAAGGAACAGTTAATGCTACCACAAAAGCGACAAAAAGGAAGAGAGAGAGGAAAGAAGAAAAAAAAATAATGAATGTTACCATATTTACACAATTCTAAGACAATTGTTGTTTTACACAGAAATGAAGCCATAAATTAGCTGCGCTTTACAAGTGGACGCAACCGTGTTCACAGCGTCAACAGCAGCTTAAGCACTGAGCCAGTGCCATCACCATTGTCATCAAAAGATGGTGACACAGTAAGTTTCTGCGTAAGTTGATGACAATGACAAATCACTTTCATTATGAAAGCTCATCCAAAAGAAGTAATTTTACACCGCAAGCTGGTTGCAACAGATCCACAATGCATATTATTGGTGTTCTGAATACTTGGGTGCATAGCAGGATGCAATGAATACGCTTCGGAGTGAATTCATAGCTTATTTTGGCAGTGCAATAAGACAAGGCTTGCTTGTACTCCTTTGTTGCACTGCCAAGATAAGCTATGAGTACATTTAGCTACTGTACAGTTCTCTGTGTTATCAGTTCTGAATGCATAAAAGTTTCTTCTCTTGCAATGTACATTCTACTGCATCAGATGTTGTGCAATGCAGGGGCGTGATTACAAAAATCATGAGCCACTCCACTCTGTGAAGGCGGACGACCAGCGAAGCTGTTTAGCACATGACATAGATGTCACACAGAATTTTGAAGAAAGGCATGAACTCATTTACGATGATTTTTATATACAATTGCATGGACGACAGGACTGCCATCCCGAGGAGCCGGAGGAAACTACACACGCGTGGCGTTTCGACGAGACCGCCATCGTGGGAGAGTGGAAGGAAAGTAGATACGCAAGCGCTTGGAACGTTGACAAAGAGACGGCGGTGCGAACTTAGATGTGGCTGATGCGGGTCAAAGTGTAGTATCTGTTCTTATCAGCTTAATATCTGATACGGGTTTTATATGGACCCAAGATATTACACATATTTTTGCAAGCTGGTCGGCCCACGGTTTTCGCACATGTTGAACAAAAATGTGCAGAACCCTAGCCATAAACAGCTGCACTGTAAAGTAAGACACATGTACAAGAGGACTGAGCTCAAATATATATTAAAGACTTTTATGCCCTTTCATTGAGTACACATTTTCCCCTTAATCTTCCTGATAAAGTTTTTTGAAACAACAGGGGCAAACAGCTTGTGCACCCTAAGAAACCCTATCAAGACCACGTTCAATGCCCTCACCGATTGATGAGGATGCGCTCAAGACAGGTGTTAATGAGGTTGGCCACCAAGGGGCAGTTGTCTCGTCGCACCGTCTCAATGCCCTTGCAATCCATCTTGTCGTACGTCTCTGGCCGTGTGTACAGCAGGCCTGCATAGCGCTTCTTGTTGATCAGCAGGTACGGGTAGTACACCTGAGGCCAGCAAAGGAAAGGCAGGAAGGACAAGAGGGATGCTATTTTCATCACTCTATTGGAGCAAACATCCGGGCAGCTCATGAAAGAGTCAACATCAAAACTTAATGCAAGTGAGAGAGGAAGCGAGAAGTGAATGAAAAGGTTGCAGCAAGCTATGTACTCACATACAATAGAACTTAGTTTGTGTGTTTTGGAAAAACACGCAAAAAAAAAATTTACTAACTGTGAAAACGCATGATCCAGTCACTAAAAAGTTCTACAGACTCTACTATGGTTGACATCTGTGTAATGCGAAGTGTTGCAGCACGAGACACCTATGCGTGCTGGCCTGGTGCAGCCCAAGATGCACATTGTCGTTTCAGGACAGCGATGGGAAACAGAAATGAAATTGGGCCGGTGGGTAACACTGGAATACGATGCCACGATGCTGCCAGAACGAAATAGTATGACATTGGCTTAGCACTGCCTGCTGCAGCAGTGAACGGCAGCACGTTTGGGTTATCGCCTAATAAATGTGTGCAGTACGCTTCCTAGGACACGTCCGCTGTGAAACAGATAGGCGAAGAAGCTCATCGCAATGGGTTGGTGGCAAGAGCTGTGAATGGTAACGTGCGATGACCTGCAAGGTCATTTTCTAGTATATAAATAATAAATTGAGTGCGTGGCAGCATTTTAACATGACACAGGGATGCAAGTACTGCAGAGAAGTTGCCAATACAGGCACCCACTTCTCTAGATCGCACCTTTTCTCTTTAGATGGAATACTGTGGACGGAAAACATAACATAATATCACAGTTTGGCGATAAGCTAGACGTTGGTACGGAAAGATAAGTGTTTTCAAGGAACGTATTAACCGGTAAAAAAGAAGTGTAACTGTATTGCATCATATTTTTCGTTCTCGATCGCACACACTGGCGCCATGAAGTCGTACAAAACGGGATCGTATCAACAAGCTTCTGTACATGATGTAACCACAGACAATTTTGCAGGCAAGGCACAAGAATTCCTCATAATATTATCGCACATGTGTATGTGTACCCTTCCTACATCTTACGGGAATGCATACTACAGTCGAACCTCGATATAATGAATTTGTACTCACAGCAAAAAAACTAGATTAGATTGATTAGATTGGAAATTTCATTAGTTAGAGGTTTTAAAGTTTCAGCAGTAAAAGTCAGTTCACAAATTTCTAGAACATTCCTGGTGGATAGACAGTTTTAGAATAGCATAAAATGCTTGCGTTAGCGCTAGTGCGCCATGCAACGCTAAGGCTAAGAAAGGCTGCACTGCATGGCACAAATTAGTCCTTTAGAAGAGCGGAATGGAGTGAAACGCTAACGCTAACGCAAACATAAACGGTGCCATCCAGACGCGGTTACAGCAAACATGAACAATCTTTCTCGTTAAGCCTAATGCGCTGCTAATCGAGGACGTATCTTGAAAACAACGCCTATTTGTAATCTTTATGATGTTGTCGAAGCATCATCCCACAGATCTAAACAAACATGAGCATTAGTGGGGAATGAATGAGCGGAACAGTGCAGGCCGATGACTTGACAGATCCGAGTCGTTGGCCTGCACTTCTCACTTTCACTGGCGCCACCTGTTGCTGTACACAGGGCTCTCCTTGCGTGCGTTAGCATTCAACGCTAAATCCCAAATAAAGTGTACGTACGTAAGAGATCCAGCACCGTTTACATACAATGCATGCGCAGTGTGGAGCACGCAACGCAAACAATTTGCGTTTGCTGCTATACGCTATACTAAAGCAATCTAGTATCTCATCAGTAATCACTTATAAACAAATCGCAAGAAGGTTGGGTTATGATAGCGTGGTTATGAAGATCCATGCATGCGGTGTAGAACGCACTGAGAGCAATGCTTCAGCATGCATAATGGCATCCGTGATTACTGTGTTGCGTCATGTGGCCCTGTAAATCTTGGATGCCATGGCTGACCACACTTGATGCCCACAGTCGTCACCAGAAGGCAACCTCAAGTTAAAAACAAAAGTGCGAGAAGGTATGGATATTTGTCCCAAGAAAAGAAAAATGAAATGTCGCACTTTCACCAGAAAGGCAAAGCATTGATGGTGATAGAAGTAAAGTTAACAGTTTTAAGAGTGTCACGCATGCTCAGGCAAAGATCTGACTAGATGACCAAAAACACACACTCACTGTCGCAACGAGTATAAATGCTTTGCACTGTGCCTCACAAACTTGAGATTATGTGTCCGCCAACCCTAGAAGCCTGGGAATAAAATATGCATTAAGACACCAACCATCTCGTATCAGCTTTGCCTTTGCCAAGGACGAACTCTAAGATACAGCATGTGGTGTGCATATGAACAGCTATGCACAGCTACAGCAGGGGTAGAGGAGAGGATATTGTCACGTGGTAGTGACTGTGAAGAAATCAGCCAAACTGAGAAAGGCGAAACTAGCGTGTTATTGAGCGAACTTTTGCCTTAAAAAACAGGCTACGCTCATAGAACGGCGACAGCGGGCATCGTCAAAAATCTGATCAACGGGTCGAACGCGTCGGCTTTTATACATCAATCGTCGAATGTTCCAGACTAATCGCTGGGACCCGGGTGCCTTCCACAAAGTTCTACATTATTCGCGTCGCGCACACATGCAATCAGATTACACAAGCTTCGGTCAAGGACAATGGATGGAACCATCGATTCCAGAAACTTCCCACACATGCAAGCATAACATTTGTTAGGCGGTGAAACGTGTCACCCAATGAAGACAAGTACACGTGTCAATATGCATTCACTAGGGCAAGAGGACGGATAGGTGTGAGTTTCCTGCCTCCCTCCTTTTCCCCCTCCTCTGTGTGCTTGATCACATTACCGCACGCTCACCTTTTCTCCACCATTTTTTTGCCGAAGGAGCTGTCAGCTCTCACGTTCCTCTGAGTGCTTCAAGCTGCTGCAAGCACTGCGGTTTTCGGAAATTGTTACAAGACAAATGGTGCAGCAGCGTTTCCTGCATGCTGCATCCCGGCATGCGTGCTTCAACAGCGTTTTTGCTGCTGAAACTTTTCTTGTGGAAGAACGTTCGCAAATAACCTTTTCCTCAGCCGACATTTTTATAGTTTCTTTGCTATATTTATCAGCCATGCAGACTACACGTACACGCGTGAAATGGCCAAAAACTTTCTTGAATTGAAACCATGTCACGAAATTACTTCATGAATTTGCAAAAAAATAAAAAGTACATGGTTTTTAATGTAACTAAGATAAGGAAATGAAAACAGTTTGTTACAACACAAATTTCTTTAAACTGAGGTTGTTATATCGAGGTGTGATTGTGCTGCAAGCGTTAAGTCTGCAGACTACAACACTGCTCTTATGGCATGAAGGTGCAGCTTGGAATTGGGATGCGCACTGCATTGGCAGAAGGTGCAACTGCGAGTTTTATCCTAAATGTGTGGCAACATGTGAATCCCACGAAAAGAGACGACTGCAACAGCAATTAAAAGCTTTAAACTAGGTTTACTGTGTCCATCTGTCTGTCCATCTGTTCGTACATCCATTCTTTCCATTGTACCATCCCTGAGAAGCCATCTCATCCTCAGTTTCATTCTCGCAATATGGTGCAGAAAAAAAAACAACTTCACCCACTATCGCCAACACTTTACCTTTGACAGCTTCCAAATAGACAGTTTTAGTCGGACGTCTGCAGCAGTTAGCGTACGCAGGAAACCTACGGAGGCGACAGGGCACATACGCAGGAGCACGCATGGTCTCTTGCATGCACCTGCAGCTTTGCAAAAGCTGCATAGTGTCCGCTGCAGGCTGTGCAACCTTTGCGGGATGTTCTCGCGTGTCCTCACGTGCCCACGAGAGCCCATTTTTGTATATTGCTCTAGCCGAAGTTATGATTCCGGCTTGTGGTTTGACTTCGTGGCGGCTGATACTGGCTACACTGTTTCAGGAGCTGGCATATGGCGGCGCTGAGTAGCACACTACTGGCTCCTGCGCGTGCAAGTAAGCAGACGCCCAGCTAAAGCTGCCTAAGGAAGTGTCTTCAACAAGTAGTCCTTTTTTTCATATTTTTTTTTCTCGGGTAAACTAAGTAACTATACTAACCTTGTCAGAGGAAAGAAAAAGTACTTTTCAGCTCTATTAAGATTCAAAGGTTTACAAGGCTTTAAAAATGTAGGACGAGGAGTGTTGTTTGCTGTAGGCAGACACCTTGCAAAATATGCCTGCTCTGCCATAGCATCACTTATTAAATACCAATAAGGCTCCGGCACCTCGCAGCAGTGGGACTTTCGCCGCATAATCCTAGCCATTACACTGCTTGGACGCAGGGACCACATTATCAGTGCCTCCTGGACTTTATTAGATCTTCAAATCTTTTTTCATTTATTTAATGATCCTTATTCACCCGCATCCCATACCCCTGATGTCCTGAGACATTAACCCTCGCAATAAAAAAAAATGCAGTATAGCCTGAAGACTGTGCACCATCTGGTAACCAACCGGTGCACCATCCACTCGCAAGCCATTCATCCCACCTTGCCCTGTTGAGTCAGCCACAAGGCTCATCATTCACACTCCAGCTCAGTATCGCGGAGGAATTTCACGGGGAGCCGAAACACCTCCCTTCTATATAACCAACGTCCTCTCGGAGACAAGATGACGCACTTGCATGCAGGACTATTCTATGCTTGAGCCAATCTGTTAAAACTTCATGTTCTGTAACAAATTCAGGACACTCTAAAAAATGAAAATGGCTGTTTGGATATTCAAGGGCTTTCAGGACCACGACGAAGCCTAGGGCCAGAAAAATTAGGGAAAAGTTAAACAGCTTTAGGGAACAAGCCTCTGCCCTTTAATCTGACTGCGAGCAACTCACCTTCTCGAACTCAAGGTTGATGGGGCGTACAAACTTGGCGGTGACATAGTTCGCCGCCTCGCGGCCGAGCTCCATGGCCTTCTCGAGCGTGTCGGTACCGAACCGGATCATGACAGAGTCAGTGTCGCCGTAGATGACCTTGGCGTCGTGCTCGTAGCCGTTGGCCCGCGTGTACCGGGCCTCCACTTCCTGCTTGGTCTTCTCAATCATGGTTCGGCCGAATGCAGTGACACTCTGCAACCAAGACGAAGGCACAGAACGCTCAGTGGTTCACGGTCCTCATGTACTCACGGTCAGCACAGTGAGCCTTTCTCCATAAAGAACAACTGCTACGAGATTTCACATTGAATGAACTGGTTATAACACGAGTAGTACTGTAGAACCTCATTCATATCTTCTGGGAAAAAAAACGCAAGAAAAAACATACTAACCGGGAGAACGTACGATCCGAGGTAACTAAAAAGTTTGGTAGGCTCAACCATTGTCGACATCTACAGAATGCGAAGTGTCGGGTGGATCGTTGCGGCACAAGATGCGTTTTGTTGTTTTCTATTACGTGGCGCTTTAAGAGGGCGACGGGAAACCTAAATGAAGTCGAGCTGGTGGGTGACACTGAATGCTACCGAAGTGAAACATGACGCCCACATCGTGCCACCTGCAGCAGGGAATGGCAGCACATTTAGATTATCGCCCACAAAAAGCGTGCAGCATACTACTAACGGCACTATGCACCAGCTGCTGTAAAACAGATAAGCGAAGATGCTTATCGCAATAGGTTTGGTGGCGATAGCTGTGAATGTGGCGGGCAACAACCCAGGTGGAGATTTGCTGGTACTGGAATAAAAAATTGTATGCACAGTCGTTCTCACGCGAGACAGGCGGATGTATACTGTTCTCGATCGCGCGCGCCTTGAGCCTTTTCTTGTTCACATGGTACATCTAGAAGCCGGAAAACATATACGATCGCAGTCTGCAGCAGGGAACGGCAACGTGTTTCGGTTAACAACTATTAACCCTTTGAAGGTCAATGACGTAAATATACGGCGCTGCGAACAAGTCCGAAAATGGTCGATGCCGTATATTTACGGTGCCATCTGTACGTTTAAAAGCGCGCCAATTTCCTAACCTTTTCTTTTCTGTCATGTGCTGCCACTATGTGGGAATACAGGGAATTTTTTTCGTGCGCCTCCCTCTCTCGGTTTTCGTTGCATGATTTTTTTTAGCGCTAGTTCGCTCCCGCGCGTCTATATAGTACCGCCCATGGGTGGGTGGCGGTTCTTATTTTGTTTTCGCGGGCGGTTTCGGCTTCTTGCACTTGCAAAAGTGATGGCTATTTCGTTACTAATCGCTCAAAGGGCGACCGCATCTTTCTCGCTCGTTCAGTGTTCACAGGGTTGCGCATAGGAAGGATGACCCCGTGCATGCGTTTCCGTTGCCTTTTTTTTTTTTTTTTTGACACTCGGGAAAACTAATTGCCTCTGGTTGGCGATAAGATGAAGATTAGCGGAAGTCTGTCACACGTGCTTTTATGGCGGGCACATAACTACACAGTTTTCTTGAGTGCGGAATCTAGCGACCGGAAAACGTATTGTACGATTACAGTTTGGCAACATGCTGAATGTCAGTGCCGAAAAATCATGTCTTCCGGGAATGTAAGAACCGGTAAAAACTCTATTGGGTCACTTTTTGTGTTCTCGATTGCATTGGCACCGGGAAAATATACATAACGGGAATGTATCAATGAGGTCTTACTGTATATGTTATCGAAGCAATCTTGGCAAAGCTACAGGGCTGTAATTGTCCAATTTTCTTGTTCACAGCCTTCTGAGCATACAGCTCATGCACCTGGTAGTTAGTGGATGTGATGCAAATCTCAGAACACAACTTCTGAGATCTTCATTGCACAGCAAGAGCCACCCGATCACGGATATCATTTGCAGGTGGCACGCTGGTCTCAGTTTTCAGGGTTCTGCATTGTTTCTGGCAAGTGTTAATGGTAGAATTTCGTTAAGTTTTGGAGTAAAAAACATCCACCTCTGCTAGCTTCTTGTGATGCATCCCTTTATGTCTCAAACAAAGAACTTGCAGTTAGGCTGCACTATATTTATGCTACCTAAAACTAGCCTTTTTACAAGGTCCAAATTTTGTTGCAGTTTGTTTTAAAGTACCCATTTTTCTGAGAATCATTCTTCCCAGTTTCAACAGGTCAAAATTTATGTTACAGCAGGAGTAGGAAACAAGAGGCACTGAAGGTAAAAATTATGCACACTGAAGTAAAAAAAAAAAAATTCTAGCACAAGTTGCGAGAACACTAGTGGGCAAAAATAACAAAAGTTTCAACTTTAAGACTTCATCGCCTGCTCGCTCCCTATGCACACAAGAAAACACAATGAGCATCTTTGCTAGCAGTGTAGCTAGACTGCTTTATTCAATATTGCCGAAGTATAGTCTGGCCATGCAACATGCTGTTAGAAGAACAGAGGACATGGGTGTTGCTCGAAAGCTTGGGCTACCCCAAGGACAAATAGTTCAAGAACCTACAGACAAACGAAGTAAACAGAGTAAAAATTATTTTCTTGCAACTTCGCCAAAGTTCAAAGGACCAACAGCAGCTGGAGTGAGAGATGGACCAAGTGTTGCTGGTTTGTGACTACAAATAAGCGTCCTTGGGGACCTTGCAGACTCACCTTGGAGATGGCAAGGCAGGGCAGCTTTCCGACCTGCGCACCCGTGAAGCCATAAACAGAGTTGGCGCTGATCTTCAGAGCAAGCTGACGGCCGTCAAGCACCTTTTTGCGGAATGGGTCCGTCTCATTCTTCAAGTCAGTCTTGGCCCTGGACAGTCAATGGAAACGATGCCCATTTAGCTGACTGCTCGTTTATTCAATGTTGCCACATGTGCATTGTTTTAATTTTCGCTCGTAACCGCTTTCACCAAAATTAACCCTGTTATCCCATTAATGAGGTCACTGCTCTTGCATAAAATGCGCCTGCTTGTGAATTTTATCACTTTATTAGCAAGACAAGACCATCCTAACCAGATTTCATGATTACATTGCATGCTGTAGTATGAGGTGGTACCAAAATTTGTGATACTGGTTCTGCTATGAAGAAAGTACAGTATAATCTCGTTAATGCAAACTCCAAGGGGGCCGGAAATTTATATGAATAAAACAGAGTTCGAACTAAGGAGAACCCCTTTAAATATAGCGCCCTATATTTTGTGCGGTACAGCGCGCAAAACCAAAACTGTCTCTCGGCTTGCATTGAAAAAGCCCCACCTTTCCTCCATCAGTACGCAACATGTGCCAGTACCACTCTACAAGGTGCCATTCTGTACTTGCCTTTTGCGAGCACTGAGCAGGTCCTCAAGAATCTCGGGCAGAAGTCCCTTACGGACGGAGGCCTTGACAAAGTGGTCGCCCGATGGAGTGCGGATAAACTGGTCTGGCTTGAGCTGCTCCCTCTGGCGGTTGTCCAGCACAGTCGTGTAGCACAGGTTGTGTGCCATCATGATGGACGGATACAGGGACGAGAAGTCGAGCGTTGCAATGGGCACGCTGTAGAAACCCTTGGCCGGTTCAATGACCGTGGCGCCCTCGAAGTCCTCGCCGGCCTCCGAGTGCACCAACGGCATGATCAGGTCTTGCTCGGCAGCCTGTGATGCACAATAGCATAATGATTGACCGTAACGTCAATGCAAGTTTTCGTCTACAGTCAAACACATAACAAACCTTGATTTAATGAAATTTTCAGCCATTTCGAGCACGTACGTTGAGCTCATACGGCTGGCGAATCTGGCAAAAAGGTGTAAAAATGACGGCTGAGGCAAAAGTTATTGGCAAGCGTCCTTCTGCATGAAAACTTTGAGCAGCAAAAACACTGTCAAAGCGGGTATGCCGGGACGCAGTGTGCAGGAAACATCGCTGTGCCATTGGTTGCACTGATAAACAACTTGCGGAGGCCGCAAGGCACACGGCAGCTCGAAGCGCTCGGACAAACACTTGAACTGAAGATTCTTTCAGCGCACAGGCGTTGGGGAGAGGGTAAAGGCATAGTAATGTGATAAAGGGCTCGCTAAGAGAGGGAAGAGGAGACGGGGAGGCAAGGGTAGAAGCATAGACGCACATGCTAGGAGGACAGGGCAGTAATCGCACATCTGCCCACCCCTAGCAAGTGTATTTCCTCCTCTACCCTTGCCATGGCTATGACATGGCTGCCCATACATGGGCCACCGGCCGTACTTGGTAATATGCTGCAAGTGCAAATGTTGAGTGTTCGCAGTCACATTATATCAAGTATCCGAGACATGGTGCGAAAAGTGCGAGACACGGTGCGATTGTGAGTGCTTGTGGTCATCGATTGAGATTTGTTCATGTTTCCCTGAATGCGCGACATTTTCAATGCAAATTCTACCGGATAATTTGAATAGCCCGTGGGGCTCTATCCAGATAATTCGTAGTTTCCAGCCGGCAGTGATGTGCGACTCTTAGGTTAGAGCACTAAATACAGTCGCCGACTGATTTTACGGACCTCACGAGGTCCGAGAAACAGACCAAAAAACTCGTTCAGTTAAAAAAAATAACACTTGTTAGGCATAGAGTGGCTTACAAAATGTCTAATAATGCCCTGCTTCACACTATGCTTGGAGATGAGAGTGGTTTTCCAAAAACACATTAACCAGTAAAGAGGAAGTATGAGTGCACTGGTTTTTTTTTTTTCATTTTCTATCGCGAACGTTGGCGCCGGGAAATGGTACGAAACAGGATCATATATAGGAAGTTACACTGTATTTCATTTCATCGCGCCACCTAGTCTTCTGCCGTCCTCGACTGTGGAAGACTAGGTGGAGTGATGAAATTAGGAAATTTGCGGGCGCTAGTTGGAATCGGTTGGCGCAGGACAGGAGTAATTGGAGATCGCAGGGAGAGGCCGTCGTCCTGCAGCGGACATAAAACAGGCTGATGATGATGATGACTTATTTAGGGCTGAATTCATTAAGAATTCACAAAAGCCCTCTCATTTTTTCTTTTTTCATACAATTTGGCCAGTGCTCATTCTCATGAATCATTGGCGCTATGGTGTTCCGCTGCCGAGTATGAGGTTGTTTAAATTCTTGGCCACAACAGCTACATCCTGATGGGGGGAAGACTGCAGAAACACACACACTATTAAGCTTTGGGTGTACAACCGTGCAAGTGGCACAGTTAGTCAGAATTAATCCATACTCTGCCAGCAAGACGTCTCTGATGGCCCACGTTGCTTGGAATGTTAAAGCCAATCAACCAAAGAATTAATTTAAACATCCAATCAATCACCCCATTGTCTAATCAATAATTCAATCACTGATTCAATAAATCACACAAGACCTTCCATCTTTCAATCAACCAATCATTTGCTCAATCACTGACTCAATCAATTAATAATTTGAACAATCAATTGTTCAACTGATCACTGAATTGCTCACTCAATCTGTTCTTGTATGCCACATGTGTTCACACTTGCATTTAAAAAGACCGCTGACCTTTCTAAGGAGCTGAGAGATGACCTTGATCTGCTGACCCCGGGACAGCAGGTAAGTCATAGGCACCCCCGTGACACGGGCCATCTCCATGTAGTTGATGACGCTCATGAGCTTGTCCAGCAGACGCAGTGGTAGCATGGCGTCCTTCAAGCAGTAGACAGCCAGGCGACGACGTGTCTGGTCTGTGCCATTCTGCACGAACAAAAGATAAAACAGAAATGACTTTGAAATGCAGAGCAGTCGTAGCGAAGGAGGTCTGCTGTAGAGATTAGTATGAGCTCGCAGAGAAGACAGGCCTGCCTGATCCAAAAGGGTGGGTGCTGGACATTTTTCATCACGTGTGGCAGTCTTGACATGCGAGCCACTCACACAGACAACAGGCAAGCACAGGAGAGAAAGGAAGCAAGGAAGTCATTAATTATAAACAAACATTCGGTATCTCACATGTTACATTTTTTGAAACTTTGGTGTCATATTCTTTTGGCATACACCTGATGGCAGGATTTGTGCTTTAAAACTTCCTTTTTCACATGAAACCTTACCTTTTCCTATCTTTTCTTATGTGTATAGCTACAATTGAACCTTGTCCATACATTTTGAAAAAAAAATGAGAAAGAATGTGCTAATCAAGAAAACATATGAACTGAGGTCGCTAAAAAAGTTGGCAGAATCAGAGCTGTAATTGACATCTAACTAGCACAAAGCATTGCGTGAGTCATTGCGCGAGTTGTTGTAGCACAAGATGCCGACGTGCGCCAAGTTGGTGGACCTATGGACCACATAAGGAGTAAAATCTAGTGGTATGAATTAGCGAACAGAGGTAACCGATATGCTAGCTGCCATTAACGTGAAGAAATAGAGCTAGGCTGGCCATGTAATACACAGAGCAAATAATCGGTTGTCTGTGAGAGTTACGGAATGGCTGCCAAGAGAAGGGAAGCGTAACCGGAGACGGCAGAGAACTAGGTGATGAGATAAAATTAGGAAATTTTCAGGCATAGGATTATGTCAGCTGGCGCAAGACGGGGGTAACCGGAGATCACTAGGAGAGGCCTTCGCCTTTAAACAAAAGTAACGTAGGCTAACGACGACAATTACAGCGTTGGCGATGATGATTACAGGTGCCAGAACCTGCTGGCAAAGAAGAACAAGGGGTACAACAACAGCAGGCAAAAAGGAACCTGCGATTATCCAGATGTACATACAATGCCATAACTCTGGACAGAGAATAATAAACTGATTGTACATAGACCACCTCCGAGTTTCCTGTGCATCTGGCACTGTGGATGCTATCATGAGTAACACAACTACAGCCAAATCTCGATAATTTAAACTCGAAGGGGCCCGAAAATTTGTTTGAATTAAAACAAGGACCTGTTCTTGAAGCATTCGTGCACCACAGCACGATGCATGAACAGCGCATCGCCCTACCAGCTTCGCCCTACCATCTGCTAAGCCGCCTGGTTAGCTCAGATGGTAGAGCGGCTGCCCCGGAAAGGTGGTGGTCCCGGGTTCGACTCCCGGACTAGGACGAATTTTTCTTCAACTGCAAGGCTTTTCTTTCGAGGAACCCATATCGGTTTCATTTGTAGCAATTGCTACGAACGGGTGGACGTCTGATTTTCCCTTTATTAATTACTTCTCTCCACCTTGCGGGTTTCCGCAGAACTATTACGTCTCTGTCCTTTCCTAAGTGTCATTTCCTAATAATTGTTTCTTTTTTTTAAATATTTCTCTAGGCCTTTAACTTGCACAGCAACATCCATGTTCTTGGTTCTGTTCTATTACCCAGTCCAACCCCGCCAGCCCATCTCACACCTTCCTTTTCATTGGAATAGTTTTTGGGTCCCGTTACCTCGAAGTTGCCCATTACAGCTTCTTTGGCACGACTTTTACAACAATACTACTGAGAATATAAAACTTAAAGTACAGCTTTGTGGTAGCAACAAACAAGGTTTAAAGAAATATATGCTTGCAGTAGCATCCTTTACTGCTACAGTGGTGCTTTATGGCTATTATGACTTTGAAGGAACATTTAGACAAATTCTGTGCAGCTTGGTTGCACAAGGTAGGTAGTTTTGCAGCACACACTGGATGGACATGCAAGCTGAAAGAACCTAGAAGTCATTTATGTTTGAAGGGTATTTTGAAAACCTACACAGGATGACGCATATAAGTACTGTAATTGATACTACCGCAAAAATGCAAGAGGAGTCAGTGGTCCTCTCGATGAGCGTGGAAGTGCGCTCACCTGAAGGTCTGTGATGATGCTGTGCTGGACGTCTTCCTTCTGCTCCTGCAGGAAGTGGTAACTGACCGCATTGAGCGTGTACGACCTCAGCTTGTAGTCACGCAGCAGCACCTGGTGAACACAACAGAACACAGACAGAACAAGAGCTTATTCACACCCCACAACCCGAAGGCGACACGTCCCAGATTCAATCGAGTGCGGTTAGCCAGAGAAACATGTTTTTACATGTACACTCTCAGACTTTTGATGCACGCTCAGCAAGCTCAAGCAATTCTTGTAAGGCCGTGCTCACACGAGCTATTAACAAAGGTTGTGCAGTCGAGCAAAATTGGCAACCAAGAAGCAACTCGCAGCGACCAATGTTTACACCAGCACGTGCAACCTGCCAGTCACCATCTGGCCACCCATAAACGAAGTCTATACCTTCATACCGCACATGCTTGCATCCAGCTGCCTTTCGCTTATGTTATTCCATCAGTTAATTTGATGACAAGTGCATAACAAGTGCCTTGAAATGTACAATGGTATCAACTGTGAGAACACAGTCTCCGAGAAAGAAAAAGAAAAAGCCGCACTGCCACCACTATGTAAAGATTAGCGCCTACGTATTCTGACACCTTGCTCTTAAGCACTGCTGACCAGTTCAGCACCGTTGCAATTTCAGTCACCAAGCTGACAAATAGAGCATCGAGCAACCAACCTGAAATTTGCTTGTCAGATTCATGCCATGACATTGGTTGTATTTCACGTATGCAATCATAGCTGCACTAAGCAATTGCCATGCAAAGCACAATCCAGCCGTTAAAAAGGCTTCAAAATCAAACTTTGCTGGTCCATGTCACACTGTATTTCATCATCATTCAATAACAAGTTTCCCAAAGGCTCCTTCTTTTAAACTGTTAAATAATCTTAAAAACTACAGCTTTATGCTTGGGTGTTTCCAGCAACTGATCTGGCTGAGATTTGCAGGGCTGCCAAATCTATGGTGTGAATGTGACCACAGTTATGCTGTAGAAGATGTATCAGAACACATAAAGAGTTAGTTGCATAATTCTCTCCACCACCATTGACACCATTGACAGGCACATTTACCTCAATGTTTCCACTGAGTAAGAATGACTGCCTGTTGTATTATTTTCTGCACAAGAAGAAATTGACAACAGCCCAGAGTTCAACTTTTAAAAACTTTATTTTCTATTGGTGTAGCTGCATAGATAACCACAATGAACTAGCCAAAAAATTATGCAAATTTTCAGAACTCATACATCATCCTATAAACTGCGCTCTTTCTGAATGCACATTTAAAAGCAAATCTGCAAAAATATGGCAATGCACCAAGCTGAAAAATTTCTGGTGTCTAACTATTTTACCAAAAATATGCATTACACTGCATACCAAAACAAGCCAAGACAGCATAGCAATTTAGTGTTTTAGTACAGTGAAACCTCAATATATCGAACACGGATATATCAAATTATTGCATATATCGAACACTTTTTATTTCACACATTTTTAATTTTTTATTTCGAACGGGGTCGGCCGTAAAATGGATATATCGTACTCCACCCCCCCAGACCACGTGCGCTCTGTTGACAGGCGGTGAGCTTTTCCATAATGCCCTCGAAGATAGCGGTGGCACGATGGTCGTTCCCAATTGCTTCCGCACTATAGCTGCACACATCGGTTGTGCCGAGGGCACTATTTGAACGTAGCGGTGTACACGAGGCGGCTTGGCTAGTTCGACGACGTCAACGACGCATTGCATTTGCCACACTGACTCTTCCTCAGTGCAGCGCTCTGCGCCTGCCACAGCTAGTGAAAACTGGCGGTTGCACTGCTCACTGGGCTCACTCATAGACGCTTTGGCAGACGGCACTTAATACTTTGTTATTGACAGTGTTTCAAAATGCTTCGATTGACAGACGTGGAGATTGCAGCAGAAGTAGTGGCCAAACGAGGAAGCTGCCGAGGTTGATCCCGCAAGCGCTGATGTTGCCCCGCTCCCGACTTCAACTGAGGATGTCGCTGCTTTGGCCATTCTAAGCCGCTACTGCGGTGCAATAGAGGGCACCGGCTTATCGCTTATAGATCGTGTAGACTATGTTGAAGACACCACGTTTAAGCATGTGGCTGCCAATGAGAAGCAGGCTACACTGCTGCAGTACTTTCAGCCAAATAAATATTTTGTGTGAAGCTTCAAGTGAGTATTTACTGTGTCACGATTGAGGTGTGATCGGGGATCGTTGTTTGGAGCATGCGTTCGGTTGCACTGCGCGCAATTCACCTAGACTGCGCCGACTTCACGCAGCTGACGAAGTTGAATCGACCGCACGCTCCCGTGGCTCACGACGCCGGCACGGCCTAGGCCAATTGTGTGCAATGCAACCAAACGCGCACTCCAAACAACGATCCCAGATCGTGCTCTTGCAGAAGTTCTTTATATGTTTTTTACGTGATTTTTACGTGATTTTATTGATTGAATTCTGGCTATATCAAACTATTTCGCGATCACCGCGCTGTTTGATATATTCTGAAGAAACAGGGTCTAAATACATAACAATAATATTAAGTCTGTGGTGTCACATACAGGTCAGTGGCACAGCAACAAGGGTGTGCAATTCGGGGAAAAAGATTAAGGCCTTCCCCCCACTCTCTAGTATACAACTGTCTCCTACTAAAAATTGTAACCAGAAATGCACCCAGAGCTTAATATGAATCACGCAATGAAAAGGAAGTTGTGCAGATCCCACACACTGTGGGAATCAAGGTTACACGAAGCATATTATGGGCACCTGGCTATCTAGCATTGTTTCACGTTCAACAAAGCGAAACCAGATGGATCAACCTGTTTGTGTAAATTGAACGTGTGTGTTGTGAACGTACGTCTGTGACGACAGCAGCACGGCGATAACCATGTTGAAGAGGATCGTATGGTGGCAATGCAACACTTTCTACGCCGGCCGTTGGATGTGAGCTTAAAACATGGCAATTGTTGATTTCTACATAGGTAGTGGACGAGCATTAAAAAAAAGAAAAAAAAAAACAAAACGCCCAGATGGTGATGTCATCAGTGACTACGTGCTACACAGTCATGCGTAGCTACAGCTATGTCATGTGGCTTACGTAAAATGACGATGACATTTGTACTCCGGCGAAGGAACGTTAAAAGCATGATTAACTTAAGCTATCATATAGCTGGTACAACGTCGCACAATTTCTACGTAGCGTTCTACGTAGCGTCCTATGTGAAAAGTACTGAGGAAAGTGGGCTGGTCCCGGAGACAGTGCATGGCACCTCAGAGAGGAAGCTCTCAAAAAGAAAGAAGCCGAGGAAGTGGCACACGTCACACACGTCGAACATTTCGAAGAGCTGGCTGGCGTTGGAACGAGAGAAGTATGCGTGCGATTGTGGCCTAATGGTTAGAGCACCGGGCTGCTGTGCTCGATGGCAGGGGTTTGATTCCACCATCGGCCACACATTATTTTAATTTTATTAAAGCGAGGCAAGACACCTACCTACCTACCTATCTACTTACCACCATGTGCCAAGAATGAGGCAAAGGATGCTTTGCATTAAAACATGGCGCTTCTCTTTATCATCCTACTTACGGTACGTCCACTGAAGGGCAAAGGGTTCTTTTAGCAAGCTTCAATTACACTTCTCTTGCATCACCAAACTCCATGCAGAGAATGCAAGTTTCGTAACTTCCAATTGTCTACCGCAATTGACACTGTTTCACTTTCACAGGTACCTAATCTGTAGCTCTAGTAGACCAGCAGTTACAAGCCCTACCCATTACACAACCTACCCAAATCCATTTGCCCCTCTTAATGTCAACAAGAATATCAGCCAACTGCTCTCTACATGACACTGCCATCTTCCCATTTCTTAATGTTACACTTATCGTTTTGTTGTCTGAATCACTCATTGCATGATCCTTGGCTTCCTTTCTATTCGGTGTCCATCTAACAGCATGCGGCAGTGCTACTGTGATACAATTTTAACGGCAATCCTGTAAAAGAAAAACACTGCAGAAAGCCCCACCTGCAGGAGGTCGAACTGGACACGGCCCTCAATGGTGACCACCTTGTTCTCTCGGCGGCCCATCTGCTTGGACTGCATGATGGCGTCCTTGAGCAGTGTCTTGCAGTTGCGGATGCGCCCCAGGAATGGGAACAGGTCTACCCGCAGCTGCTTGGCCCGGTTCATCAGGTAGGGAAAGTCAAAGTTTTGGATGTTGTAGCCCGTAATCACGTCTGGGTCGACTTCGCGCAAGAAGTCCGACCATTTCTGCATGAAAAAGGAGACATGTACCTCAGTTTTGCTGGTGTATCTTGCACCAAGAGTTGGAGAGTTGGAGAAATATTAACAATGAAGTCGTGGTGCATACTATATACAGTTAAGTCTTGATATGAAGGTCGCAAAATTTTACTTCACTATATCAAAATTTTGCTACAATGAAACTAAACTTTCTAGATGAAGTATCATCACCAACCGATCCTTTCTTTTTTTACACTGAAGGGGCACGTTAAAGAATGTCCGAATAATCGGGCAGTCTGAAAAAAAGAATTTCAATCACCAAAACAAAAATACCTGTTAAACTTGAGAGCTGGCGACCACTTTTGTGATTTAATACCACAACGACAAAGTCCTTTTCACAGCAGCCCTATGGCAAGTGGAAATTTGAAAGAATGAAATCAAAGTCCAACGCACTGTGGTGATCGGCGTAAGGGATGCTTTCGCATCCATTCCTCCACTGTGGCTTGCCAACATAATCTCGGGTGTCACCCAGAATGACAAGACACCAAACCGAAATGCTGCTCTTCACAGAGTTCGAGGAACGAAGCATAAAAACCCATTGGATGCTGCAAAAAAAAGGTTTGCTTTAAGATCGCATGGAAGTGAGACGACAACCTGAGTTACGGCAACTTTGTTCATGGCCGTCACCATATTCAGTTTTGAAACATCGCACGTGCTTCCTTTCCGAAAAATTGAGCAAGGGATGGGAGAGAGGCGCGCGGAAATGGCTAGAAAATGAGCGCGCGGCGGCTGTTGGAGCCCACCGTGCAGCGGCTCGAATTTCTCGTTTTCTTCTCTTTCTTTTCAAGGATTTCACATTTCACTACCTTTCGGCTCGGACACCCAACCGTGAATCTTCATTGTTATAACCAATAATGCGGCATCAGGGCATTGTAGTAAGTGGGTTATTTCACCATGGAAAACATTAAAAAGTTGATAGTGCAGCAGCTTCTCATTTTAATAACCAATGTATTGTTAAAACCGGTATCTTTATAAGTGGGTTCGACTGTATCGAACTAGGGGGCCTCCTGCCAGTGCCATAAAACTGTTTAAATGCCACAAATATGGGGTTCAGGAGAGTCGCTGTGTGCAAGAATGCCTCGAAGCGTGCCACAAGCATATCAGGGCTATGAAAGTGAGATCATATTGAGTTGGCATTCTTAACCATGCTAAGAAATTATTGTAGGCACAGGCAGAAAATGCAGACGCAAAATACTGTTCACTATGTCTAGTTTTGTTCTGTGAAAATATATTTCTTTCTTGCTTCTTTCTCTGCTAGAAATGACTACCATATACACTCACACAATGAACATGCATTTTTGAGCACAGCCCTTGGGTGCTCATTCCTGTGCAGAGCATCGGCGTCTTCAAGCAAACAAACAGCGAAGGATGAACGAGTGAATGCAGAGGAGAATGGTGCAGCGGAACCATGAGGCGGAAAGCAGAGGAAAAGGGTTGGCGAAAGTGTGAGAACAAAAGCAGAGTGCCATGCAAGACGGGCTCTACGGCGGCGACGACCGCTACAAGATGGCGCCAGAGTAGCACACTGCTGTCTGTTCATCAATGATACCATCGATAAGGTATGCTGCGAGCGCATCCACTGATACCATATGTGGAAACAAATCACTGCACGAGCGGAGGTCTGTATGCGGCAGCAGCTGCAAATCACACCCGCACGTCACCCTGCCTCTCGCTATCTCCTGATTACAGTGAAATCTCACTATAACGAATTATGCAGGACCGCCGAAAATCGTTCATTATTTTGAGAGGTTGCTGTAGTGAAAGCCCCAAAATGAACCAATCGGTCCATCAACCCATCAATTCATAAGGTGTCACCGTTTCAGCTACACATGAAAACGTCGCTGTTGGCTCTCGGCCCCCACTGTTGCTATTTTCCGTAGATACCACCGAAGCACTGTATAACAGTGACGCGCTTAAAGCAGAGGCTAACACTGAGAAAACTGACAAAAAAGGACGCTCCATGCTGCCTCTAAAGTGCACTGTTTCTTGTTGTTTGTTTGTCTTTAACATCCCTTGCTGTGGACATTGCAACTGCCCCATGCAAGGCATCACCTGAACTATTCCAAAGCACAAGTGCTTGTTAATGACACCGTGCAGAAAGTGCAAAGTGTGACCATGTGGCATGCCCACGAGCACAGAGGTTACATTTCTCCACGCCCGTAACTAGTACGGCCACTGAAAGAAGTACGAAAGAAAGAGGCGTGCACAGAAATAAGGATGAAAGAAGGAAGAGACACACCTCCATTGCCAGGCGACACTTGCCTGAGTGGAGCATGCGCTTGCAATACCTGATGCATCATCGCCTCTGCATGAGATTAAACAAAAATTTTCTCCCACATTTTTTTACTAAGCGCCATCTCAGGTTTTCCAAACCCATTTGCCACAGCGTCCGTTTTCTGCACCTTGTGTGCTAGCCTACTGTCTCAGCTACCATGAAGGATAGACAGAAATCTAAGAATCCTAAGATTGTGGAATATTAGTTTGTAGTATTAGTCTGTAGGAGATTTCTAAAGAGTTCGTTATTCTGAAAAGTTTACGTAGTGTTCACAGTAACGAGGTTTGACTGTAACGAGGCAGTCACAATACACTTCACTCCGTTTGCAAAGTGCCACACGCAACAGATTGTCTACACCAGCCCATATATCGAGAAATGAAAACACGTATAGAGCTGCGGTCAAATTTCGCATTAGGGAGTATCGTGATCGCCAGTGAATTCTTTTCCGGAAAAACTGAAGCAAAGTTGGTGGGTGTACTTATTATTTGAAGTAAACTGGTATGGGAACCTTTCCAAAACAAAAAAAAATTTAAACGTAAGACAGCAATTATTTGAAACATGCATCCTATAACTTACCTTCATAGTAAAAATACACACATACTACTAGCAAACTATAACAGTGTCTTTATTGCACTTTGAATGCGTGTGGCCACCTCCAGCCGTCTGCCGTTGTCGCAAGCATCACGTCGAAGCACTGCTTTTCAGTATATATTTGTTTTGATAACCACGCCAAGCACGCTGTGTGCACTTCTTTCCTCGACCATCCTGCTTATAGCCATGTCAAAGTTTATCAGTGTCTGATCAGAACTTCCATTTTGTGCGCAGATAGACTCTTTGTCCCGCAGCAGGCATATAACTCCACTTACAGGCCCATTTACCACAGCGAAACGAGAGAGGCAGAAAAGCAAGCAACTGACTCGACGAATTTGACACTACGCCTGACTATGCCCACTATGCCGACCAAGTGCCGGCTGACCCTTCTGCAAATGGACTCTCCCATGCACTTGACTCTGCTGCGCACACGGCCAGGCATCGCGCGCACTCTCTCCCCCACGAGGCCAAAGTTGCTGTTGCAGAGAGCGGTTGCGCATTTTTTTGCTCTCCCAAGTCTCCGAGGTGCCTTTTCATTGACACTGGCAACGAGCATGCAGTAAGAACAGGCTGAGCATCATCGCGGTTGCTCTCTCCATCCGATTCCGAGCAACCGTGACAATGCACAGCCTGTTTGCATTCTTGCCACCAGTGTTCTCCCATCATGGCTTTGCCATCAGCTCCTCCATAATCAAACCCATTGCCCCTGCCGCTGTGCCGCCATGGCATGTTTGCTGCTAGCATGAATGTGCAGTCGACATAAGTTAGCTATAGAATATTGTTTATGTCCTTGGTGTTTGTCACATGGTATTAAGTATTTCCAACACAGTGATGGGCAGTGAGTGTGCTTGCTCTAAACACGTGTGTGAGAGCAAAAAATTTTATATCCTGCAAATAAGTACAGCACAGCCGTTCCATCGTGGGACTGCACAGGAGCAAGTTGGGAGTGCATTTATTATGCAAGTGCATTCATTACGGAAGTACATAGGGTCATCCATATAATGAACGCTTTACAAAAGTTATTTCGTGAAAACAAGTTTGGAGTATACAGTGGAATCTCGTGGATATGATCCGCCCGGGAACGGGAAAATAAAACATATCAGCCGAAAATCGTATTATCCAACGCAAGCTCCAAAAAGTATTAAAGTAGGCCTACTCGGCAACCAACTCCATAGCAAAGGTTCATGTGGCGTTAAGTAATACTGCTCCCCATAAAACAGCTTAACTCGATGCCACGTGAACAACAGCCACTGCACTTTTTTTCAGCAATGTTCAAATAGCTTGTCAGTTTACGCTGAACTTCCTTTTTTTCAATGCCCAAAAAGGTTCTGGAATTTAAAAAATAAGCCGCTGCTTCCTCACTCAACTGAACAGCGGCACACTGCGTGTGTTTTTCTTCCTGTGTGACTGGGGCTTAATAAATTGTTCGTAGGTCATTGGAATGTTATTTAAGCCAGTACACTTGAATATAAAGCTATGAGCTTTAAAAATATCAGTAAAAGCCCGCTTTTGCAGTCGAATGACCTAATTTCAGGTGAAAGCACGATCACAATAACCGTATGAGAACACTTCGCTCCTGGAAAAAGAATGTATTATCCTGAAAAAGGCATTCAGCAGAATCGTATCAGTGGGATTCCACTGTATCTAACTATATTTAGAGCATAAGCCTATTCCTGTATCACTGCGCTTGACTGTACGTACAAACGGAGAGGGACAAAAGGGCTAACGGGCCACCTGAAGTTTTCCACCCACCTGGAGCAGGTCCTTTTCCTGCTGGTAGCAAAGGACCTCGCAGCCCGCGATGGGTGCACAGGTGTTGAGGGTGAAGACGTTCCGGATGAATGGGTCCTTCTCGCCCTGGCGCACCACCATGTTGGCGATCTGGATGACGCTGTCCTTCTCCGGCTCTGGGAATATGCCTGTATTCCACGTATCAGGAAGACCACATCTCAATGTAAACCCAACTCTTTCTGCGATGGCATTGTGAATAGAGAGAAGTATGAGGAGAACAGAAGGGCTTGATTTTTAAAAGAGAGCATTTCTCTGACTACCCCACACCACTTTGGTCTGTCTAGCTGGCCTCGACGAGATAACCACATAAAAAAGGATTATTAAAATGTAGCCCTTCATGAGAAGTCGAACCTGTGCCAGCAGCATGGTACGCGAGGACCTATCCTTGGCATCATGCCAGCAGTTCAGAAGGAGCATGGAATACGTGCGACAGTAGAACAGAAAAGCACCGCCGCTGTCAAGCTGTCACGACAGCCAGGCCACTTAAATGACAGGAGAGCAGGGGTACCACCTAAGAATGTAGAACAAAGCCTGTAGCACGAGGTTAGCTTCATATGCAAACCATGTTGCTGCCTTACATTGACATGATCGAAGCGTATCGCCAGGGGCAGCAAACAAGGCCAAAACTAAGCCGATGATACACAACTTTCTTCAAATGGTTCAACCTAGTACAAATTAAGCAATGTAATATCTTTCAATCTTAAACACTCTCACGGGCAGTGTTCTGGGCCAATGCTATAAAGGCGGTTATATTTAGTTACCCTCAAGTATTTTTAGTTACCCTAGACGCTAGAACTATACTATTCCTACGCAACCTTGAGCGATCGGAAAGCGCGTTTTCCACGCCTGGCCGGCGGAGAGGGGGGGCTTCGTTCCGGCCGCGAAGCTCTCCACATCCCCGTAAGGAGCCTGGTGGTGGTCTCGTGCGGACGATGCCCTCTCGGTGAGCGCATATTTCCCCCCTCATCTTTTAAGAGATTCAATACATACAAGCATTTGTCTCGCAAACCAGATTTATTTCAAGGGAATTTTCCACGTCTCAATTATTTCTCTCGTCGTATTCGAGTGCTCATTGCCGTGTTATAGTTTGTTAACGAAGCTTCCCCTCAAGTCTAAATATTGTAAGGCAGTTTGTCGTGTGCGTATCATGGCCACGCATGCTTATATCGCCTTTCCGTTTCTCTACCACGGTTGCGCCTTAAAACCACGGCGCTGCAAAGTTTGCTTTCTTTTCCTTCCCTCTTCTCCGCCCTTAAACTGGCTCTCTTAACTACTACACGCAGAGGCAAGAAACAGCGCGCGCTTTAGATACTATAGATGAGATGAATATTTACAATTATTATTAGGGTTATAATTATATTCGAGTGCTGATTGCCGTGTTATAGTTTGTTAACGAAACTACCCCTCAATTATAAATACTTTAAGGCAGTTTTCCTAGACTCTAAAGCCGCTCGAGTTCACGCTGCTCCTCTGGCGGCCATTTTTCCAAGAAATTATGGCTTCCACTGTAGGTTAAATGAGGCGTACAACTCCTGCGGGACCCGCCGTGGTTGCTCAGTGGTCATGGTGTTAGACTGCTGAGCACGAGGTCGCGGGATCGGACCCCGGCCACGGCGGCCGCATTTCGATGGGGGCGAAATGCGAAAACACCCGTGTACTTAGAATTAGGTGCACGTTAAAGAACCCCAGGTGGTCGAAATTTTCGGAGTCCTCCACTACGGCGTGCATAATCAGAAAGTGGTTTTTGTCACGCAAAACACCATAATTCAATTTTTAATTTAACTCCTGCGGGGACGGTAGAGTATCCGTCTCCAGTGCAAGAGGACCGTGATTCAAATCCCGGTGCCGCGCAATTCTCCTCCGGGAAATACAAAAAAAAGAAAGAAAAAAAAACCCGTGTGTTGAGAAATTGCACAAACAGGCCTGGAGTGCGGCCTGATCCCGGTGACCAGAACCGGTAACGCACTCTCTCACCAGAGCAGGATTGGCCACCCTGGTGCAGTACTTGGCCACAACCTCCTATATGAATACAACAATCAAACCCCGGCCCTCAGTCCCCAGCAGCCGCGAAGCAACTGACCACGGCGGCGGTCAGATCTGTAACGCTGCAGAGGGTGCTAAGAATACCTGGCTCCGGACAGGCCGCCATTGGAATCTGAACCTGGCAACGTTTAACGTTAGAACGCTATCTAGTGAGGCGAGTCTAGCAGTATTATTGGAGGAATTAGAGGGTAGTAAATGGGATATAATAGGGCTCAGTGAGGTTAGGAGGACAAAAGAAGCATATACAGTGCTAAAAAGCGGGCATGTACTGTGTTACCGGGGCTTAGCGGAGAGGCGAGAACTAGGAGTCGGATTCCTGATTAATAAGGAAATAGCTGGTAACATACAGGAATTCTATAGCATTAACGAGAGGGTGGCAGGTCTTGTTGTGAAACTTAATAAGAGGTACAAATTGAAGGTGGTACAAGTCTATGCCCCTACATGCAGTCATGATGACCAGGAAGTCGAAAGCTTTTATGAAGACGTGGAATCGGCGATGGGTAAAGTCAAAACAAAATACACTATACTGATGGGCGACTTCAATGCCAGGGTAGGCAAGAAGCAGGCTGGAGACAAGTCAGTGGGGGAATATGGCATAGGCTCTAGGAATAGCAGAGGAGAATTATTAGTAGAGTTTGCAGAACAGAATAATATGCGGATAATGAACACCTTTTTCCGCAAGCGGGTTAGTCGAAAGTGGACGTGGAGGAGCCCGAATGGTGAGACTAGAAATGAAATCGACTTCATACTCTGCGCGAACCCTGGCATCATACAAGATGTAGACGTACTCGGCAAGGTACGCTGCAGTGACCATAGGATGGTAAGAACTCGAATTAGCCTAGACTTGAGGAGGGAACGGAAGAAACTGGTACACAAGAAGCCAATCAATGAATTAGCGGTAAGAGGGAAACTAGAGGAATTCCGGATCAAGCTACAGAACAGGTATTCGGCTTTAACTCAGGAAGAGGACCTTAGTGTTGAAGCAATGAACGACTATCTCATGGGAACCATTAAGGAGTGCGCAATAGAAGTCGGTGGTAACTCCGTTAGACAGGAAACCAGTAAGCTATCGCAGGAGACGAAAGATCTGATCAAGAAACGCCAATGTATGAAAGCCTCTAACCCTACAGCTAGAATAGAACTGGCAGAACTTTCTAAGTTAATCAACAAGCGTAAGACAGCGGACATCAGGAACTATAATATGGATAGAATTGAACAGGCTCTCAGGAACGGAGGAAGCCTAAAAACAGTGAAGAAGAAACTAGGAATAGGCAAGAATCAGATGTGTGCGTTAAGAGACAAAGCCGGCAATATCGTTACTAATATGGATGAGATAGTTCAAGTGGCTGAGGAGTTCTATAGAGATTTATACAGTACCAGTGGCACCCACGACGATAGTGAAAGAGAGAATAGCCTAGAGGAATTCGAAATCCCACAGGTAACGCCAGAAGAAGTAAAGAAAGCCTTAGGAGCTATGCAAAGGGGGAAGGCAGCCGGGGAGGATCAGGTAACAGCAGATTTGTTGAAGGATGGTGGTCAGATTGTTCTAGAGAAACTGGCCACCCTGTATACGCAATGCCTCATAACCTCGAGCGTACCGGAATCTTGGAAGAACGCTAACATAATCCTAATCCATAAGAAAGGGGACGCCAAAGACTTGAAAAATTATAGACCGATCAGCTTACTGTCCGTTGCCTACAAAGTATTTACTAAGGTAATCGCAAATAGAATCAGGAACACCTTAGACTTCTGTCAACCAAAGGACCAGGCAGGATTCCGTAAAGGCTACTCAACAATAGACCATATTCACACTATCAATCAAGTGATAGAGAAATGTGCAGAATATAACCAACCGTTATATATAGCTTTCATTGATTACGAGAAAGCGTTTGATTCAGTCGAAACCTCAGCAGTCATGGAGGCATTACGGAATCAGGGTGTAGATGAGCCATATGTAAAGATACTGGAAGATATCTATAGCGGCTCCACAGCCACCGTAGTCCTCCACAAAGAAAGCAACAAAGAAAGGCGTCAGACAGGGAGATACGATATCTCCAATGCTATTCACAGCATGTTTACAGGAGGTATTCAGAGGCCTGGAGTGGGAAGAATTGGGGACAAAAGTTGATGGAGAATACCTTAGCAACTTGCGATTCGCTGATGATATTGCCTTGCTTAGTAACTCAGGAGACCAATTGCAATGCATGCTCACTGACCTGGAGAGGCAAAGCAGAAGGGTGGGTCTGAAAATTAATCTGCAGAAAACTAAAGTAATGTTTAACAGGCTCGGAAGAGAACAGCAGTTTACGATAGGTAGCGAAGCACTGGAAGGGGTAAGGGACTACATCTACTTAGGGCAGGTAGTGACCACGGATCCGGATCATGAGACTGAAATAACCAGAAGAATAAGAATGGGCTGGGGTGCGTTTGGCAGGCATTCTCAAATCATGAACAGCAGGTTGCCACTATCCCTCAAAAGGAAAGTGTATAACAGCTGTGTGTTACCAGTACTCACATATGGGGCAGAAACCTGGAGACTTACGAAAAGGGTTCTGCTGAAATTGAGGACGACGCAACGAGCTATGGAAAGAAGAATGATGGGTGTGACGTTAAGGGATAAGAAAAGAGCAGATTGGGTGAGGCAACAAACGCGGGTAAACGACATCTTAGTTGAAATCAAGAAAAAGAAATGGGCATGGGCCGGACATGTAATGAGGAGGGAAGATAACCGATGGTCACTAAGGGTTACGGACTGGATTCCAAGGGAAGGGATGCGTAGCAGGGGGCGGTAGAAAGTTAGGTGGGCGGATGACATTAAGACGTTTGCAGGGACAACATGGCCACAATTAGTACATGACCGGGGTAGTTGGAGAAGTATGGGAGAGGCCTTTGCCCTGCAGTGGGCGTAACTAGGCTGATGATGATGATGATGATGAAGTATAAATTGAAACACAAAATGAGTGACTTTGTGGCTCATATCAGTGGTGCTTTGACAAAATGCAAGGCAGAAAACAATGAAAAATTACAAAACTTAGGTTTCCATTTGTATATAGAAACTGCAAGCATACTTTTAGTGTGTCAAGTGCAATGACATCATTGGTTTCACCACACTTTCAGACTGAAGAAAGACATGGAGGCCAGAAGATTTCCACAATACATTCTATGTACTTGGAAATCAACATAGACAGAAATACTTCTGTCAGTTAAACTCCGGTTAAGTCAATTTGAACCAAAGGTCCCGGCTCCCAGCTGGCGCTCATGCATTTCTATGGGTTCAAACCGTCATAAGTTCGGCCCTAAATTTGGCCTTCGGCGGATAATTCAAACTTTACTGGTAAGTACGCAAGCGCCCTATTCCAGTGGTGACCCTTATAGCAACCCCTTTAGTGGCAGCGTCTGTCTTGCCAGAACTTGGGAGACAGTTAGTCCTTCGACATAAAAAAATGACAAGAAAAAAAAAATAACTCCTTTGCCGAAAACACCTATTTTTGTCCTGCATTAGGAATATTTTCAAGCAAAAATGGTAGTTTGCAATGAATGACTACAGTAATCCCAATTATAACGCACACCTTCCTTTTAATCGGTTTGAAAATTGCCTGCCTGGTGCAATCAGATATGAAACCAAACCGCATCTGCGACATCTGCAACAGTATACCATCAGAGCCAGCCTAGCCAGCATCATCGCCATCTTGTGTCATTGCCATTGCCATTGCCATCACAAGATGGCGACAACAGTACCTAGTTCTTGCATAATGTGACCACAGCGTTGTGTCATTTTTGGTCTTTGATTACGAAAGTCCATTTAAAAGATGACTTATTTTACATGATAACTAGCGACAAGTCATGTCATGCTTTTTCCGTTCAGGATAATTGCATGTGTCACTGGACAAACTAGTGAAATCATTAGTCTAGGCCACCATCCGGTTTGCGATTGTTGCAGAGCTGTTTGATAAATAAAGAATATTAAATGCACAGTAAGCTGTGTAGAGGAGATCTTGTGGTTCACACACAGCAATAAAGTGCTGTCTGAGAATGATGACAAGGGACAGTAGGTGGAAATAAATTTCTATACTGTTTTCTTCTTTGAGAACATAGAAAGTGGGTGTGCATTTGATTTGGGGATACATTAAAATGAAGAGCATACTGCCAAATGAGTCAGCTATGTTTTCGCAGTTTTTTCTACCTCTTATTTGGCCTGTGTAATAATTCGGTCAATTTAGGCAGTCCCATTAAGGTAGAAATAACAAAAATCGACTATATATATATATATTAATAAGAGGGGTAGGAGTGTGTGATTATCAAATAGATTTCAAATTGAATATCAAGTTGAATCAAAAAAAAAAAAAGCTGCATACCAAATCGAATATTGAATATTTTCACAAAATTTAATGCTTACAAATTTTAGGCAAATACGGTGCTGCACACGCTCTGGAATCTCCTAGCATTGCAGAATAAGAATGTTGTAAGCTATCGGTAACTTAGGTACATAGAAATCAAGACGTACAATAAGGGCAACTCTTATTAGAGGGAACACCAAATTAGTATGCCAGCACCGATTACAGCTCAGTTCTAGTATGTATGAAAGCCTGGAAAATATTTTTTTATCAATATAATTTCTGTTGAATAGAATCAAGTGCTCTTTTTCTTCCTCTGTAACTAATGAATTAGTGATGTTCTGTTGTACTGAATACCAATGAGGTTCTCAGTATAACAGTGCACCTGTGTTTTGCAGCAATCTATTATTTATTGCATAAATAGTTTTTTATCCAGTTTTTCTCCAAAATACAGAAGGGCAAAACCACCTTTACGGCTGTTGTGTTATCGTAAGGCCAATCTGCGCAACAGACAATAGGACTCGATCGCCACTCCGCGCATAGCCGGCACCGACAGCAAAGAGCAGGCACCATTTGCGTTGTTTCATTGTCAGGTTCGGCGCGATTTTCCACCTGTCAATGAATTTGAAATCTGGGGACTCCTGACAAGTTCGCATGACGTGTGATACTTTCCCCCTATGCTCCCTTATCGTTCTTCTGCCGTCTTTCGCCTGGCGGTTTGTCAGCTTTCTGAGTGTCGCGTGGCTGCTGCGAATAGATGTGTGTCTATTTGGCAAAACCGTAACTTTAGTTGCCAACATCCAATGAAGCAGCGTCCATTAGGCTTAATGGCGTAGTCAGCGTGGCTGCCACGAATATTTGCCACTTACCGTGTGGTACCGGACCGCGAGCCACCGCAGTATGTTCATACGGGTGACTCATCAGTGACTGTTCCCGAGATAACGTGTGCAGGTTAGATCGACAGCTGTTTGAAGCAACGTGAAGTTCGTCACCACATATCCAACATGATCAGCTTGCCTATCAGTGGCTAATCAGAACCGATCTTCGCACATGCTCTCGCACTTCCCGAATTATGCGCTGCTTTTTGTTGCCGTTCCTTCTGTCCGGGCATCTCGTTATCATTTCGATCGGTCCCGTCAACCCGGCCGAACCTTGTGCTAACAGAGGCAGCCCCGGCCGACACAACGCCATGCCATGTGTGCGATCCCCACATCGAATAGACGTCGGGGAGTGCTTGCATTGGCAAAGTCCACGACTGCGTCAGCCGAGGCGGCCCGTCCGTGGCATGCTCGGCACTTCTTTTGTACCGAGAACGGAGTGAAACACTCGCTTGGGCGAACTCGTGCACGAGGGGCTCCACAGCGCATGCGACAGTGTGCGAGTCTACACTGAATACACCGAACAATCAAGAAATCAAATAGTAGATATTCGATTCGATGCAGTGATATACGTGTGTTTGCATGCCCCTAATTGAAAGTCGCCTTTTTCATTTATGGACAGATCTTAAACAAATTTTCACACCTTGTGTATTTTGATATGCTGACCCAAGAAATGTAATTCTTGTCCTAAGACAAACAACTTCCTGATATACCTTAAAAGCTTGGTTCCTTTGTTTGAAGAAAAATTAGTGTTTCTAAAAATAAAGAAAAATGAACACAGGTGGTTAGGATATAGAAACTGTCTAGAATGCCCACCACATTATGTGCTAGGGTATAAACGAAATGTCCTGAGTGCATTTGAACTACAGCTGAAGCCCATCAAAGTTGCTTGACAAAAAAGAAATGCCATTTTTACATGTGATACACATGGCTATTTAGAAAAATTATCTGAAAAAAGGTATTAGAATAAAAATTGGGCTTAGCGCGTCATCCATGCATCTATATTTTAGGTAAAAAAGGAATTATTACAAGAGCTAAAATAGAACAGAAGCTGTCTTCTCTGTAACAGTGCAGATGCGTCAAAACTGGTTGTTTTAGGAAATCAAGGAAAAATATTCCAAAGCATCTTTATTGGGTCAAAACTTATAAAATCTCATGGAAATCAAGGGTCTTGGAATCATATGGACTAATTTTATGGAAATAAAGGGTCTCGGAAGTAGGAAAATGACAAAACAGAAGATATAAATTTTGCGCCGATTTTCAGCCTTTAATTAAGCTTAAGCTTTCTCCATAAATTCCATGCTTATATCTCTGCACTTATATATTACCATTAAAGCAAAACAGATTATTTCCCTCCCATGAACCATAACAGGGCAAAATAGACTACCCCATTATGTTGCAACTTATGCCCAGTGATTTATTTGCTTCGCTGTCATAAATTGGAGTTCTGTATTCATGACACATATTTGCTACTGTTAATAATGTGCATCTTCCATTACATTTCCATCAACCTTCTGCTGTCATCACTGCACTTTTAATGTTATTGCTCGGAACTGTGGGCATACGATAAATAAATAGTCAAAACACTGCGCACCCCCAGAGTTAACAGTGATGCTGCAGGGGCTGCACAAACATGCACTACACGCACCTTTGCGGCCGGCGCACTCGATGTCAAAGCTCAGGATACGCAGAGGAGCAACACGTGCCCAGGTGCCCTCTGGCGAGTGTGACACCATGTCATCCCATGCCACGTCCACTTCAATTTGTGCCCGTGACACTCGACTGCGGTCGTCACGAACTTTGTACTTGCCCCGGGGCAGCTCGATCCAGCAGCAGCCCACAACGTGCGTGTCCACCATGAACCTGCATGCATGCATCCCCACCCGGATGACAAAAACATTTACCAAGAGAGAAAAGATAGAAAAACAAAAGCCAGCAGATCCCACGCCCTGTGGGAATCGACGTTATGCAAAGCAGTGTGCTAAGGGGAGCCTGCCAAGTTAACAAAATGAACATGAAAGCACCAAGACGTAGGCGGCTGTTTCATGACCTACATGACACGCATGTTATGACATTCATGTTCGTCATACACTCTTGTCATACTACGCCAATTTTGGTACATACCAAGTTAACAAAATGAACATGAAAGCACCAAGACGTAGGTGGCTAGATAGATAGACAGATAGATAGATACTGTCAAAGTTGCAAATGTTCCCCAAGAAAAACTATGCATTTAACTGTCTTCTTTAACGCAGTGTGAAATATTAGTACATTACTGTGACTCTTGCCTTGCCTGCGACAACTCAAGCCAAAATGGAAGTTAGAGACTTTCTTGGGAAACTTTGATACAGCCAAATTTGCAAGTAAGAAAATATTATCCGAAAACATATATCACTTAAAACGACAGAAGTAAATACATACAGAAAGCCACATGCAAACACATTTATCTGTCTTTCCGCTTCTGGAAGTTATCAGCTTCTGCTGGTGAATGCTCAGAAAGGCACAGTTGTCTTTCACCAGACAGGAACTCCGTCTGGCATTTGCATTGTCCTTTACCATGAAACAGTTTCGGAGTACACCAAATTCATCAGTGACAGCCTGAACAGAAGTAGTCAATGAACATACGGTAGAACCTCGTTGATATGTTTCCATTACGCACGTTTTCCCAGCACCAACGTTCGCAATCGAGAACAAAAAAAATGACAAATAGAGTAACACTTATTTTTTACGATTAATATTTTCCCGGAAAACACGATATTTCGGCCACTAGATCCCATGTAAACAGGAAAATGCATGAGGCGCACACGATTGAGAACAATATATAGCTGCCTTACCTCATCCCCCCCCCCCCCCGGTCCTACGTGAAAAAATACCGGTGTACACTCACATTTCTCATTTCGGTACCAGCAAATCTTCTCCGGGGTCGTCGCATGCAGCATTCCAGAGCTATCACCACCAATCCTATTGCGATAAGCATCTTCGCCTATCTGTTTCAAAGCGCTTGGTGCCATCGCAAGCGTATCGTACGATTTTAACAGGCGATAAGCGAAACACGCCGCCATTTCCTGCTGCAGACTGAGATCCTATACGTTTTCCGGCCACCAGATCCCATGCGAACAAGAAAAGGTGTGAGGCACGTGTGATCGAGAACGGTATATAGCTGCCCACCTCACATGAAAATGATGGAGCGCACAGTTTCTTGTTCTGGTACCAGCAAATCTCCGCACAGGTCGTCACAGACCGCATTCACAGCTATTGCTGCCAAATGTATTGCGATGAGCATCTTCACCTATCTGTTTTACAGCACGTAGTGCCATAGGTAGTGTACTGCACATATTTTAGTAGGCGATAATCACAATGTGCTGGCGTTTCCTGCTGCAGGCGGCACAATGTTGGTATTACGTTTCGCTTTGGCGGCATCTGGATCCGCCCATCAGCTCGATTTCGTTTTGGTTTCCCATCGCCCTGTTAAAATACCATGCAGTAGGAAACCAACAAAATCAGTCTCGGGCCAAATGGAGCACCCCCAGCTCGATGCATGTTGGTGTCTCGTGCTGCGACGTTTCACATTACGTAGATGTCAATAGTTGAGTCTGTCAAATTTTTTAGTTACTTCAGATAACACATTCTCTTGGTTAGCACGTTTTTTTCTTGCGTTTTTTCCAAAACGTATGAACGAGGCTCTACTGTACTTCTCGTAAGTCGTCACCAGTGTTGCTTTCGTCTCAAGTTTTGTCTTCTTGCATTTCCACCTTGACGTCTACACTTGGTAGCTTGTATGTCAGAATTTCGTTGCTTGCATGTAAAAATTTCATTGTCAAGTTCCATGAATTCTTCAAACACAAAACCAATACCAATGAACTGCAGTTTCTCTTCTAGGTCGTGGTCATCACTAATGCAACAGTCAGGCACCACGGCTTCTGGTTGACACCAAAAAGCACACTTTTGGAACCAATCTTTCATGGTTTCATGACATGCTCTCTAAACATACAATCAGAGTGCATTGCATCAAACAATGTTCGCCTTTCCAGGCTCCTCTTCTCAGGATACCGTTTTTACCCAAGTAAGGCCCACTCAGTTTAAAAATTTATGAAAAATTGGTTGGTCCCACTTTCAAACAAATTGTGGTCATAACACAAAAGTGAAACATGTATTCTACGAAGCAGTGGCAGCTTAGCCAGCACATTCCCAAATACAAGTTCATAAATGTGAACCGCCTTTTATTAATTACGGTTTCACTCGAAGGGCAAAGCAATGACAGCGAAGCAAGCATGCGAGGCCTGTGCTGCTGCGCTGCGCAAACAGCTCCTCGAAGGCTACCAGGCATCACAGGTATGCCTGACACGATGATGAGTGTGTATGTGACAAAACTGCGTCATTGAAGCTCTGACAGAATTGCGCACGAGCACCCATCCGTATGTTCAAAGGTGAGCAGGTGCACGTAAACAGCGTGAGCCGTGGAAGCACCACCAAGCAGTGACGGTTGTTGGGGATCAAAAGTGTTGGATGGGCTGTATAAATTAAAGCCCTATTAACTCGAAGCTGTAAAAACTGCAAAATATGTCAAGATAAGCGGAGTTTCGAGATCAGCAAAATCATGAATACAGAAGCCTGTTGGATGAGCATAAACCAGGTGGAGCTCTTCCATTATGCCGCCAGTAATACAGTCAAACCTACTTATATCACTCGTTTAACCGCTTCCTGGCCGCTCCAATTGCGTGTAATAAGCCGCGGCTGTCGGCGTTAAAGAATGGCACTGCTATAACAACTGCGAAGAAGGATCATGGGTGGCAAACTATATGCGAGCACCACCGAGGCATTGCGTTGGTGGCCCCAAAAGGGGCCTTTTAAAAATTGCGAGAAGGCTGTCACAGCAGCCTGTCAGCTTGAGAAATCCAGAAGAAACGCTGAGGCGAGATCGCCACACGCATCTTGCCACGCACTTCTCACTGGCTAGCATGAGAAAACCCTATGTCCGTCAGCCTTGCATGCTCCACAAGAAGCTTGCAGACATCCTTCTCTAAGGCATCCCGGTTCTCCAAGTAGTGCAGTGGAAGGTTCCTCACGAAAACGAAGCCCCGGAGGGACTGAATCCTCTGCCAGGCCTCCTGTGAAGACAACATTTTGGAAGCCTGCCCTACCGCGTCATCGCTGCCGTCGTCGCTGTCGCTATCTGATGCAAGCACGTTCGCGACGATCGCCTCCTCGGTTAGAAGCACTTAGTTTCCAAATCTATAGCCGTGTGCTTTCTTTTCACCGGCAATGTCATGCTTTGCCGATGACTAGCGGGCGGATCAGCCATCTTCCGCTTCGCCGGCGAGTCAAACCAACTGTTGGTCAAACGAAGCTGAGAAACGGTGTGGCCAGGAACGATTTCGACGCAACCAACAAAGATGAACGCGAGTGAATAAACTGTTTGCAGAACTGCACTGAGTGAGGAGCCAGCGAGCAATCTGCGAGCAGTGCGGTTGGCGCGGTCCATTCGTGTTTTGGAGGGTGGAGTGGCTTAGAGCTATGGGTGCAGCCCATTTGTTTTCCGAGGGGTGGAAGGGCGAAGAGAGAGAGGCGTGTGGAAATCGCTGGTAGATGAGCACGCGGTGGCTGTTGAAGCAGTGGCCCATAGTGCAGTGGCCCGAATTTCTCGTTTTCTCTTTTCTTTTCAAAGATTTCGCATTTCCCTACCTTTTGGCTCGGGCACCCAGTAGCCACACTTCGTTAATGTTAACCGATAATGCAGCATCTGGGCATTGTAGTAAACGGGTTATTCCACCATGGAAAACATACAAAAAGTTGAAGGTGCAGCAGGTTCTCATTGTTGTAACCGATATATTGTTAAAACTGGTATCGTTATAAGTGGGTTCGACTGTTTTCTCGGCCACCTTCAGGTGCATCGGCATCTACGGGCAACAGCTTTACTTGCGCTGTGGCAAGACTGTGTGCTTGGCACTGAGTTAAGACGACTGATATTAGTGCAACATTTGAAGCCAATCATCCAAGCATAACCAGTTAACAGTTCCAGACATCCAAAATGCTGACGCTGATACTTTATTCATTGTAATGAGCTCCAGACAATTTCTCTTAGAAAAGGGAAACTGAACTGGGAAAGAGCGCAACTGTCATGGCCGCGGCAGACTTGGCATTTATGCCTCACTGTCGCATGCTCATGAAGCAAGCGTCCTTACTCAGCTGCAATCTCATTTAAATGCTCTGGGATCGCATGCTGGCTTCTTTTGAGTGTGGACCAGTCATGCCTGCTCAAAGGCGCCAATTGTCTCATCAGAGTCCCGGTTAATACACTGCGACCATATTGAGGCGTCACTGATGGCATCCTAAATCAGAGGAGAAAAAAGTCATCGCTGCTGCGTGAGGCCACAGCAAAGTAGCAGCTAGCAGCTGAACAGGTGCAAGTGAGCAGTGATACAAAGAAAAAAGTGGAAAGGTGTGCCAGGAGCAAGGCCCGATGCAGCGTTTGGCTCAGCGCCAGCACAACCACTTGATGCCACAGAGTGAAAAGCTAGTGGAAGCAGAACTGCCCTGTTGCCTTTTGTCTGGTATATTCAATGAAAAAATTTTGAGATATATCTGGAGTCCGACACAAGAACTTTTCAAGATAAGGGGTGAAAAACGCATGGGTTGACACCACCACAGCCTGAAAAGAAATTTCAGCTTAACTGCCGTCACGGTACTAAGTCACAAAACAAAAAACAAAAACAAAACAAAAAACACAGTCAGACACAGAAAATGTCATTCTGCCAGCAAGAGAAGGCAATGCGAAAGGCACTGAATCACCTGATTTCAAAGTCAACGTTGCTCTCAAAGATGCGGTAACTGGGTGCTCCATAGTGATCTACAGACACACTGCCTGTCTCCAGCAGCCGCTTGGCTGGTGCAATGAGCCGGGGCAGAACCATGGTGACCTTGAGAAAGGGTGTCTTGCCCTTGCTGTTGTAACCATAGATGCCTGGAAAAGTTTCAGTAGGCTAGGCTTAGTAGATTCAGTGGTATCGAATTATGGCCAACACAACACCAGAAACAAACCAGCATTCATTCTTCTTCAATCAATGTCAAAGTGCTTGTATAAATGACATTTCATAATCGCATAGCTTTTTTAGAAAATATAATGAGAAAATAATGAAGATTAAGTAGTCCTCGTTAAACTGAGCTTACTGAGTGCCTTTTACACCACGTTGGCGTTTTTTCTCCAATATATGCTGCTCTCGGGAGAGTGTACAAAAGTTTCTAATAAAGCGAAATTGTCATTTTTTTTTTAAATACAGTCAAACCTTGATACTATAACAAACACAGATACAGTCGAATCTTGATAATACGAACTCGAAAGGACCCGAAAATTTGTTTGAATTAAACGAAGTTCAAATTAAAAGAAGGTCTTGTTCTTAAAGTATTTGTGCACCATAGCATGATGCACGAATGGTGTGAGTCGTGAAATATTGCGGTATGCAAGCACACAGCGAGCGAGGACTACGAAACTGCCCACGCCAGCCAACACTCATTCCCAATAACGGCAGAAAACGAAAGTTCAAGGAGTGGGCTAAGCTGGCGCCGGGCTGGCTGCGCTGGCAGTGCCGGCGTGGAGGTGTGTGCGTGCAGAGACAGTCGAAGGTGAGTGAATTACGAGGGAGTTGAGAGGGAGCGCAAGGGTAGCGTAGTTACGAGGAAGGGTGGGAAGGACGCGGATTCGCTTTCCCACCAGCTTATCGGATGGCACTAATTACCGAGGCCAGGACTGGGCCTCCGCTACAGCTTTGCTCTGCATGCTCGCGTGTTTTTTCCTTCGTCTGCTGAGAGATCGGCGCTGCGTTTACATTGTTCGTATTGCGTTCCTAATGCGAGTCATGCCTTATAAAGATGAAGTCAGTGCCACTGATCGTAATCATGTTGGTGTGCTCCCTTCTCTTGCAGCATCATTGCGTTCAAAAGACAAGGAGAATGAGATACTGGGTATTGCCTTCGTGTCCTTGTATTCAGGGTCTGTTCTGTCGTCCAGAATCAGATATGGCACACTGTCTCCAAGAACCTTTTTTGGTTTAGACCCACCATTGTGAAGAAAAAAAGCGCGAACGGGACCAAAACAAACCAACCAAAACAAGTGTGAGCGGGAGATGACGCGAGCAGACGATAGTGCGAAACAAGCGGTTTGGTTGAATCAGATGCAAGTACGAATAGAGCGGTCGGGCGGGTCTGCATGATACCAGTTTCCCGCACGTATGTCACTGTAGGATCCATTCGTATTGGTCTCCTCCGCTCGCGGCTTACTTGCCGCCACGGCGAGCCATTAAAAATCATCCCAGGGTCGATCTCTCCTGCAGTGCGCATTTTACCACTAGTGTGGCTGGGGCATTACGACGCAACACAGATGCGGCGACCTTGCCATTTGAGAGAGGGTAAAATTTTCGCCACAGTCCTTTCTTTTTTTTTCATGCGCGCCGTTGAGTGGTCCTCTATGGCTGGGTCAGAGCAACACTGGACGGAAGCACTGCCACGTGATTTGGCGCGTTGCTGAGAGCATTGTCAGAGCACAGTATCTTAGAATTAACCATCGCAAATGCTTGCCCGTTTGAATTATCGGGTGTTTTCGCTAATTGGAATACACAACTTTGAGGGACCACGGTGTTAGTTTGAATAAATCGGATGTTCAAATTAAGCGTGTTTGAATTAACGAGATTCAACTCTATAAAGAGTAATTGGATATAACAAAACAAAGTAGAAATTTTGTTGGTCATGTGTTGTTTCTTTGAGTATTATTCTGCCTAGTGAAGTTGAAAATACAGGATCTAACACAGTACTGGATATAGCGAAGCAAATTTTAGTTTAATGTTGCCCAAAATATGTATTCTGGTAGCAAAACTGTCAAGCGTGGCCACCAACCAACTTTCATGACACCATATTTTTCAGACCTGTGCGATTATTCAGACTTCCCAACAGCACACCACTACCTCTAGAACCAACGTAAAAATGGCAAGAAAAATTTTTGGACACCACACGGTATGCTGCTTAAGATTTTCAGACATGACCCGCATGTACGATGCTGCAAATGGCAGCCGTATTAGCAACAGTGCAAGCTGCATGTCAGTAAATAACTGTTGTTCCTGTGCCAAGAATTGGCACAGCAAGCCGTCGATAGGCCGTAAATATCTGGAGGGGACCCTTTGCTAGGCTGTCAGAGACATCGGCTTTTCATTTCTCTCACACAGACCTGTTTGAAAATTTGCTTTTTTTTTTTCCTGCCAATATCTGCATGTATGCTTATAACGAATAACAGATATGGCACAGGTATTTTTTTTTTCATTAAAACTTCATCACAATGAAGTTTGACTGTACTTCCCCATAGCACTTTCTGTTTTATGATTATGTGTTGTTTTATGTTTGTGTTCACCAGCTCACTTGTATGAAATTTATAAAACACCCGTTGGACCAAGACAAAAGCACTGAGCTGCTAGAGAGTGACAAGAATCAAAAGTAAGGAACTCGAGGGATGACCATCACCACAGCTCAATTTGCAGACGACCGGACATGTCACGTGGAGCTTGTGGCTTTGGCTCCTACCAGGTTGTGGGTTTGGCTTCTACCAACAAAAGAGTTAGTCTTTTCTAACAATTTTATTTCCTTTTATCCTTACTACGAATGTGAAGTTAATTGCACATTCAAGCCTCACCCATAATTATTTTTACAGTTCAGATAAAAAAAGACACTTCATTTCTTCTTTCTTTTTTTGTTCCTTGTCTGTTGGCTTCATAGGTTGCTAGTGGTCACTTGTACCAATAAAGATTAAAGAAATCAGACACCCTTTTTCAACAGAAAGTGAACCTCATGTCTGCACTGATAATTTCAGCACGAGATTAATTAGCAGAAGGGTAAACACAAGCTGGCAATAACTTAGCCTACTGCTATGGCTGCATACAAGTTGAAGCAGGCTGCACCAGTAGTGTGTTATGATGAGGTGTCAAGCGACGCATCGAAAATGACGAAGCGGTGCAAAAGATATGCAAGCATGTGCACCGTCCCCAACAAGGACGACGCCTCGCTGCACGTGCACTTGTGGGGTGGCTAAGGAATAAATCAAGAAAATAAGAAATAATCAAGGAGAGCCATACAAGGGTATCAGCGAATGAGAAGAGAAGCAGGGAAGATGCATTGGCTTGATCGGGCATCAACATTCGAGAGGCCCCCCCGCAGCCTGGAAGACCCTGTCGAGCGACGACGCCCAAGAGGGCCTCGAAGCAACATGCCTTCCCCTGTAGTCCCTCAGCAGATACACAGGATTCTGCGAGAACCCGCCTGCCGTCTCTCCTCAAGCAATCCATCGAGCGAGGCCGCCATGTCAGCTTTGTTGTACGCAAAACCGTGTCCACATACAAATGCTGTGCCCCTTTGTGCCCAATGTCGTGTTTGTGTAGCTTGCTATTTTTATGCATGAACATATGCTTGCGTGCTGCGCCTGTCGCCATTTCTTTCTTGCTGCCCTTGGAGGCGTCTCTGACTCTCACAATTAAGCCTGCTCCTCGTACCGAATCTTAACGTCAGTGGCGCAAAGTTTACCGTAGCCTGAATCTAGTCAATGCAAGCTGCTAAGACCAAGTAAGCAGCTTGAGAAAAAGGCATCAGATGCACAAGGACAGAGAGAGGTACAACAAAAAAGTGGCACGCACTCTGCTTTAAGACCATGTCGATGCCAACAACTGTGTCTGACAGGTTGTTCTTGTTGGAGCGCATGTCCTTCAGCACAGCCTTGTTCAATGCTTCCTGTGTCCAGAAGGGAGAAAAATGAAACACATAAGGACTGTAACACGGAACACGAAACTCTGACCACCAAATTACAGACACACACACGCACACACACATGCATGAACACACAAGAAGCACTGCTGAGTGTTTTACGAGGTTTTACCGTACTATATGTCTCAGAGTTGTTTTCTTAATTCAAATTTCACGGGAACGAAAAAAAAATTATAAATGGCAGAAATAATCGAATGTCAAATTATCGAGGGTATCAAGAAAACAACAATATTAAATGCTTGCTGTGCCAATTCGCCTTTATTTACTGAATAAATTTGCATCCCTTGCTTCTTTTTCACGCAATATCAGAGCAAAAGTGGCAATTATCATCATCGTGTGATTAATTAGTACTTGCACCGGCGAGGGCCTCGCGACTTCCTTTGCAGCGAGGCCTGTTTGGCCATGGCGCAAGGCCTGTGTCTCCATCCAAATACGTATACATGCTTTTTACTACCGCGCGCACATCTCAGTTACTTTTTTTTCCAGTGAGCTGGTCAGCAACAGATGCCAGCATGTGGGGCGTGGTAGAATCAGTCATCATCCTCATCAGCTTCAGTCGTGTTTCTGCCATTGTGCATACATTGCACTGAGTCAAAGCAGAACTACTGCTCACTGCAGCCACTGTGAACAAAACCATGGTCACTATTGGCACAATCAGAGGATGATGACTGCGCAGTTCTGAAGGCATATTTATTTATTTATTTCAACATACTGTCAACCCTTTGACAGGGTTATTACAGGAGTGGGGTACAGAAAGAAGCAGTAATAACAGTAATTGTCAGGGGCCGATATGTTAAACAAGTACAAATATGTGGCCAACGCAGTGTCATGTGAGGCAGTAAACATATAAATGCACAAATAGACACAAAGAGTTTGGCTTTTCTTTTGTTCCCGTATGGTTTCCTCTGATTACTATGGCAACGCATACTCCGCCGCTTTGTTTAAATTTGCTGCTTGAACCTCTTTGCTCTTTTGCGGCACACATTTGTGGTGCTCTGAGAGTTGTCCAAATGAATCGGTGAGCAGTCACATACGTCTGAATTAATGAGTTTGATGCCATTAACCAATGCATGCGCCTGCCGGGACTGAAGTTCGATTCAAAATTATCCAATTTTCCTAATTAACAAGAGTTGAATTAACTAAGTTTTACTGCACAGTAAACCCTAATTATAATGAAATCGCTTCATTCAAGGTATTTCACATTTGTGTGTTACCGTGAATCTCCTATAGCTCCCTCACTTTTAACGCAATACTGCTTATAACGAAGTCAGTTTCTTGTCCCAATGACTTTGTTACAAGAGTTTACTGTATATCTCAATGTGACACTTTAGCTAGCCGAGGCATCGAGGAGGGGAGAAAAATTCAAAATGCAGTCAGCGTGAGAGCTCATCAAAGGACGTGGAATGCGACAGTCATAGCAAGATTGGTTCATCTTGTGGCCTGAGCTTGGACTGGAGAAGTGCACTGTCAAACATACTTCCAACTCTCAAATTGTAGATGTGGTTTTGCATCCCTAGCCTACATTGTGGGTTGCAAGGGGTGCATTAGTGGAAGGCTCCAGATTATTTTGACCACTTAGACCCCCGTTGCCATGCACCCAATGTGCGTCCGTCCTTGTGTTGACGCACGTGCGCATGTCCTTTACACGGCCACGTTTTTCACACTGTTCCTGCTTCAATGTAGATCGCTGGTCAGCTGTTTCTGTTTCAAAAAAAGGCTGCGATCTGATGCCTATTGCTGATACAAATTGCTGATGATATTGCTGTTCCCTTCTGCTGCCTTTGTGTTTTATGGGGTAGTAGGACTAGACAAGCTGCCGTCAGGCAGCTTTTATTCCCCTATCCCTTGCCACTTATGTACATTGTGGCATCTACCAATGCAGTGAAAAATAAATCAACTAAAATCAAATCAACACTAGCTACAGCCAGCATGGTCATGTACACTGCATGCTATCAACGAGGTCAGACTTCAGAAGTGTCTTTTGCATTTCACTACTTTCGCTCTTGTTTCTGCAACCAATATTTTAGCGTAAATAATTACTATATGCTCTCAAAACGAGATGCACAGAACACTTGAAATAACGATTAAATTTTTAAAAAAGCATTGCAACCATGACACACACAACTTTGAAAAAAGGCCATCAGAGTAGCACAAAACGACCGGCAACTTTCACCTAGACCAAGCAGCAGTGACAGAAATGCCTTGGTCCTCTGCGTCATTACCTACTAATGACCAAAGAAATATACAAGATACGCGGGTGGAGCATTTCAAGAAACAAGCCAAGAAAAGTGCAATTGACAAGGCCCTTCCTCAAACAAGACACACAAATTCGGACATCCATGACGTTTTTTTTTTTTCTTCTTGTGATGATGATATGTGGTGTTTAATGGCGCAAGGGCCAGGTATGGCCAAAGAGCGCCATGACAAGTGGTGATGTTGACGATGTATTATGGACATGTGACTTGGCTGTAAAGTGGCCTAAAAATAGTTGCTGTAAAGTGCATAAAATCTACGTGATATAAAATTATGGCGATGACTAATGACGAATACTGTGAAGATTAAAATCCATCGTAAAAGAATGATGCATTGTTTAAAATATTCGAGACGTTAAATTGCTTACAGCACTACTGCCTCGCCAGAGCCCTTGAACCACAAGGGCCTAGAGGCATGTGCTATTCAAAATAATTATCGTAGCGGCATCCTCTGAAGAGAGGAAGCGCTACGAGCATGTGGGGCTAATAACATGCAACACAACATCTTTCAAAAAAGCTAAGATGGCGTTGGTGTCAAAGAGTGGTTCTGGACCAAGTAACATAACAGGATGAAAGGGGATGTGGTGCCTGTATGCTAAGAGAAAATGTTTTTTTTCTTTCGGGTTCGGCTTCCCGACACTCCAGTAGGACGTGGAGGACGGTCAGCCTCTCCCCGCATCTACCACAGGTTGGAGGCTCGTTTCCCGTGAGTAAGAAGTTATGTGTGCCAAAAGTGTGTCCTATTCTTAGACGGCAGAATAGGACATCTGTCCGGCGGGATTTTGTTACAGGAGGCCAGAAACCTAATTGTGGCTTTATTACATGCAGTTTATTATTTGTTTCCATGTCCCACGAGCGTTGCCAGTAGTTCCGCAGTTTTCTGCGCAAGTAGGGCCTCAGATCTGTGACAGGGACTGCTGCGGTAGGATTTACAGAATACGATGCAATTGATGTGGCCATCTGGTCCGCCAGAACATTGCCGTCGATGCCCCTATGACCGGGCACCCAGCATATGATGACATGCTGGTTACATATATACGTTTTACATAGGACGGAATAGAGTTCGTTGATGACTGGGTTTTTGTGCTTAGAAAATGCCATTAGGGCCTTCACAGCACTTAGGGAGTCCGTATATATAACTGATTTCTCGAGTTTTGATTTCTTTATATACTTTACAGCCGACAGCAGTGCGTAGGCCTCAGCCGTAAAGATGCTTGTTTCCGGATGCAGTACATCGGATTCCGAGAAGGATGGGCCGACGGCTGCATAGAACACCCCCTCGCGTGACTTCGATGCGTCTGTGTAGAACTCCGCGCAGGAGTGTTTGTATTGGAGTTCCCGGAAATGCATTTGTATTTCAATCTCTGAAGCGTGTTTTGTGACTTGCATGAATGATGTATCGCATTGTATCAACTGCCACTCCCAAGGAGGTAGCAGCTTAGCTGGAGGCATTAGGCGAAGCTCGAGGAGTGGAACATGCATTTCATGACTAAGCTCCTTAACACAAAGCGAGAAAGGCTGTCTTATGGAGGGACGATTATGAAAGAGTGTAGCATGTGTCATGTCATTAACGGTATTATAACACGGATGTTGAGGATTAGAGTGCACTTTCAGAAAATATGTGTGGCTGATGTATGTTCTCTGGAGATGAAGTGACCACTCGTTCGATTCTGCGTATAAACTTTCAACGGGACTTGTCCTGAAAGCGCCCGTGGCTAAGCGGATACCTAGATGGTGGACAGGGTCTAGCATCTTTAACGCACTCGGGGCGGCAGAATGATAGACCACGGCGCCATAGTCTAATCGTGATCGAATGAGGCTTTTATAGAGTTTCAATAAACAATTCCTGTCACTACCCCATCTAGTCTGGGATAGGAGTTTCATTATGTTCATCGTTTTTAGACATCTTTCTTTAAGATGTTTTATGTGGGAAACGAAAGTGAGTCTGTGGTCAAGTGTAACACCTAGAAATTTGTGCTCTTTGTTTACGGGTATTTGTTGTCCACCCAGTTCTAAGCTAGGATCTGGGATCATTCCTCTCTTTCTTGTAAAAAGAACGCAAGAGCTTTTGTTAGGATTGATCTTAAATCCATTCTTGTCTGCCCACATCGACACTTTGTTCAGGCCATGCTGTACCTGTCTCTCGCACACTGCGAGGTTACAGGATTTGAAAGCTATTTGTATGTCGTCCACGTAGACAGAATAAAAGATTGCCGGTGGTAATGAAGCGCGAAGCGTGTTCATCTTCACGATGAAGAGTGTGCAGCTGAGCACGCCTCCTTGCGGTACACCCGTTTCTTGCGTAAAAGGACGCGAAAGTACGTTACCGACTTTTACGCGGAAAGTACGACTGGACAAATAGCTTTTTATTATGTTTAGCATGTTGCCGTGAATGCCCATTTCTGACAAATCTCGTAAGATTCCGTAGCGCCATGCTGTATCGTACGCCTTCTCCATATCAAGGAATATCGATAAGAAAAACTGTTTGTGTACAAACGCGTCACGAATATGTCCTTCAATACGTACAGGATGATCGGTTGTGGACCGCCCTTCTCGAAAGCCGCATTGATAAGGATCAAGCATTTTGCTCATTTCAAGGAAATGGATCAGTCGCCGATTAATCATTTTTTCAAATACCTTACAAAGGCAACTTGTGAGGGCTATCGGGCGGTAACTTGGCACTGAGGAAGGATCTTTACCTTGTTTCAAAACAGGGACCACAATGGCTTCCTTCCATGCGGTTGGAAGGTACCCTGCATCCCAGATGGTGTTGAAAAGTGTGAGTAGTGTAACTTGCGTGTCATCGTGTAAGTTTTTGAGCATTTCATACATGATTCTGTCATCTCCCGGTGCAGAGCTCTTGCATGAGCTCAAGGCAGCTTTCAACTCGGCAATACTGAATGGGCAGTTGTAGGATTCACTCTGTGGACATTTTCTTTTGAGTAGCTTACATTCTTCTATTTGCTTATATTTCAGAAAGGATTTCGAATAATGTTTTGAACTTGACACACTCTCAAAGTGCTCCCCAAGTGAGTCTGCCTGATGTTGCAGCGTATCACCCTGTGTGTTTACCAGAGGGAGTGAATATGTTTGTCTCCCTCTAATTCTATTTACGCGGTTCCAGACTTTCGCCTCATCTGTAAACGAGTTGATGTTCGATAAAAACTTTTGCCAGCTCTCTCTTCTGGCCTGTCGGCGGGTTCTCCTGCCTTGAGACTTAACTTTCTTAAAGTTAACGAGATTCTCTGCAGTGGGCGAAGCGCGTAGCAACCCCCACGCTTTGTTTTGATTCCTACGTGCGACTCTACATTCATCGTTCCACCACGGGACATGCCGTTTGCATGCCGAGCCACTTACTTCACGTATGCATTTAGATGCGGCATCTATAATAGAAGCTGTAAGGTAATCCACAGCAGCATCAATTTGTAACGAGGACATGTCATCCCATGATATGCTAGTTATGGTTCGGAATTTCTCCCAGTCGGCTGTGTCGACCTGCCACCTAGGAGCCTGTGGTAGATATTCGTTTTCTTTAAGTGTTCTTAATAGTATGGGGAAGTGGTCGCTTCCGTAAGGATTGTTCGCAACTTCCCACTCCAGTTCAGGCAGTATAGACGGGGAAACTATGCTGAGATCAATTGAAGAAAAGGTATTATTTGCAAGACAGTAATAAGTGGGTTTCTTCTTATTCAAAAGGCACGCACCAGAAGAAAAAAGGAACTGTTCAACAAGACGACCTCGCGCATCTATACGACAGTCACCCCACAGGGAGCTGTGCGCATTTAGATCGCCAAGAACAACATAAGGTTCTGGCAATTCGTCTATAAATGACTGGAATTCATGTTTGTTTAATTTGTAGTGTGGGGGTACATAAAGCGAGCTAATGGTGATGAGTTTGTTTAGGAGGACAGCTCGAACTGCCACTGCTTCAAGAGGCGTTTGGAGCTGTAAATGTTGACACGCAATGCTTTTGTGGATAACTATAGCTACACCTCCAGATGATGCGATAGCATCATCGCGATCTTTGCGATAAGTTATATACTGTCGGAGAAAGTTTGTGTGTTTTGATTTTAGGTGTGTTTCCTGTAAACACAGCACTTTTGGGTTGTGTTTGTGTATGAGTTCTTGTACGTCATCCAGGTTTCTAAGAAGACCTCTGACGTTCCATTGGATAATTTGTGTATCCATATTTATTTTAAATAAGTACTGTGTCTACGGAAAGGGAGGTGATGCCTTAGGTTACAGAGCTCTTTCAAGGCCCTGTAACCGGGGTTTTGTTTTTTCTGGAGCGCTCGAGGGAACCTCGCCGCTCCTTAGGCGCTTGCTGCGCCGTAGGTATAGGTGTTGTGTCCATTGCCTCTTGTGAGGCGCCGGACACGCGCTCTTGCGAGCGAGAATTTTTTCGTGAGAGTCTCACCTCGGAAGGCAAGACCCCTGCGCCCACCAGCCCTGAGGTCGATGGGGCTCCCTGTGGGATTTGGCTGCGCCGGCTGTTGCCAGCGCTGGGAGGGGCCGGGGAGGTCGAGGCAGCCTCAGCTGCGCCTACCTTCGTGGCCGCTATCCGCCCTGCGGGATCGCTGCGTGCAGCGCAGGTTTCCGCAGATAACTCTTGTGGGACCGGCAACCCAAGGGTAGCCGGGCCTGGTTGCTGGTTGGATGGAGTAGGCTTACCTACTTCCACCCTGGGGGCAGGAGCCAAGGGTGCCTGCTCGCTGCACGCGGGCAGGGCACTCGGCGATTGCCGCTGCGACGCTGCCCCCCGACGCGCCGCATCAGCATAAGGTGTGCTGTGGAAAGGTGAGCACCGTTTACGGGCTTCCTTAAACGAAATATTTTCTTTGACTTTAAGGGTGATTATATCTTTTTCTTTCTTCCAGTTCGGACAGGAGCGTGAGTAAGCTGGATGGTCGCCACTGCAGTTCACACAGTGAGGTGTGCCACTGCAGTTCTCGGAGGGGTGGCCCTGCACTCCACACTTTGCACAAGTTGTCTGACCACGGCAGCTCTGCGAGCCATGGCCGAACCTCTGACATTTGAAACACCTTCTAGGGTTGGGGATATATGGTCGAACGTTTAATCTGATGTATCCTGTTTCAATCGTTTCTGGCAGTACGCTGGATGCAAATGTTAGGATAAGATGCTTTGTGGGGATTTCCTTATTGTCCCGTCTAATTATAATACGCTTTACATCGGTCACATTTTGATCTTTCCATCCTTCCAGCAGTTCAGCTTCTGTCAAATCCTGAAGGTCTCCCTCTGAGACGACTCCGCGTGAGCTGTTCATTGATCGGTGTGGCGTAACAGAAACTGGAATGTTGCCAAAGGTCACCAGTCTGTCTAGCTTTTCATATTGATTTTTCTGTGGGATCTCAAGAAGAAGATCTCCACTTGCCATTTTCGTCACCTTGTAACCTGACCCTAAGGCTTCGGTCAAAGATTTTGAAACTGTGAATGGTGAAATGAGTCTGGCCTGTTTTGCAGCATTCTCACTATGTACAACATGGTATTTCGGGTAGTTCTCTTTAGTGCGGGTCAAACATGTGCTGAATTCTTCGGTGCGTCCCCTCTTCTGAGGGTGACGATCAAGTAGGCGGGGAAAAGCGGGCGTTCCCATGGTATTTTGGTTTGTGTTCGGCAGCAATGGCGGCCACCCACCACGGAGCCCAACATGGGGACGCTGCAGGCCTTAACGCGTAAGGCTGCAGGCGCCAGCCGTACATTGCTACTATAACCCAATATATTATACCCAAGGGAGGGCAGATACACAAGGTTAACCCTTGCCGCCGTGGAGAAAGGAAGTAATAAGAAGTGAAGAGAAGACAGGAAAGATGTAAAAGTGGGAGAGAAAGTCGAAGATTGGAGAGGAGGACAGGAAGAGGCGACTACCGATTTCCCCCGGGTGGGTCAGTCCGGGGGTGCCGTCTATGTGAAGCAGAGGCCAAAGAGGTGTGTTGCCTCCGCCGGGGGGCCTTAAAGGTCCAAACACCCGGCATCGGCTCAACCCCCAGGATCCCCCTTTCCCCAGACACGGCTAAGCCGCGCACGGCTACACGCGGGAGGGTCCAACCCTCGTGTGCTCGGGTCCGTGGTGTCGCAACACACCAAACGCCTGCTTGCGCAGACGCCCCTGCGGGCTTTTTTTTTTTTTTCTTCTTGTAAAGCTGCCGGTAGTTCCTCTCTTTCAAAGGTATGTTATGGATTAAGTCAGGAACAGCTACTCACTGTTGGCTACTAAGCCACTTATTTTTGCTGTTGAATGTGTAAACTGCCATTGACAATAGAATCTTTCACAATGCGAACCTGTCACTGAAAATCGTATACATCCTGAATGAGGCTTTTTTTAACCTGTGCCTGTTATAGTTATGGTTTATGGTTTACCTTCAAGACTTATGAGTGCTGCCAAGTGCCTGTAAAGAAAGACGCACCCTGAAGGTCCAGCAGTGCTCCTTGCGGAAGTTTGGTGGTGCCTCGATGTAGAAGTAAGGCAGGAAGCCGTGCACGTGGCAAAGCACGCTGTGTCCATCGTCGGTAACACCAAACATGCGCACAATGGGGATGGGGCCCCGGCTCATTCCGGGCATGCCCGGCAGTGGCTCGCCCAGGTAGTGGTCCAGGTCCAGCTGCTGGAACTCGAGGCTGCGCGCCGCGGGGTCCCATGGTGCTGCCAGCGGAGGCCGTGCCCACCGCGCACTCGTGCAAACATCAGCAGGTCCAGCTGCATTCAAAGATTGTGGAGTCTAATGTCCCGAGCCTGCACTCTGGGTTATGATGGATGCCTAGAAGAGTGGTCTTAATTTTGACCCCCTGGGGTTCATTAAAGGGGCACTATAGAGAAACACTAAATTATTTCAGACTAACGAAATTGAAAACTTTGTTCTTGTTAACTTCATAGTGAGAGGTAATTTACTAATGTGAATAAGTGGAGGCCAAGCTTCAAGTTCGCATCGAAACACCACTGCTGGCCTGTCGGTGTGACGTCATGGATTTTAAATGATTCTCTCATATTTGGGCCATTATGGCGCAGTGCTAAGCCCTGACACAGTAAATGTTCTCAAAACTCCCTAAATTCAGTCTCTGATTCCTTCAGAATAGAATGTAGCCCATGCTTACTGATAAAAGAATAACTAGGTGGGCCTGAGCAGATGACCGCGAAATCCCTGATATCACTGTTGCCTGCTACAGTGACTACCGTGGCAGCGATGCAACCCATCTTTCATTTTTTTCGTCATATCTAGCTTATCGAATATCATGTTATGATAGCAGTGGCATTTCTGGAATTCCAGAAGGACCATTTGCTAATACAGCTCAACTCCCTTTACTGTTTATTGTCCCTCTAACGTGCACCTATGGCACAGTAAATCAGTGTTTTTGTGTTCCACCAGCATCGTTATGCAGCTGCCGTGGCCAGGCATTGAATGTGCAATGCCGTGCTCAACGTTATATCTACTGGCTTGCTGTGGCCAGTTCTGCTACATTGCACCCAAAAAAATAGCCTTCGACACAGCTGGAAAATGTGCCTTGGAGGTTTGCACAATGCACCTAACCATGGTGGAGAGATGTCTATCTTATGGCTATATCCTTAGCATGCTTCTCATTTAGTTGATCAACATCGCACATGGAACATTCGGATTCGTGTGTTCACCAAACCACCAATGTTATATTTTTGCTTTGTCTTCAATAAGTTGACTTCAATTTAAAGCGCAGCACAGCAGTGAGGAAACAAATGCATTTGCATTTGCTGAGACATGAGGCACACCGCCTAAAACACCATCTCATTTCTCGCAAGCACAGAAGGGTAGTTGCTGATTACAAAGTGGATAGCACACAATGGAGGATGATTAAGTACCCAATAACAAGATATTCACATCAACAATTAATTCTTGGCTACGAAGTGATGACAACAGATATGGTGATAATGACAAGTAAAGTAGGAGGAAGTTGATCAACAGATGTGGCAAGTGGAGAGTGGAGAGCGAAGGAGGAAATGAGGATGGTGATTACACAGAATTGAGACACTCACATTGATAAAGCGGCTATTAGGAAACATTTCTTGCTTATACCTACAATCTCTCAGGAATTGACAACATTCGTTTGACCTGCAAATCATGCCTGACCAATCCCATGTGCAGGATTCGATTCACTTTAAAGTGAAACTAAAACCTCCACTATGGTGACGCAGTGACCGCCAGATTGGATGGCTTTAATGGCAATTAAAAACAGCATGTGTTCCCTCTTGTGTGGGATGGCGCTCAATGACGGCTGCTGTGCTTTTCTTCTAACGATTGATGAAGATTCCAAACCAGTTATTCATCTCACAGACCCTGCAGGAGGGCTCATTTGCAACTCATAAAAAACAACTGAGAATTGAAGAGCATTAAACACACTCACCAACAGACTCCTGGGACTCTACATCATCCATTGCCTGCTCCTCGCTGAGCTGCTGCTCCATGAGGGCCAGCTCTGCTTCAAAGTCCATCGGCTCATCGTCGTCATCATTTTGCCGCCGTGATTTCTTCATGCCACCCTGCTGCGACGAGCTCAGTCGTCCCGACTGCTTCCGTTTGTAGTCCATCGCAGGCTAAACAAAACAAGGGCTGCGCCACAGGTGGCCCTGCACAAGGTGAACCCACACGGCAACTGTCAACAGAGGAGCAACAGTACCGGTTAATCATCGCTGTTGGTCGTCAGCCTACTCTATGTTCTCTGCAGGATGAAGGCCTCCATCCGAGATACCCAATTACCCCTGTCTTGCGTAAGCCGACTCTGTCTTATGCCTGAAAATCTCCTAATCTCATTGCACCATGTAACTTGCTGCTGTCCTTGCCTGCCTTTCCCTTCACGTAGCACCCATTCTGTTAGTTTAAAGGGATGATGATATGTGACATTTAATGGCACAAGGGCCAGGTCTGGCCAAAGAGCGCCATGCAAGTGACAACGAGTATTTAATGGAACAATGAAGTGGAAAGCATTGATGGAACACGGCTGTATATGGGCCTAAAGAAAGAGTCAAAGCATTAATGTAATTATGACAATCACTTTAAAATGTCATGTGAATATAAAACATATGTTTTGAAAAAATGGTTTCTAAAATATGCACGTGCCATTGGTACTGCTGCCTCATCAGAAACCTTGGATGCAAGGCTTTGGAGGCCCGTGCCATACAAATGCTACTATCGCAGAAGTAGCCTCTGTTGAGAGGTCATGCTACAAATTCATCGGGCGTAGAACTTGTAATGAATGAACATCATGTAAATAGTTTAATAGTGGTTTGCTGCGGAAAAATGAGTCCACATGAAAGAACATAGCTGGATGAAGAGGAATATTCTGCCTGTAAGCTAGAGGAAAGTGCTTTTTTCTTTCAGCTTGTGATACACGGCACTCCATTAGGACATGTAGGTCAGTTAGCGTCTCTCCACATTTAGCGCAGATGGGAAGTTCACCACCAGACAGCAAGTAGGAGTGGGCCCCGTAGGTATGACCTATCCTAAGTCGGCAAAGGATTACTTCAGTTTGCCGTATTTTTGTTGTTGGTCACCAATTACCCAACTAAGGCTTAATCAAATTAAGCTTATTCGACATTTCAGTGTCCCAAATTTGCTTCCAGCATGTCCTATATTTTTCTGTGGAGAAAAGGTTTCAAGTCTGTCACAGGGACAGTCACGAACGTATTGCTCGCTTTCGCCGTAACAGATGTGACTATCTGGTCTGCCAGCATGTTACCTTCGATGCCTCTGTGGCTGGGCACCCAGCAAATCACAAAAAACTGGTTTGATATGCACACTGTGCACAGAAGTGAACAAAGCTCATTACAGGATTTTTGTTTTTGCGGAATGACATTAAGGACCTCACTACACTCATAGAGTCTGAATATATGATGACATTGGATAAGTTGGTTTTCGTGATACATTTAAAAGCCGACATTACTGCATATGCATCTGTGGAAAAGGTACTTGTTTCGAGGTGCAAAACGTCAGATTCTGAGAATGATGGACCAACCGCTGCAAAAGACATGCCAGCATGGGACTTTGATGCGTCAGTATAAAATTCTGAGCATGAGTGCTTTCACTTGAGTTGTAAAACGTGCATCCAGATGTGTTATTCTGGAGTGTGCTTTGTAACACAAATAACAGACAGGTCACACTCAACACTTTGAGGGTCAATGACGTAAATATATGGCACTGCAAACAAGTCCAAAATGGTCGATGCCGTATATTTACGGCGCCGTCTGTAAGTTTAAAAAGCGCACCAATTTTCTAACTTTTTCTTTTCTGTCATGTGCTGCCACTATGTGGGAATACAGGGGAATCCTTTTCGCGCAGCTCCCTCTCTCGGTTTTCGTTGCATCGCTTGTTTTAGCGCTATTTGCTCCCGCGCATCTATATACTACCACTCGTGCATTGGCGGGCAGGCGGCGGTTTGGGTTTTCTTCCGCGGGCGGTTTCGGCTTCTTCGCTTAGAAAACTGATGGCTACCTCGTTACTAATTGCTCAAAGGGCGACCGCTTGTTTCTCGCTTGTTTAGTGCTCACAGGGGTGCACATAGGAAGAATGCCGCCATGCACGAGTTTCTGATTTTTTTTTTTTTTGTAGACTCGCGAAAACTACTTGCCTTTGGTTGGCGATAAGATGAAGATTAGCAGAAGTTTGTCACACGTTTTTCTTTTTTGACAGGCACACAACCACACAGTTTTCTTGAGTGCGCGCATGTACACAGTTCAATTATGCTATGGATGTACATATTAGTGTAAGAGCAGGAACATTTGAGTCTTGCGAAATATTGTCGTGTGCGGATTTTGAAAACCTTGAACTATAACAATGCACCAAATTTTTTATTCTTATAAGTTAATTTCCTTTTTTATTGTTGTTATTCATGAATGAAAAGTACATATATACCAACACAAAATATTTTTTTCTCGCTTTACGGTCACCCTAGAAAGATTATGGTCTATTTTTTTTTTAAATAGGTCCCGAAGAAGAATTGGAATCAGCAATTAAAAAAAAAGGGGGCCTGCACGGTCGCATATGGCAAAAAAGATCTACCCTCAAAGAGTTAATAAGCTGCCATTGCCACGGTGGTAAGAGCTTTGCCAGGGCCTTTAGACGAGGTTCTATAAGTGGGACACCCATTTCATCACTGAGGTTCCTCACACGCAGTAAGAATGGCTCCTTAACTGAGGGTCAGTTACGAAACAGTGTGGTGCATGTCATATCATTTATAGTAGCGTAAACGGATGTTAAGGGTTTGCATGTACCTTCAGAAAATATGTAAAGATGGAGTATGGTCTTTGCAAGTTAAGCGACCACTCATTCGATTTCGTGTAGAGGCTTTGTGAAGGACTTGTCCTGAACGCACCTGTGGCCAGGCGGATACCTAAATGATGAATCGGATCCAGCATCTTCAACGGGCACGGTGCGGCAGAGTGGTACACCATGGCACTATAGTCTAAACGTGCACATATAAGGCTTTCGTGCAGGTCCAATAGGCACTTCCTGCCGCTACTCCATGTGGTATGTGACAGACCCTTTAGGAGGTTTTGTTTTCATGCATTTTGTTCTGAGGTATTTGATATGGGGTATAAACGTTTGTTTTGAATCCAAGGTAGTACATAAGAATTTATGTTCACTGCTGACAGTGAGTCAGCAGTGAACATTGATAAATATACTAGGGATTGGCGTTGCACTTCCCTTCTTGGAGAAGAGCAGGCAAGTACTTTTCTGTGTGTTCAGTTTAAACCCGTTTTCATTCACTCATCTAGATAATTTGTTTAAACCAAGCTGGACCTGGCGTTCACAAATAGCAACATTGCATGACTTAAAACATATTTACACATCCTTGGCATATACAGTGTGAAGATGGGTTTGCACAAGGCTCATCCTCCAAACGACGGTCAGGAAAGGGCACGATGCTCCTTCACTCTGAAATGCACAAAGGCGCTACAGCAGGGTTCATTGACTCTCGACCTGGCGCAGAGAAGGCTCCAGAGTCAGATGGCCAACAAACATGGGTTTAATCACCTAAGATACAGAACAGTGCGACAGTCACGGCGTTTAGGGGCAAAGGCTCACCGCAAGACCGGTTGAGTATGCGCGCCGGTAGTGCTAGGGCTAACCGGGAAGCGGCCCATCAAGCGATAGAACAAGAAGTCACAGGAGCAAAGGTCCCACATAACCAACTCGTTGCGGGCCTGTGAGTTGGTTCTTTATTCTATGGTCTGCCACGCCGACAAAGCACTCAGCGGAAGAGAGCTCAGGTGGAGAGGCCAATCAGGGCGCGTCCCGGTGACGCTTGCAAGGCGATTCGACCCTGGGAAGCAGAAGCACGGTTTGTGTGGGAAATTAGCTCCGGTGCGCTAGCTGTGTTTGCCATGTTGCCATTACAGAGGCAGTTCCTGGAGATCGGGCTAAGCATAATGTGTGAGCTAGGGGATGAGGCACAGGAAGGCACTTCGATCCCCACAACAGAAAATATGGTGTGTGGAATGACTGTATGAGGTGAATTTATTTTTACTACAAAGTGTGTGCAACTAAGCACGCCTCCTTGTGGCATACCGACCTCTTGAGTGAATGTTCTAGACAAACGTACATGTAAACGCCCACTTGTACATGAAACGTGCAATCACAGAGATAGCTTTCGATTGGGTTGAGCATGTTGCCATGGACAACCATTGCGGAAAGGTCCTGAAGAATACCAAACTGCTATGCGATGTCGTATGCCTTCTCTAGGTTTAGAAATACTGAAAGTAGGAATCGTTTATGTATAAAGGCATCCTTGATGTTGGCCTCGATGCAAACGAGGTGATCTGTTGTTGACCTACCTTCTCGGAAACCATACTGGAAGGGGTCTAGTATTTTGTTATTTTCAAAGAAACAAATTAGGTGCCGATTTATCGCTTTTTGAACAGCATTCACAGACAGCTTGTTAGAGCTATTGGTCTGTAACTAGTGGCCAGAGATGGTTCCTTGCCTTGTTTAAGTATGGGGATAACAACAGCTTCTTTTCAATCAGATGGAATGTACCCAGCTGTCCACATAGCATAAAAAAAAGAGATAGAAGCGTTTTTAGAGTTTCTGAGTGTAAGTGCTTGATCATTTTATAAATCGCGTGATCGCTACTTGGGGCCAAGTTTTTGCAACCATTCAGAGATGCCTGAAGTTTCGCTGAACTGAATGGGCAATTGTACACCTCATTTCTTGCACACTTGCGTTCAAGGTGCTGTCGCTCTGCGTGTTCTTTGAACCACAGGAAAGTTTGTGTAGTGCAATGCACTCAATATTTGTTCAAAGTGCTCACCTAGAAAATCTGCCTGATTTTCCAGGCTGTCTCCTTGGGCATTTACTAGGGGTAGACGATGAGAGTGCCGGCTTTTTAATTTGTTTACCCAGTTCCAGATCTTTTTCTCATCAGTGCATGCATTAATACAAGGTATATAATTTTCCCAACTATCTCTCTTAGCTCGGCGACGAGTTCTTCTGCCCTGCAACATAGCTTGTATAAAATTAATGAGGTTTTCAGCAGTTGGGCAGTCATGTAGCAGCCCCCAAACTTTGTTTTGCTTTTTCCTTGCCTTTTGACATTTGTCATTCCACCACGGGATGCAGTGTTTATTAGACAGCTCGTTCGTTTATTGGATGCATTTTGGGACAGCATCTAATATAAAACCTGTCAAGTAATTCACAGCATTGTCTATATGAATACCAGTCATTTTCTCCCTGTCTAAATGTGTATGTTCCCGGAATAGTTCCAAGTTCGCTGAGTCAACCTTCCATCAAGGAAGATATGGGGAGCATTCATCCTATGTTGTAACATTCAAGGATATCAGGAAGTGGTCACTTCCGTAAGGGTTCTAAATAATGCCTCACTCGAGGTAGAACAGGGGTGTGCTGAATACTATGCTCAAGTCAATTGAGGAGTAGGTGTTGTGTGCAATGCTATGGTATGTCGACTCCTTATTGAGTAAGCATGCACCAGATGAACAGAGGAAGTGTTCTATTAAGCACCCTCTTCTGTTGCAACGGGAGCCTCTCCACAAAGTGTTATGCGCATTTAGATCTCAAACAACAATATATGGCTCAGGAAGTTGATCTACTATGTAATTTTGAAATTCGGTTTTATGAAGTTGATAGCTGGGAGGGATGTATATGGAGCTGATAGCTACTAGCTTATTAAACACCGCTTGGACCTAGGGGCATACGCAGTTTTAATTTGCGGCAGGTTACACCTCTATCGACTACAATAGCCGTACCGCCAGATGACGCAACGGCATCATCACGGTCTTTACGAAAAATAGAACATTGTGGAAGAAAATATGTTTGCATGTGTTTGAGGTGTGTTTCCTGGTCACACAGCACCCTGGGACTATATTTTCAAATGAGTTCCTTAACGTCACCATGATTTTGAAGAAGACGCCCAACGTTCCGCTGAACTACTTGCATTCCCATGTTGAAAAAGAAATTTGTGCCGTGTGCTTAGGGTACAATTAGATTATAGAGCCCGTAACGCACAGTTTCTCTTTTTTGGAGTGGTCAAGACACTCCCGCCACTCTTTAGGCTCTGGATGCACTGGTTGGCTGGAAGTTCTGTCCATCGCCTTTTCTGGGGCACTGGGCACCCGCTCTTGCGAGCGGTGTATTCACCTTGAGGGCCTTGCCTCAAGAGACTAGACCCTGGAGGCCACCAGCCAGGAGGTCGATGGCCCCTCCTGAGGTGGTGGCACAGCGCTGGCTGTCGCCACCAAGGGGGCGGACATTATTGCCGCCAGCCCAGTACGCCTGGGCTGGACAGTAACTGGAAGCTATTGTGATGCTCCCCCTGACGCGCCACTTTGGAAAAGCTGTTCTTTAGTGGGAACAACACCCATCCTTATATCTTCTTAAACAATAGGTTCTCTTTTACCTTAATTGTCACAATTTCTTTCTCTCTTTTCCAGGATGGGCAGGACTGTAACTATGCGGCATCCTCGCAGTTTACACTATCGCAGTTTACACTATCGCAGTTTACACTATCGCAGTTTACACAGTATAGAGCGTTTTCACAAGATTCAAATAGATGTTGGTGTGCACTGCATTTACCACAGGTCAGTCAGCCTTGGCAGTTGTGAAAACTGTGGCCGAATCTTTGGCATTTGAAGCAACAAAGAGAGTTTGGGATGTACGGCCTTGCTTTGATTTTAATGTACCCTGTCTCGATGGTCTCTGGCAGCATATTGGAACCGAATGTGAGAATTAAGTGCTTAGTGAGTGAAACAACTTTATTAGGTCTACAACAGACGCGACAATTTCTTTTGCGCCCCACTTTATTTTGATTCATCTTACATTAAAAATATTTTGTTCTTTCCATTCTTCCAGAAGTTCAGTCTCGGTGATCTCCATCAACTCATCATCGGAAATCACACCATAAATGGTGTTCATGGAGCAGTGTGGGGTCACTGAAACTAGTATGTCGCCGCAAGACACTAGGTTACTTAGTTTTTTTATATATTTTGCCATGAAGTTACAAGAGAAGGTCACTACTAGCCAGTTTTGACGCCTTATAGCCTGGGCGAATCATTTGAGCTAGAGATTTGGAAACGAGAAAAGGCAAGATAATTCTCATTGTCTTTCCTCGTTTCTCAGGGTGAATGACTTGATAGTGGTGGAAGTTTTCAGTGTGTCGGCCAAACAATTTTAGTACTTCTTTAGTATGCCCTCGTTTCTGAGGGCGATCAGGGAGTTTTGGAAAGGAACTATCGATAGGAAATGTCCGGTTTTCGGCGGTAACGTCAGCCGCCCACCATGGTGCCCAACAAAGGGACGCCGCAAGACTTATAAAAAACAAGTCCTGTGGACGCCAACTAGTGTTGCATGCTATATGTTATTTATTTTTCAACCTCCCCCCCCCCCCCACTCATGTAATGGCTCATGAGGACCTCGGGATACTTAAATAAACCTTCTTTCTCGTTTGGTATTCCTTTAATACCTGTTTAGCTTAAGCTGCATGAATCATCACCCCCTCCCCTCCCTTAAATTCTGTTAAATAACAGCCACAGGTATTTTATGGGCAGTGCGGATCAAAAGTGCATTTTTCTATTCACTGTGTGTGAGATGAAGGTCACTGCACTCATCATAATATTGGCAATCATCCACCCCCAAAAGCAAACTCATACAATGCACAAATGTTCATTTTAGAAACGGTGCTACAGGAAAACACAAACACGAAATGGCAAGACAGCACAAACACCTACGCATCTCAGAGTTTTTCACGGCAAACAAACCTACACATAACAACTCGTGGTTAAACAAAGTGATAAGTTAGCCATCCGAAAACAAAAGTTCCTTCTTGTGCAACGCAACTGAAGGAAAGCCAGTACATGTATCCTTTTTTATGGTGTGTAAGTGCCAAGTTTTGCCTGCACCAAGTGCCTGCCAAGTGCCTGCACCACCTGAACCAGTTCACAAGGTGCTGCACCCTGCCACTTGTTTCAGCAGTGCAGCAGTGGCGCCGGCTGAACCACGACATTCGTTTCAAAATGTGCAGGAAAGGTGCAAGGCTGGTCCATGATTTTGCTGCACCCACTCGACTGTCGGTGCCGACTTGTTGCAGGCGTACAGGTAGGAAGCAGCGGTAAAGCAGGTGACGCAGCACACAGGCACAGGCACAGTTAAAACCCTGCTTAAGCACGTCTGATGTGTATACGCAACTGTGGTGTGTATTAACGCCCCAGAGCGCCGCAGAATTTATGCTCGATCATACCTGCAGTTCAGGACCTCTTTGAGCACATTAGTGTGACATAACATAACGCCTGTACCGTGTCTGCACCTTTGCATTCGTTTTCGAGTGTCTCGCTGGGCCTGCACCTCAGGAATCAAGCTGCACAATTTTTGAACTTCTCGTGAACTGCCGTGAACTGGTTCACAGTGGTGCAGGTGGATCGAACAGACCCCCAGAGTAATTTGACTATGATACCTGCCGACAACACTTGATAACAACGATTGTTGTTTGTTGCAAATAAATCACAAGTTGAAAGTCGGCGCTCGTGTTATCGTGTCATTTCATTTACTCTATGGCGCTGTTTCCAAAATGAGCCCATACCAACACGCCAAACTGTCAGTTTCTCTTAATGCACAAATGATTTCGATCCAAGCTATCGATTATCAAAGGGTTGACTTAGACCACCTGGGGTAAATTAATATACAGCCAAAGCTCGGTGCGCGCGTTACTGTAATTTACTCCCTTCGAAATACTGCATGAAAATGAGCCCGTAACACTGGGCTCACCAGCAGTTAAAGGTGCAGAAAGTTTCGTAACGTAGGTGACAAACTAGCGCCATGGGGCATACAGCAACGTCGACTTTTTGTTCAATGTTCTATTGCTTACCTAAGTAGACAATTGATTCACCCTCGTCCTGCCACTTGCTAACCTACTGGTTAGCTCACTTGGTAGAGCGATCGACTGGTGTAAAGATTGATCCCCGAAAAAGGGTGCTGCGAAGATCCTTCGGAGCTTCGGCTACATTAGGTTTAATGCTAATTTTTTCTCTAGAGAATAAATGCTGTGCCACAGAGTCCTTTCCAGAGGCGATTCCGACATCTAAACCCGCTTGTCAGATTTCACAAGCTATGTGACAGCTGCATAGAACTCGCACAAAGCATGCGGCTGTCAAGCAGGATCAGTCCATCGACAGGCGACGATGACGGCCGCAAGCGACAGTGGACTACTGCTGCTGGCGCGTGAAAGAATCGCATTGAAGTGTAGATGCGAATTCACAGACACGATGGCCCCTCGTCTTCTTGCTTTCTATTACCACTGCCCTATGTTTTAACGTGTTTGTTGAAATATGAACAGTCACTCCCGAGTCCCGCTCATATACGGTGTCTAACAACATTGCACGTCAGCGGCTCGTACTGTGTTTGCAACTCGGCAAGGTTCTGACTATTACCAGAAGTTTGGGTGCGCAGGACACGCGCACACTGCTGGATGGCAGTGTTCGTCCAGTTTGGGCGATATGTTGAGCTTTTGCCAGAGTTAGTGCTGCCAAAAACCTAGGTAGTAGACTAAAGTAACTCAAAAATATAACTACCACTATAGAGGCTAGAAGGCTATCCTAGTGTCGTGAAGGCGCGTGCCGACGTGAAATACTTTGCTATGCTCCGGCAGATGGCGCCAGCGCTCGCTGGCGGGTTGCTCTTGCGGGCTCCGGCGCGCTTTGCAGCGGGCGCTCGCAAGTGACCGGCGCTTTCCGCCGATTTGCAAGTTCAGAAAACAGGCACGCAATAATCTATGAGGGCTAGTCAACCTTACAATATTGGCCAGTACGCTTATCTTGACGAGCGGTGAAATAAAACCGTTTTGGGCTAGTTCGCCCATAGCTGGTTATGATGGCAGCGTAAGAGATGAAGACACACAGAAACTAGACGGTGCACTTGTCATGTGTTTCTATGTGCCTTGTCTTCGTCCCTGTTGTGCTGCCATTTTAACCAGAGTGACGGAAGCTACGCAAGCGGCCGTAATAAAATGGGGTTGGTATATTTTTTTTTCTACGGGATAAGCGACACTAATCAGCCCACAAGCGTGGAGAGAAAATGGAGTGCATTCCGTTTTTCTTTTGCATATAGTTTATTGCAGCTTTACAAAATTGCACACTATGGTCCGCAAAAACGCTGTATGGGGAGCGCTTTCAAAACCTGTTACAAGTTTTTTTTTTTTTTATTGCACAACGAAGGTAGGTATGTACAAAAGCAGGGAGCATTCTCGTGACTGTCATTCTACTGGCATCGCCTCATTTTCAGGAGCTTCTGTTTTTCTCTTTGAGTGCTCCGTTCCGTGTTCTTTGCTTTTGCAAAGAAGTGCAGCCTCGTCAGTGCATATAACTTTATTATGTTTGTTGTCAAACACCGCCCATGCTCACTGCAACCCACTTCTTTAAGCTTCGCTCCCTGAAGGAAATGCAAAAAGCAGACCATGCTTTCAGCATGAAGCTGATTCCTGCTGAAATACACAGTAAATGTGTCCTCAACTTTACAAACAAGCTCCTCAACAGCTTTGGAAGGGTAGATCAAGCCCCCATGATCAAACTGCCTGGTTAGTATAGAATTTACATCAGAATCTGCTTGTAGGGGCAAAATACAAAGGCAAGAGGTACACTCTGGGCATGGAAATTTTTTTAAAGACTTTCTGACAACATAGCCGGCTATATAATATACTAATCTACTGTCACTGTGCTTTTCGACACAGTTGTCATGATCAAACTGCTTGCCTTGTGTTTTCAACACAGATTCCGCACACTCCAAATTGCCATCATCCAATAGCTCAACAATAATTTCTGTTAGGTGGTCAGCCTTTCCTTTTCCAACGTCTCTCTTGATGTTCCTTGCCCAGGCCTTCAAGCGAACAGGGTCGGATGGAGCGCGGAACAACGACACCTTTTCTATAGACTACTTGTAACCGCCCTTACAAAGGGGAACGAAACATGTCCCTCTCTTTCTTTTGAAGGCATTATCACAGAAGTTCAACGTCGCATCGCACCAAGCCGTGGCACTACGGTCTCAACGAAAATAAAGGCTGCAACAAAGTGAACTACGTCGTTACACGTGCTACCCAAAACTGACGACGATTTGTGTCTGCATTCCTTCGGCTGGCGTCGGTAACCCGCCACAGGAGCGCAGCGCCCTCTTCGAACTACCCCGCCAAGCATCCAAACTTGTTTCTCCGGCGCTTCGGGAAAGGGCGCCCGCTCCCGACACTAGGATAACCTTCTAGCCTCTATACTACCACCTCACGTTGCCACTTTCGCAACTCATGCGAGTACCGCGCACCTTCCGTCATTTGAAAGCGAAAATCGTACCTTGCAAGGGCAGCAGCAGTGAAAAACGCCGCAGGAAAATTTCAGCCGCGCCTTCGTCACGAAGATTAACGCGACTTCAGACTACGGGATTAACCAGTACAAGACGTACAGCAAAATTTGTCACCGTTCCTGCTAGTTAGCGGCAGCGCAATGCAAACACGCGCACAGCCAGATCGTAATATTTCGCTCAATATTTTGCGCGCCAAATAGAGCAATGTTGCTTTCTTTTTTGTTAGTTCACGCTAAGGTAGGCCATTCTTATGCCTTTCATATGTGCTTTCAAGAACCCGACAGAGCGTGAAATATGTGTTTGAATATAAAACAAGACAAATAATGTAAGACGAAATATTTCTTGCTGTTGTCTACACTCTTAAACAAAATTGCACAAGTTTTTTTTTTTTTCATTTGAAAAGGTGTTTTGATTTGGCCGGCGCTGGGTGCACGCACGTGGCAGCAGACGACCCCAAGTGGGGTTCGCTGCTGCCACGCATGATGACGTCACAAAAAAAAAGTTTAATATAAGAGACATGAAACGCTAATATTTTGGTTTTATTGTTAATTATACTGCGTTTAAATAGATAAGTCGTTTTACTTGACGCCGTGTTTTAAAATCGAAAATGACTGTCGGCGTTTACACGCGCGTGCACGCAGTGGGGAATCGCTGTGGTTCCTAGTGGCCGTGTTGTGCGTGCTTAGTACTGTGTAGGATCTGCTAGTACGAATAACGTTGCTGTTACGAAGATAGGCAAGCTTTCAAGGAACTGTAATGTATCCATGAAGTGGCACTACATATCGCCTGCTATCGATTGGGGGTTTCGAAGAGTCGTGGTGGCACTGCGCCGCCGACTGCATGGTGCCGGCACAGATAATTCGTGTATTGCGTCGTGTGTTGCTCGTTTTAGTTGTGAGTGCGTCTTCTGATAAAACTGGATGCCATTTTGCGCTTAAACACTACGTAGAGACATTGCTCACGATCCACTGCTCGAAAATGCATAAGTCGCACACCAGTATGCATTGACGGTCGATATAGCATGCATATATATACGTTTCCTCGCTATCTTTCTGTAACCAAGGGACCTTGCAAAATAGGAAAGCATTTTGTCGATGAACAAATTTCAATCATGCATTTCGTGCCTCTTTGGGCACGCAGAATCCTAGTAATTCGGGCAAGCCCACGGTCAGATACCGTGAGAATTGTGCACAAAATACAAGTACCATACGGGTAAGGAGTAGATGACACCACCATCATCCGTCTGTTTTCTGCGCAACTAATATGAATTGTGACCATTTGGCCCATATTTCAGTTCTGGTGTCAGCAAGTGTTCGTGACGAATTTTGAAGTGCGTGACATGTATACATCACAGTTGACTGCAGTGTAGGTTGCTATTAGGTTTTCGTGCACTGAGACAGAAAATTACTTGTAGAAGAGATACCGATGCGATGGCTTTTTTTTTTTTTTTTTTGAATAGTGATTGTCATTATATAACATGAATGAGAATGCAATACCACTTCACTCTCTGCGCGTGTAAACGTAGTTTTAATATTTTCCGAGCGTGATATATATATGTCATCGTACCTTCTGTCGTAAATTATTTTCTGTGAATGATACCCATTCATCAGCCATGTCTTCATTAAATTTGCAGTATTTGGGGTTAATAAACATTTAACCCTTGAAAACAAGTCTTATTTGTTGTCCTTTCAACTTTGCAACGTCGAATATTAGAACACAAATGCAAGAAAAGAGATATACACTGAGGTAGTGTTTGTCATCTTTCTTGTTTTTTTTATTGTTCTGCACAATGTTTTCTTAATTATCATGCAAGACCAACTAGCCGGTTCTCATAGAGCATGCTTAGCTGCAACGAAATATTAAAAAAAAAGTTATTGAGCCCTTCGATGAACAACTTCTGCTATAAGAAAAAGAAAGGGGAAAGAAAGAAGGAAAATTTCATCTATAAAGTGACCTCTCTCAATGTAATTAGAAAGTAGGATTCAGGTACTGAATTAATTGCATCAAAATCATATTTTTCTGGTACACAAGCAAGTGTTCATTGCCAGACCTGTCTGTAATTCACATATTTCCTGCATGACATATACCACAATGACGTGGGCACTCAGACAGTGTATGTGCATTAAATACAATGTTAAGGCTATTACACAGCAGTAAATATTAAGAATGACCTCTGTTATCATTATGTGGCACATTGTACTCATACTTCTAAAATGTGTAATCACTAATAAAGTTAAAGAATGGCCAGGCTTAGCTTGGTTAAGCCAAGAAAGCGTTGCATATTGTGTTGGGGCCCAGCTTTTCCTCCGGCTGTCGTGACGTCACGTCACGTGGTTGCGCTAAAGGTCAATGGTGGCTGCCCGGCCGCGCCCAAGGGCTGAACTGAGTGATTGCAATATGCAATGCATAAAACTCTAGTGTAGGGGTATGAGCCACCATAGTGGTTCATACCCCCAATGGTGGCCGCCCGGCCGCGCCCAAGGGCTCAACTGAGTGATTGCAACATGCAACGCATAAAAGAAAGAAAAGTATAATCCACATCTGGCAGTGCTCCTAGTGATCTTAAAGGGGCCCTCAAACCATTTTCCAACGAATCATAGGATGGCCTCATTATTAAAGGACATATCAGGAATCTCTTGCCACAAAATTTGTTCAAATCCTTCACATATTAGTGGAGTTAACGCATCGATACATGGCTTTCTCTCTCTTTTCATCTCGGCTAGCAAGCTGGAAGCTACACAGAGAAGAAGCCTAGAGGAAAAAGCCGTGCCCTAAAGTTGAGTGTCTCAGTAGTGAAAGGGTTTGCTGTGGCACCCCATAGCGACTGCCCTAGTCTATGCCATGCAAAATGCCACTATCCTCTTGTACACCACATGTAGACCGGCAGTGCAAAGAATAAATTATTTTCCTCTGTTTTTGAGGTGTCATACATGTATAGGTTTTAACTAAAAATAATCAGTAATGTATTTCTGAGAATGCTCTCGCAATCCCAAAATCAGCCAATATGAAGTGCTGGTGGGATCAGCCGCTTGCACTGACGTTGCTTGATGACAGTGCAAATGCAAGAGCAACCTATTTTTTGCTGTCTTTGATATGAGATTTTAAATTTCCTGCTGTGTGCAATGTTATAATACTTGGCTCACATTTTAACAACAGCCTTTACAACAGATTGGCAATATTTTTTTGCTATTGATACGGAACAGTTGTGTGGTTGCACTGAACAAGATGAAGACGACATCTTCCCGATTGATAAAGAGTCACCATCATAGGCTTATGTGTAAATATATTGTAAATAGCCTAATGCATCAGCTACACATAACACTATGTTTAAAAAGTCTCAAGACCCCATTAAATGATCACTTCATCTGGAAGTTTAAAGTCATCAATTGGAATGCGGCCAGCCCTAACAATTTCAGGAGGATCCGATAAACATGAAAATTGTCTGCAAGATAATTAGATGCATTAATGTTAACAGAAAAAATAAAGAATTCGGGAAAAGCTGCAATGAGCAAGCCTGCTTGTTACTGGAAAGATCGCATATAAAAAAGACTGGGGAGCACTGTGCTAGTGGGCTTTCCATTTCTATGTATGAAAAAGAAATCGGAGTCCTCAAGGCATACATCAAGTAATCAAATCCTTTTTTTTTCTCTTTCTAATAACGTGTCTGCCCATGTGCATATCATATACATATTTCATGACGACATTGTGGAATAAACAGCTTACATTGGTGCTTGTCCCATGTCTACCCTTTTATTTCATGCCATGCCTGCTTTTTGCATTCATAAATCACGTCATATATGCACAGATGTGTGCATACTTGGTCAGCATACAAGGCTTATATCACCTCGTTTTCTGTTTCTTTCATTCGGCACAGAGAGTGTTCGTGTATATATTGGCAAATATACCCGCTGAGATAGCGACTAATTCAACAGTAGCCTGCAATCAGCCACGTGAAACCCAGGAAAGCAGGCAAAGAAAGATTCTTTTTAAAAGTCCAAAAAAATAAAGTTCTAGCAGCATCAGTGCTTGAACTTAATAAAGCGGTCAAGCACATGCACTGTAGGAAGAGCAGATTATGAGTGAAAACATTTGCTTTATTTGATAAATCGAATGAACTAACATTTTTTTTTGCATAGTTATTAGGTATACACTTTAATCTGTACAAAGCATCAAGCTTGAGATTGGTGAAAAATAAAAGTATTGTAAATGTAATCACTCTCTATTATGAATAGAACATTTAAACAATAAATTTGTACACCATCACAAGGTATTGAAATAACATAACTAATTCACATACACCAATGCCTGTCCTATAAAATTTTAATTGCTTGATGTTCGTAATTTGATTGTATTTAGAACCTTACAGTGGGCTTTTTATGTAGTAACCAGGCTCAACAGATCATTTTCATATTGATCATCAGCCTATTTTTATGTACACTGCACGACGAAGGCCTCTCGCACCAACCTCCAATTACCCCTATCTTGCGTTCGCTGATTCCAATTTGCGCTTGCCAATTTCCTTATTTCATGACCCCGCCTAGTTTTATGCTGTCCCCAACTGTGCTTCACTGCCCTTGGCATCCAATCAGTAACTCTAATGCTCCACTGGTTACCTACTCTATGTATTACATGGCCGGCCCAGCTCCATTGCTTTCTCTGAATGCGAACTAAAATATTGGCTATCCCCCTTTGCTGTCTGATCCCGACCTCTCTCTTCCAATCTCTTAACGTTATGCCTAACATTTTTCATTCCACCTCTCTTTTCATGGTGCGTAAGTTGTTCTAGAGCTTCTCTTTAACCTCAAAGTTTGTCCCATATGTTAGCACCAATACAATGCAATGATTGTACACTTTTCAATGGAAGTAGTAAGCTCCCAGTCAGGGTTTGGTAATGCCTGCTGTATGCACTCCAACCCATTTTTATTCTGTAAATTTCCTTCTCATGATCAGGGTCGCCTGTGAGTAATTGACCTGGATAAACGTACTCCTGTACAAACTCCAGAGGCTTACTGGCGATCATGAATTCTTGTTCCCTTGCCAGGCTGTTGAACCCAACCTGTCTTCTACCGATTAATCTTCAACCCCACTCTTACACTTTCTTGGTTATGTCTTCAATCATTGGTTGTAATTCATCTGCGGTGTTGCTGAACAGGACAATGTCTTCTGCAAGGGAAAGGTTGCCGAGATATTTGCTGTTGATCCTCACTCCTAAGCCTTCCTAGTCTAATAGCTTGAATACTTCTTCTAACCATGCAGTGAATAGCACTGGAGATATTGCATTTCCTTGCCTGACCCCTTTCTTGATAGGTAACTTTCTACTTTTCTTCTGGAGAACGAAGGTAGCTGTTGAATATTTGTAGATATTTCCCAAGATATTCACATATGCCTCCTGTACTTCTTGATTACATAATGTCTCTATGACTGCTGGTGTCTCTACCGAATCAAATGCCTTTTCATAATCTATGAAAGCCATCTACAGCCCCGCAGGGGCGTCTGCGTCAGCAGGCGTTTGGTGTGTTGCGACACCACGTACCCGAGCACACGAGGGTTGGACCCTCCCGCGCGTAGCCGTGCGCGGCTTAGCCGTGTCCGGGGAAAAGGGGATCCTGGGGGTTGAGCCAATGCCGGGTGTTTGGACCTTTACGGCCCCTCGGTGGCGGCAACACACCTCTTTGGCCTCCGCTTCAAGTAGACGGCACCCCCGGACTGACCCTCCCGGGGGAAATCGGCAGTCACCTTTTCCTGTCTTCTTCCTCCACACGCTTTTTCTTTACCCTCTTCTTTCACACCTGTCCTGTCTTCTTGTATCTTCTATTCACTTCAATTTTTCGTAGGTGGCAAGGGTTAACCTTGTGGGGCTAACCTACCTTGGTTATGTCGTATTAGGTTATAGCCTCGATGTACAGCTGGCGTGTGCAGGACTTGTTCGCATGTTCCTGTCGCGTCCCCTCGTTGGGCTCCATGGTGGGCGGCTGGCACCGCGGCTGAACAATATATTTTTTTCTATGGCTCCTCCTTTCCCCCAAAATGATCGCCCCTCTCATAAGAGAGGGCGGACCGAAGCAAGTGAATTTTTCCAGAAAAGGAAAGTTACCTTCCCGAAATATCATGTAATACATAGCGAAGTACAAGAAAAGCCAGCAAGAATCTTGTCCCCATTCACAGTATCCAAGTCCTTGACAGAAGCCCTCGGCCCTGGCTACAAGCTTTCAAAAATGTCTAGTGGCGATTTGCTGCTTGAACTTCGTGACAATGTGCAACACACAAAACTGTCAAACCTCGCGTCCATTGGGGACACCCCTGTCTCCATTACATCCCACAGATCCCTCAACACTGTCCGCGGTGTAATATCAGAAATCGACTTCGTTCACCTAACAGAACAAGAAATGCTTGAAGGGCTCACCGACCAAGATGTCATAGACGTTCACCGGATCAAAATCCGGAAGGACAACAAAGAAATCAACACAAAACACCTGATCCTCACGTTCAACAGCAACACACTTCCTGAACAAATAGAAGTCGGCTACTTAAACATACCTGTAAGGCACTACATTCCTAACCCCCGCAGATGCTTCAATTGTCAGAGGTTCGGCCATGGCTCACAGAGTTGCCGGGGCCGCAGAACTTGTGCAAAATGTGCTTCTAAAGAACATACTTCTGAAAACTGTGACGGTGCAGCGCATTGCGTAAACTGTGAAGGAGAACATGCCGCGTACTCCAGGGCGTGTCCGTCCTGGAAAAAAGAAAAAGAAATCATCACGTTGAAAACCAAAGAAAACATTTCATTCAAAGAAGCAAGAAGGCGCATCACACTGACAAACACATTCTCTTTCAATGGAAGAAGCAACTTCGCTGATGTGGTGCGACGGGGCGTAGCGCCACACCAACCTTCGGCACCTGCTGAGGCCACAGTTACCGAGCCTCCGGCAGAGCCACCCACGCCCCAGACAGAGACAGCACAAGCTGTCCTGCCACCTACAAAACAGAGCCCGCCGGCCCTCAAGTCGGCGGCCCGCAAAGTTTCTCCCCAACGGGAGAGGCCTGATACACGCACACCCGCGGTGTCGCGGACCTCCAGTGCCTCAGGAGAGGCTATGGAGACAACTTCTAGTCCGCCCCCGCAACTGCGGAGGCACAACTCCCTTGAAAAAAAGAAAAAAGAAAGAACCCCAATAACGGGTCCTCAAAGACGAGGAACCTAATCCTTTATAGCCACACCCCTACAAAATAATTAAACATGACGTTCCTAGTACATTGGAATTGTCGTGGACTCCTTAAAAACTACAACGACATAAAAGACATCCTAAACTCATTTTCTCCTGTGGCTTTATGTTTACAAGAGACTAACTTAGGACCACAACATAACAACATCTTAAAAAACTACAAAGTATTTCGTTGTGATAGAGAGCAAGCGAGTAGGCTCTCAGGAGGTGTCGCGATAATAGTAAAAAATGGTGCTGCTACTCATGAAATCAGGCTTCAAACGAAATATGAAGCTGCAGCAGTCACCGTCCTTGATTTTAAAACAATTACAATATGTACTGTGTATCTGGAACCACATATAAATGTTACACTTCATGATTTAGAAGCACTTTTTAAACAACTACCAGAGCCATATGTAGTAGTAGGGGATTTTAATGCTCACTCATCTTTTTGGGGGAGTGACCAAACAGACACTAGAGGCCGTATCTTAGAAGATTTTATTTTATCAAATAATGTCTGCCTGCTCAATACAGGAAAGCACACATATTGCTCTCCGAGCTCAGGCAAGATGAGCTGCTTAGATTTATCTTTTAGTTCCCCATTGCTTTTTACAGATTTTAAATGGGATGTTGTTGACAACCCTTACGGAAGTGATCACCTTCCTGTAAAAATTAACCTATCATCCCCACCACAAATCATCCCAAGCAAACCACGTCGTTGGAAGCTACACTTGGCAAACTGGGCACTATTTCAAGAGCAGGCCACCCTGGAAAAAGTTTTCTCAAGTAATCTAAATGTCAATGATCAAAACAAACTGTTCACAACATGTATTATTAATGCCGCGCGGCTAGCTAACCCTCAGTCCTCGGGAGTGGTTCGACATAATCAAAAAACCTGGTACACACAAGGATGTAAGGAAGCAAAAAAGAAACAAAACAAAGCCTGGGGCATCTTCCGTAGATACCCAACCAATGAAAATCTTGTAAATTTTAAAAAGGCGAAAGCCAACGCACGCCGCATCCGTCGAGATGCTGAGAAAACTTCCTGGAAGAACTACATATCTTCTATTAACAGCTCAACCACATCCAAAAAAATGTGGGAACAAGTCCACAAATTAAATGGCAGCTTCTCCCCTTTCACAATCCCGTTTTTAACAGCTCCTGGCACACAAACAAGTATAGAGGAACAGGCAGACGTACTAGGGGAACATTTTTCTAATGTTTCAAGTTCCTCACACTACACCCAATCGTTCCTAAAGCACAAACATACAACCGAAAAACAAAAACTTCCTACAATTGGCTGTACAAATGAGCCCTATAATACATTAATCACATTTCACGAAATCCAAAAAGTACTGTCCGCAGGTAAACAGACGGCACCCGGCCCTGATGAAATACATTATGAAATGCTGGCTCACCTCTCAGACGCTGCTGTGAACGCACTTTTACAATTCTTCAACAAAATATGGGTATCGGGAAAAATACCGGAGGCTTGGAAAATATCCGTGATTGTACCGTTTCTGAAGCCTGCAAAGCCACCAACCAGCCCTGGCAGTTACAGGCCTATAGCTCTCACAAGTTGTCTCGCAAAATCATTTGAAAGTATCTTGAACATGAGGCTGATGTTCACTCTTGAATCACGTGAACTCCTTGACATCCACCAGTGCGGATTTAAAAAAGCGTGTTCAACAACTGATCATCTCGTCCGCCTAGAAAATACAGTCCGAGAAGCATTCGTACACAAGCAACACTGTTTAGCAGTCTTTTTCGATATCGATAAGGCTTACGATACCACCTGGAGGTTTGGTATTCTCCGCGACCTAGCAGAACTTGGTATTCGTGGTAGGATGCTGAACTGCCTGAAAGATTTCATGTCCGACCGTTCATTTCATGTGCGCCTGGGTGCAACCCTTTCGAAGAAATTTGTCCAGGAGAATGGAGTGCCGCAGGGTTGTATTTTAAGTACGACACTTTTCATAGTAAAAATGAACTCCATAACAAAAATCATTCCTAGATCCATTATGTATTCTGTATATGTTGATGACCTTCAAATAGCATGCACATCCTCCAGCTTACCAACATGCGAGAGACAGATACAACTCACATTGAACAAACTCGCGATTTGGGCAGACAAAAACAGGTTTAAATTTTCGCCCCAAAAAACAGTTGCTGTCCTCTTTTCACTCAAAAGAGGCCTACAGGTTGACCCCACCCTACATCTAAATGAAACCGTACTTCCAGTAAAGAATGAACAAAAATTTCTAGGTCTAACTTTCGATAAAAAGCTCACATTCCTACCACACATAACCACTCTCAAAAAGAAAGCTTCCCAGTCACTAAATATACTCAAAGTACTGTCATATAAACATTGGGGGTCTGATAGAACATGCCTACTACACATTTACCGTTACTTAGTACGTTCCTCCTTAGACTATGGCTGCATAGTGTATGGTTCAGCAAGACCGACATACCTAAAAAAACTTGACCCAGTACATAACTCAGGCTTGCGTATTTCATGCGGTGCATACCGAACGTCTCCTATAACGAGCCTTTACGTAGAAACAAACGAACCCCCACTAGAAACTAGAAGAGCGGCTCTAACCTGTGCATATATTCTTAAGATACAATCTCTACCAAAACACATTTGCTACCCACTTGTAACAGAATGCCCTTCACGAGTAATTTTCAACAACAAACCACAAACTACAAGACCACTGCTCCTGCGATTTGAAGAGATGTGTCGGAATCTTGGCATAGTGGACACATTACCTGGCATTACCCACAGACAAAATCCACTACCCCCATGGTTCATCTTTCCCACAGTTTGCGATCTCACTTTAACACAGTTCCGGAAAGCACAAACTCCGCCACAACACATAATTCAGGAATTCCTTGCACTAGAAGAAAAATACAGCAGCTTCACAAACTTTTATACTGATGGTTCAAAAACGAACGAACATGTTGGAAGTGCAGTTGTACAAGGGAACTGGGAAAAAACAGTAAGACTTCCGCAGTGCACATCCATTTTCACTGCTGAATGTTACGCCATTTCTGTAGCCATAGACAAAATAATAAAGGAGAACCTCGCAAACAGTATCATATATACAGACTCCCTAAGTGCACTCACAGCTCTTCATGCCAGAAATGCAGTCACACCATTATTAGGAGGCATTATACACAATTTAATAAACGCTACCACACAAGGACTGAACATTAAATTATGCTGGGTTCCGAGCCACGTCGGAATCAGTGGCAATGAGAGAGCAGATGCATGCGCGGCACAAGCCCGGCACAAAGAAATCACAAAAGTAAAGATACCTCCTAACGACTGCATGAAGTTAATACATTATAAACTAAGGCAAAAATGGCAGTCTGCTTGGAACAATGAAGTAAACAACAAATTACACCTTTTAAAACCCGTGTTAGGTGAATGGAAATCTTGCAAACACCAGGAACGTTTCAAAGAAGTGATTCTGTGCCGTCTTCGCATAGGACACACACACCTAACACACAACTTCATTCTAACAAAGCAAGACAAACCCCAATGTGAACTATGTGGAGATGAACTAACAGTAAACCATATCCTATTTTCATGCAGAAAACTTGAACCATTGAGGAAGACGTTTTTCACCATATTTTACAAAGAACACATCCCTTTTCACCCAGCTTTGATTTTAGGAGAACATGCGCTTGTTGATGTATCATGTGTTTTTAGCTTTTTAAAAGAAGCAGGAGTTCTCATAAAACTTTAAAACTTCACAGAGCGTTAAACTACATAATACAGAACACCTCATCCACCTTCTCATCCCTGAGAAGAAGGCCGAGGTCTTTAGCTAATTTGTTGGGACTCTCCGGGCTCTTGCCCAGACAAGGACTCACAGAGGTGTCCCAACTTTTTAAAAAGAATCTATGCCTAGTGTTTGGCGCATGATAGCCTAAGTTGCTTATGTGCCACTAAACTCAACTCAACTCAACCCATCTACAGGGGTTGATTATACTCTGCAGATTTCTTGATTACCTGATGGATGGCATGGATGTGATCCATTGTAGAATATCCCTTCCTGAAGCCAGCCTGTTCTCTTGGATCTCCATCCTAAGGATCTCCACAAATGATCCTGAAAAGTGCTCCATGTGAAACACCAAAAGATGTTCTATGGATGCACCAACTAGGCCTTTCTTTAGATGTCATTGGGACATTAGTCAGATGTTGAATCCTGGCATATTCTTGATGTTAATAATCACTTGTTTGTTGATGCTACAGTACCTGTAGCTCTCCAGGCATGCAATGTGTCATAGAGTCACTGTGAAACTTTCAATGCTTTATTGCAACTGCTTATAATACAATGTGTCAATTAGTACCTCCAGCAAAAAATAATGAATCTATCCCTACTTTACAAACCCTAGACAATCTTCCAATAAAGATCTCTATTGGTCTCATATGAAATCCAATAGGAAAACCTACAAGTCCCATATGTCCAAGTGTACAGGTCCTATAAATATTCTTGCCGGTGCTGTGCCAGGGCAGTACAATGTTCTATAACACAAATAAAATGTGTGATAGTGATACAAGCAGTGATATGAACTTGTATTGGACAAATAAACTGCTTTATAGATCCCAATAGATGCAATAGAATTAGTGATCATAACATAAACTTGTATAGGTAGCAGTGCTCGGCAAGAAGCAAACCAAGCGGACGCGCCCAACATAGAGAATGGAGGCACAGAAGGTGTCGCTTTAATAAAGCAATTATATGCATTCCAAGCTGCATATTCGTTGTACTGTAGATGTTGGTACAATTTGTTGTTTCACTGTGTAATTTCCTAGAGATCAGAGCTGGCTGCTAGCACATCTGTAAGAATGTACAGATGGGGCTATATATAGGCCAAGATTCGTTATGTAAGTGTGGTCCTATGTGTCAGCTGTTTGGCTAGGCAGCAGCAGCAACCACGATGAGCAGAGGCCAGGAGGGTTTGCCTAGAAAGCTTCGTAAAACAATTTGGTATACATCATTCCTGTCTACACCAATCTAGAAGTTGAGCTAATACACAAATACAGGCTATTAGTTTTATCAGTGTACTAAGTCTGTTTCATAAACCACTACAGGCTATCATTGTATCAGGTCAAGTTTATACTCCAATAGGTCAATACAGGTTATCAGCATCATTAGTGTATCAGACTTATCATTTCATTATCCAGTAATATGAAACCTATAGAAACCAACCAAATATTTCTATTCCAATTTTTCCTAAGGAAATATAACACAACACAAGCAGAATTTAGCATAAACACAGCTGTCCAATGTCTTTTGCGAGTGTTTACAGAAGACATTTGCAGTCCATGTGGTAGACACTGAACACTGTGCATTGCATCTATATCTTTTTATTTATATTGTTTATTTAGACATACATTAACACAGATGAAGGGACTAAAGGCAGATGCAGCTGCCTAAGCAAGGCCCTCCTACCTGTACATTGCACAGAGGTGGAAAGCAACAAGAACACAGCGAAACAATACAGAAACAGAGAAAAACCAAAATCTGTGCAAAAGGCAACTAAAAAAAATTACACAAGAAGCTACAAATTGTTGGAAATCTATACTTGCATCATTCTCAGTAAAGCCTAAACAATTAGGAATAATTCTGACAAACAACAATGCTGAGCAATTGTGCAAGAGTTTAAACAATAAATAAGGAATATAGAAAGGACTGACATGACCACAGCAGCACTACGTATCGCACGACAAGCATTATTCAACAGCTTAACAAAAGATAAACTTTTTTTTTGTTAAGGCTATAAACAAACCTGCATTGGCGAATCATATTAGCACTTTCACGATTTTTGATTGCTAGGTAATCAGGTATTAGGATGAGCAAGTGCCTGTGTCCCATATTTACTTCTGAACATTGGTGTCCTAAGTCAGCTATGCCTAAGATGGTACTGTGTATTATTGTCAGGCAGAGAAGATGAGGAGGGAGTAATATACTGGTCACATAGAATGTTCTTCTGTCTATGCATAGGAAGCATTATTTGGAACAGCTAGTTAACTTTGAGTATGTTAAGCTTAGGAAAGAATAGTGCTGTGTTGGCCTTTTGTTCTATATTTTTTATAATGCAGTGCAAATCTCTTTTTTGTAGAGCTGTGCACTGCACAGCTCTACAAACCTGTCTAAATTTGTCTCAGGAGCAATATCCCAGATGAGTAGCCAGTAGGAAACATGAGAATGAACAAGGACATAATATAACTGAAGTTTTAACCATTATGGCACCAAATTTCGAATATTGTTCATTATTGATATTGCCCTACAGATATTTGCATGGAGCTTGTTTATGTGAGGTGTCTAGCTCATGTTCTCTTCGAAAATAACACCTAACAATTTTTAGGTTTGTACTCATTCAATAGCACAGTTAATAAATTTAGTAGAAGCATTGTAATTTGAAAATAATAAAAATAATTTTCCTAATATTCAATTGAAGTAATTTAAATATAACCAGTTTCACAATTCAATCAACAGTCTAGTAGCTACCTTTCCAAGATAGAGTAAGTGCATGTTTATCTGCAAAAAAATGTACTAGTGTCTTTTGCATACAGTAGCATATATATAGCATATAGTAGTGTAGTTTGCATGTAGTAGTTTGCATATATATTGAGGAAGTTGCAGTATATTCACAATATCTTTTGTTTATTTATTTATCAAATACTTCAGGCCCTCACAGCAAGCCCTAGCAGGTGTGGCATAACTATACAACAATGCATAATATGAATTCAGCGTAGTGACAGCACAAAACATAGGAGCTCATTTACAATGGGACAGGTTGTACAGTAACAGGAGAAAATTTATACAGTGTGAAACATGACTATGAATAAAAAGCAATCAATTTGTCAATAGATTCAATGGTCATAATCACATCAGAAGGCAGCTTGCACCATTCCTCAATTGTACGGGGAAAAAAAGAATACTTAAAGGTGTTTATTTTGGCATGGTGTGGAGTTAGACACTGATCATGATGATGCCTTATACGACGAGTAGTAATGGGCATAAGATAAGGTTGAGGACTCATAGAAAGTTTATTGTTCTTAAGTAAAAATAGAAATTTTAGTCTTTGAATTTTCATTCGTGCTTGCAGCGATGAGATGGCATGCTCTTTCATTAAATCAGAGGGCGAGTCTGTACTGTGGTATTTTGAAAAAATGAAGTGTATGACTTTCCTCTGGGTCAACTCCAGTGCCTCAACATTCTGTTTAGTGTAGGGGTCCCAAACTGTACAAGCATACTCTAGTTTTGGTCTGCTGAGACTATATATAGTATACTAAATGCTTTATCCTGGGAGGAACATTCTTTAGTTTGTGGTGAAGAAGACCAAGTTTTCAGTAGGAAGACAAGAAAACATTGGTAACATGATTGTTCCAGCTTAAACGGTTTGTTATGGTAACACCGAGGTATTTATATTCATTAACTCCTATATAGTGGATGCGATGGAAGGGTGTATGGAAAGGAATGCACAAGTTTTTTGTTGGTAATCTAAAGTCCTAAAATAACCTAAAGTCTTAGGTAAATTTAAAGACAGCATCTATTTGAGAAGAGGACTTGCAGATATCTGACACGCCATCTCCTGATGCACATTCACCGAAAATATTTTGCATGCTGATTCCTTATCCAAATTATGCCCATGATGCTGCATTTTGAAGACCTCACCGAGTACAATGTCTCTTCAAAGTCCACCAGACGTCTTGATTTGGATGTGGGACGTGTGGATCTTTTTGGGACATCCATGGGGACTTTTTGTGTCATCTCGCTGGAATCAGTCAACCTTACAAACGAATTAAATGACAAGTCATATTTAGTACATCCATATTTGTACATGTCTGCACCACACAGAGTGTAATGCCAGTAGTGCAAATATTAATTTTCACTTGGAAAATTATTTCCACCGAAACACATGGTGCATTTATGCCAGCATTAACTCTCACACTTCTGCACTAAAAAAAAAATCTATACTGTTACTCACAACAAATGTTTACCTAGGTATGAACAACAGAACTTAACAAACAAACCTTTTCACTTTCTGAGCCTAAGCTACACTCACCCAACTTGTCCAAGCCATATATCTCCTTTCAATTTTGTTGCAGAATTAGCAAATGATGTTCATTCAACACTAAATTGTGGAGCTAAATTAAGGTGCTCAAGCAGTTTTGGGGCAGTTAATTGCTATATTCATGCTGAAAACTTGGTGGAGAAGCAATGAGTAAGAGAGAGACAATACAAATACTGACTTTTGATTGAAGGTCTGTTTTTGAAACATTGGTTAACATACCAGAAAAACTCGCACATGTTAAGAAAATCAAGACAAATTTGGGCCTCTGTTAATATATAGGTCTAAAGTACCTCAATGTCTTCCCACACCAAAATCATTAGAAGGATCGCTCGTCACCATAAAAAACACTAGATGGCTGGCTGACATACTTTCCGCACATTTTCTTTATGTGGAATTGCTCACCGATTTCCTCATCAACATATGTCTCTATGTTGGAAATGCAACAATGTATGTGCAACATGAAACACTCTGCCTTAAGGGTGTGCACATTTTCTTTATGTGGAATTGCTCACTGATTCCCTCATCAACATATGTCTCTATGTTGGAAATGCAACAATGTATGTGCAACATGAAACATTCTGCCGTAAGAGTCTATGAGCCATTGCATCTTTGCTTGCTTACAGCATATATGAGCCATTGCTGATGATAATATTTTTTTGTACCACTCGACTAGACGCCGCATTCTTTAGATGTGAGCCATTGCCCTGAGCCACGTAAGGCTTTGCATCATGGAATGTGCAAGTGTGACTGAACGAGGACATAGAAAGAAACAGATAGACAGAGACAGCACTACTTTCAACTATAGATTTTATTTTCACAAGCATCGATAAATATATACTGAACGAGCAGAAACAAATGAGACAGCAAAAAAGAACATTTAGTGGTGCATGTCGATGAACCATACACATGTCCAAGGTATGGTCAAAACATGAACTGCAATGGTTACTACGATAAACCGAGGAATCATATCTCTTTTTCAGATATCGACACTAATGGCTTGCTCATGCACCTTTCCTCTAATTTTCCGATTTCATAGGCCTCCACAATCTCCCTTGTCATCCTACTATGAGCACTATACAAAATAGGAGTTCTCCCTAGGTAAAATTCTGACAGAAATATTTTATTGGTTTCTATATAGGTTTCATCTTACTGGATTATAAAACGACAGACCTGATACCCTAATAAAGCTGACAGCCTATATTGGTATATTGGACTACAAAATAGTATGCCTGAACACTGGCAACACTGATAGCCTGTATTGGTATAGATGTAGATATCGTATCAAGGTGGTTTGTTCTACAAAGATGCATTAATTGTTCATTCTAAAGCGAATCTTTCTACGTGAACAACGTGAACCCTCCCAGATTTTGCTGTTCTTGGTTGCTGCTGCTGCCTTGCCAAATAACTCACACACAGGACACAACTTATACAATGAATCGTGGGCTATATATATATATATGTATATGTATGTTGAAACAGGCATGTTCGTCTTGTCAACATGGGCACAGCATCTGGAAAAGGGCCACTAACACAAGGCAGTCACAGCCCGAAAAATCGACAGAGCAAGACACACACGACCGTCAACTTCTTCCTCCATGCTGGCACAGAACTGGTGCCAAAGTGCTCCGGTACAACATATACATGTATATATAGCCGCCGCATCTTTTCTACCCCGACATGTCTGCTCGAGGCCAGCTCTGATCTCTACGAAATTACGCAGTGAAGCAAAAAATAGTACCTAAATATCCTCAGCACAACAAATAAACAGCTTGGAATGCATAAACACTTTATTAAAGCAATGCCTTTCCCACCCTCATTCTCTATGTTTGGCGCATCTGATTAGTTGGCTTCTTGCCAAGCAATACTACCAATACAAGTTTATATCATGATCACCACTTCTATTGCATCTACTGGGACCTATAAAGCATGTTATTTGTCCAATACAAGTTTATATCACTACTTCTATTGCTTCAATTGGGACCCATAAAGCATTTGGTTTGAACTCTCTATTGCCTTGATAGAGGACTGTAAAAAATGTTTATGAAACCTGTATATTTGCTATGGGACCAGTAGATTCTGCTATGGAACCTGTAGGTTTTCCTATTGGCCCTATATATTTCGTATAAGACCAACAGAGGACTCTATTGCAATTTTCCCTAGGGCTTTCAAACATGGGTTTGCAGGGACAATCTCGCCAATGAATGCCCAAATGACCCGAGATTACTCTAGTGACCTTATACATTGATACTCTTTTAGTATCTCATTGATGCATCTGCCAGTTTGACCAACACATGTTCTTGCACACAAAAGTGGAATGGCATAGACAAAGTTATGAGTGCCGGTTACAAATTGCAAAATTAGAGGAAAAGTTCGTAAGCAAGTCATCAGTGTCGCTATCTGAAAAAAAAATGATTCCTTGGTTTATCATTGTAAATATTGCATTGTATGTCTGGACCAAGCCTTGGACATGTGTACAGTTCATCGACATGCACCAGTGAATGGTCTTTTTTGCTCTCTTGTTTGTTTGCGCTTGTTTGGTATATACTTATTGATGCGTGTGAAAATAAAATCTATAGTTGAAAGTAGCACTGGTGCTGTGTATCTGCTTCTTTCTACGTCCTCATTCATTTGCACTTACACATTTCATCATGGAATCAAACCAACTAGCCCGCCAACATGTTTTAAGGCTTGGTAGGAACTGAGGACTATTCTGAATAAGTCTGCTGAAGGGAAGCTGTGGTTGCTATACATGAGCGCTAGTTCTTGAGCAAACACAGGGGTCAGAGGTGTTTGATTTTGGCAAAACAATTTATTATTTGGCCACTTGCATGATGTATCAATCATTTTAAAACAATGTGCAGTGCTTTAGTATTACACTTTTCTCCTTGAACAAACTCAACATTTTCCATGGCTCCAGATGTGCTATTCCAAATTTCTTTTTTTCATTACTGTCATTGCCATGGCATACCACGATAACTAAAAGTAGTTGTTTCTCATTTATGCGCTCCTCAGTTGACTGGACATCTATTTTGCAAACAGCATAATATGCATTTATATGTGCCTGTAAACAAGCCAAGTAAATAATGCCAACACACTTCATTTTTTACAACTAGCACTCTACACTTACTTTATATTTCAGCAACTTTAGAAATTCTAAATTTGATTCAGTATTTGGAGGTTGCTTTCCTCAAACATATGTAGATGCAGTAAGAAAATTTCATTATTTGAGCACCCCTACTTCTTTTCTGAAATGACACTATTAAATTATTTTAATCTCCATTGAGGGAGGGAGATAAAAAAAATAGGAGGGGCTGTTACATCACTTTTTGTGAAGTCAGACAATGCCATTTGGTCATGCAGCCCAAGCAACTTCTCCATCTTTGTAGGTGCTGTCAGAACACCCATGTATGTTTTCTGTTTCTATGCTACTGTGCACCAGCTTTGAGAGTCTGAGTGCATCACCTCTGTGGCCACAAAGCTCAGTATGAGCAACTGTGATGTATTTTAAGGTTACCTTATGAAGAAATGGAAACTACCCAGTTTTGCTGCACTTTGCATGCATAGTACTACGATACTGTGTAACTTGACAACAGATAGCTTCTTTTGTGTGCACAAAGAACTTGGAAGTGTGATAATTCCCACAATAATTTCATTATTTTTAGTATGCAATATTTTACCCAACTTTGTCATTGGCCATTGGTGTTTGCAGGTGTGCTACACATTTTAAATGTGGTACTATTAAAAAATAGGCTGAAACCTATTTATGGATGGTGCTGCATGTTAATTAAAAATTTTACCTGGTAAGAGGGAGTGCAGAACTTAAATCTGTTTATTGAAAAAATGTTTGAGTTCAACACAAGGTTTAGTAGATTTACATGGTAACAACTTATGAATGGGGTGGGGACGTGGCCATAGCAATTGTTCTGTCTCTAAAGTGCTACCTAGACAAGAATAGATACATGGTAATTGAACAAGGATTCTCACTGAAGCCATCGTTTTGACAAAGGGACTTGTCTTCATAAGGCCAGCAACTGCTACAGATGAACAGGTCACTTTTGTGAGTATATATATAATGAAAGTTTACAAGAAGTTCCAGGCATGAAATAAGATGGAAATTATTTGCGTTATGTTGGCTTATTTTGAGGAGATAACCTTATTTGGTATTTACAAAATGTCATTGTTAACACAAACTTAGCATTTGTAGCCATTTTCATGGCTACTATACTGAACTGTACCCCCTTCAGTCACGAATGATGGTATTCTGCCAGGACATTTTTCGAGCTTGCAGGTATGAATGTTTCAGGTGTCCAGAGTTCGAAAAAAAAAAATTCCCCTCTCTAGGAATATTATTTTGCAAAGTCAATCGCGTCCTCATATGGAGACATCGTGACTCAATACTTTCTATCGCAAGTTCACTATGCCACTTTAAAGGAAGAAGGGGCATTATCTATTCAGGGTTGTGCGAGTGGTGCATCGACTGGTTGACAGGTTGTGATATTTGAAGAAGTGATCCTGAGCTGCGATGCACAGAAAAACATCGCATTTCCGGCAGTGGCCCCGGTTTCTACCACACACTTCTCATACTTGCTTTGCTAAGGAAACGGCAACTGGACTTGCTGGGGCCAGTGGTCCTTTGCATCCTACCTCACACAATCGCATCATGTTTAGAGCAAGGATGGTGACTCAAAATGAGCTATTCAGGTTGGACATTAAAAGAAAATGCTAAATTGCAGCACAGACAAAATTCTCAAATACAAAAACAGAAAACAGTCTGTACTGCTTCTGCAGGTCAACTTCGCCCAAACAAAATTCTGTTGTTCTGGGACCAAACTAGGAATCTCTCGTATCTGGACAACCATTCGAGGAAGCGACATAATTGCCAGACTGACGTTGTTCGTTTCATGGTCCGGAAATGTGAGCATTTACCACCTTCATGACGAAACAGTGCGTACGACGATTTGTGCATTTAAAAAATGCCACCACTTAAAACTAAAAGGAACACTGAAAAACACAGTTTAATTCTTCGACGGTGAACTAGATTGCCCAAGAAGTCCAAAAAGTGTCGGTGGTTTTAAGTTTTCGCACAGTGGCTATGGTTCGCCGGCGTGGTAAAAAAGATTGAGTGAGTCACAGTGTCTCCGAATGGAGACTCGGATGAAAACAGGATCAAAACTATTCAGTAATAGAACTATGAGTATTGTGCAACTGTTTTTCTTTAAAAGTAGCTCTTTCTTCACATAAAACAGGGTTTTTAACCGTTCTGAATGTTTGAGGCTGCTGCAAAAGAGAAATTTGAGCAGCGACAAACCAGAGCTTCCGTAAAACATGGAGTCGTCCGTCTTCAAACATCTTTTTCTCTAGTAGTGTTTCGTCGCTTCATCAGATGGCGTTCATTGCATTTATGTATGCTTCCCATATTATCCCCACCAGTGTGCAGTGTCACTCCTTCGCTTTTTGATGAAAAACGCAACATAGAAAGTCGTATCTTCATATGGAGACACCGTGACTAAAAGGGGTACCGTACCCATAACAGCCATGTAACCATGATTGGAAGTAGTAGCGAACAGGAAATGGACGTTCAATGTGTAACTATTGATCAGGTTTGAAGGGCTTCGCAAGATAAGTCCAAGGAAAATGTGGCAGGAGAAGATGAAATAACAGTTGATTTGATAAAACATGGAGGAGATATTGCACTGGAATCTTGCAGTTCTTTATTCACAATGCCTAACAACGCTAAGCATACCAGACTTTAAAGAATGCGAGCATAATTACAAGAATGGAGGTGTTTAAGAATTGGAAGAACTACAGACCCATTTCTTTAGTCTCAGTATTGTACAAGATATTCACTATCAAATAGAATAAGGGATACACTTGACCACAATATTCCATGATGGATCTCATCCAATAAGACATTTGAGACCGTAGCCAACCTCTCTGTATGACCTTTGAAAAGTACATATTTGGTTCAAGAGACAATAGTGGTCATGGAGGCATTGCAAAGAAGTAGAAGCATACATGTATGCCTTATTGCAGTAGCGTAAAGTCACGCTTTCTCAGTGCATAGTTTTAGGCAGGCACCCTGAACAAAGCTTATGGAAAACTTTTGAAGACATTATTGCCATCCATAAATATTCTGAAAATTGTGTCGGCATGCCTCCACTATCGCTACACAGCTGTAAAATCATGCATCTATTCAGCCTGTGATTTCGTTCTCTTAACAATCATATTGTACGTCATCATCTGTTTTTTTCTGCACCAAATTGTACATCCAGTATATATTGATATCAACATGCAATAAATATTGGTTCTAGTCAGCACAGTGTTGGATCTCCTCTCATTGTCCTGTTTTTAGCACTGTTCCCTTCAAGAGCTTTATTAATATTTTACCTTCAGGTACCACATACAAATAATAGGAAACATGGAACAGCAATGCAAAACTTTTTACATCAGTGATTTCTTTGAGCAGTGTTAAGGTTGACAATTTTGCCTCCTTCAGGAACTCCGTTGAATAAACTTCCTCTAAGCATCTGCCATCCTGGTGTCCTTTCACTACAAGACTTCGAAGGTTATGGTCAGATACACACAAAGGAAACTCTGTTTGGGTCTTGGGTGCAGTAGTAAATTTCTTAGCATGACTGTGAAAAATTTACGAGGTGCCCAGCATAACCAATATAATCCTGACAAAAGTGTATGGGAGGCTATGCTTGTAGTATATGATGTCTAACAATGCTGCAAGGCAGTGCAAATGCCATAGACATGCATGCATCTTTGTGACATGCACTGCTGTGTCTTAACACCTTCAAAACAGTTTCACAAACTTTTTTTTAGCAATACCCGACTCAACGTTGCTAAATTTTCTAAAAGCCATACTTCTACGTACATATACCGCTGCTCACAATGCTTTTGTCACCAGTTGCAAAATGATGCATTCAGCTGCAAGTCGTCGTTGCATACCATAACGCCATATGAGACCTTTCATTTGCATTTAAAGCAGATGGTATAGAAATAAAAAACAAGTGCAGAGATCATGTATCTCTTTGCATAGTATGTAAATGTAATGATTCAGGAAAGCTTTGCTTATAGTGTATTGCAACAAAGGCAATGGATTTGCTGCAATTTAGCACCTAATAGACCAATCTCACCATGCCTAGCACGCAGATGCATGCTTTTTTCCTGCCATGTTACTTGTAGTTCTTAGGAGAATTTGGAACACGGTGGGAAGGCACTGCGTAATAGTTATAGAGTTTGCATATTCACCAACATGAGTTTTGTGGAAGCAGTGGTGGTGGTCAGAGTGCATATTCAGCGACTACACTTCTGGCCAAGTTGAGGGGCTGGAGACGTGAAAGTTCATTATCTCAATGTGAATGACATGTGTTTCAAAGCTTGCATCTGTTAACATGCACCAGCTATGTGAAGCAGATTCTTTTCTGTTTGCGGCAGAAAATACTCAAGGAAGTATATAAAGGAAGAAAAAAAAAGTTGCTCTCCAATGACGTTTTGCATTAATATCCAAGCTTGACAATCCCAAATTACGACACCTTGCATATAAATGGTGGTGGTCATGTGTTTACATTTCAGCAGTGACTCGACCAAGGATATAATCTGCATGCATGTTTAAATATAAGGACATGCATTGAAATTTACTTAATGATGTTTATTTGCTTGAAGAAAATGCTTTTGCAATGGTTAATATCACATACACTATGAGGAACTTGGAAGCAGTAAGCTTTGAATGGAATAAGGAAAGCAGAAACTTCAAACAAGATGGATAGAGAGACAGACACAGGACTCTCTTTCTGTCCCGTTTGAAGTTTGCACTTTCCACTATTAGACTGATAATGAACCAACTAGCCCAGCAAAGGATTTTCTTAAATGGTAAGCTTTATGGCTTATTTGACTTGCTGTTTTCAAGCACTCTAATAGTTGTACGAAGCAACAAAGTTGGGTTGCACGATTTTTGTTACAAGGTGCTTGTTGGCACGTTTTCTTGATTCATTAAAGGACCTTAAAGATGAGCAATAATGCTTAAAAGTGACCAGTTGAATGCAAGGTTGTGAAGCGTTGGTTATGCTTTCTATTGCATTTTTCTTTTCCTGCAGAAAGTATAGAAATGCTTGGGTGAACTGTTTTTTTTCTTGAATATATGAGCGTGAGGTTAATTCTTTGTTGAGCCCGAGTGATTACAATTTGCTTATGTCACAAGACGCATTCACTAATACGCAACTGTAGCCCTGCAGTTAAAGTGCTGTCTATCAACAATGCCAGGAGTTCAAGAAAGCAATGTTATCTAGCCATCTAAATGAATGGGTAGATTTTTGATGGTCAGGGATGTGGCTAGGACTATTGTATAGCAGATGAGCGCAGGTATACAGACCGAGCAATGCATGTTTGTTCTTGTTTACAATGGCCAAGCCTGGCCGTGTGAGCAGCACTTCATACTGAATGCTCATTTGTCCGTTATATTTATCTGGTATTGCTGCATGTCTTCAAAGCCTCTCTTACTTCTAAGACTTCACTGCACATGACTGATCCTTTCATTTGTTCACATCTTTGTGCCTTTCACAGCATCGTCGTGTACATTGTGGTGAAAATGCACGATTGCCACGTTCCATTTGCCCAAGTTTTACAAGCTGCACTAGCAGCCACAGCAGTTTTTCACGAAATCAAACCAACAAAAAAATTTTACTTGCTTTTCTGTCAGGCTAATTTGCTATAGTCCTTAAACATGTGTTCCTGTGGCAAGCTGTTGTCTTTTTGAAAGAAATAAAGACTTAGAGAATTTTGTTCCTTTGCATTTCATTGCAGCATACAGGGACGCAACAGTTTATTCCTTTACTATAATGTCACAATGCTTCAACGAAAAAAACTGTTGCCTATGATCAAAAAGACTCGGTGGATTACACATTTTATATGCTCTCTGTTCGCAACTCAGCTGTAGTGCAATTACCAGCATGCACCACAGCTGTGGTGGTGTAGAAAAAAATGAGACCAGTCTACTTTGCCTTTTATAATTTCAGGAAGGGCATTCCATCTGTCTCACCCCATTTCTTTTTATTAATAAATTATGTCGAGTAGGTTTTGCAAATGAACCATCTTTTTCCAGGGGTACATTATGTGACTGCTTGTATTATAGGATTATTTTTCTTCAAGCTTTAACAGGGACCAAGTTGCAAAGGTAGCATATATTATGTATAATATTGCCAGCCCCAGTGATAGCAGTTCAGTAGCATCCACACTTAGATGAAAGGTAAAACTAGTAAATTAAATAAGTGGTTGGAAAATACAGCACCTGATAAAATATCTGGCTAAATGCGAGGTGTGCACCTGTGCTTTTGTCCACACATCCAAATCACATAAGGTACACTATTGGACATGCTTCACTGTGGAGCTGCTAACCAACAAGACACGAGTGTGATTGACCATGTATGAACAAAGTAGGGTAGTTCTGATCCAATTCTCATATGTAAAAGACAAATCAAGTAACAAGGAAGTTCCTTATATAGTTAAATATCGTGAACATGGTTCAGAACAGTAGATGTGTGGTAGGACTAATGAGGGCTAACCAACAGCAAACCAAACAAAACATAAAGTACAAAACTGGAATGTAGAGTGCCAGTTGCACAGACGTACACTATGAACTGCAACAACTGCTGCAAGGTATAGGTTGTGCAAAAGAAAAGGAGATACCTGAGGCTTGTGCTCAAGTTGAAGGGGTCAGGAATGCCGATCCACCAGCTACACGATCATCCAGCTTGGCAACAACCAGCAGAGCCAGCAAGTGAAAGGGCAAAAGTATGCAGAAGCATGCTTTTCTCTAAATCAGATTACTGTTTAATTGATGTCAAAAGCATGACTTTAATTGTGCACAGCAGTAGTGATCAGGCTAGGCTAGCGTGCAGTTGGCACGCATGTTTCAAACATGCCAGAGTGCATCGCAAACCAAATTTCGCCATGCAGTCTGGCATGTTGCCATGCATGAGCAACACACCTGAGAACTTTCTTCGACATTTCACTTGTTTAGCTTCTTCCTCAATTTCTTAAAACATTGATGACTACTGTGGCACATATTTCAACACAGTGGCATAGCCAAAATTTTTTTTATAGGGAGAGCAGGTGGACGGGCTGCACCAACATGACTGCGGACGGAAAGGGGGCTGGGCAGATTCCATATAGATAGAAATTTTGTATGTGTGTGTGTGTGTGTGTGCAGGGGGGGGGGGTGAGTGAGGGCTTGTGCCCAGTTTGTTACCCACTGGCTTCGCCACTGCTTCCAGATAGTCCATGAAGACTTTGTCCCAAAATGTGGACATATCAGATAAATTGCACAAACCTGGATTCTGTATTTCTTTAGCCGAGGGGAACAAATGCCTTTTCTTATGGGATTGTACAAAAATACTGAAGCGGCCTGTATGAACTTCAGGCAGCCTTCTTTTTACTATATGAAAAAACAGACTACAAAGCCAGAGAAAGCACAGGGGAAATTGTGTTTCATTGAAATGTAGAAATAAAGGAAACGAAAGTGGATGAAAAGGTGGGAGCTGAACCACATTATACGTACTGTGCTATACCAGTTAAGCTGTCATGAGGGCCCTCCCTTGTTCACTTTCTTAGGTATTTGTGTACACATACAAAAAGAGCACTAGTAGTGCTAGCCAGGGCCACTCGTAGCCAACAACAGCACATGTGGAACATCCCTTTTTAAGAACAGGAGTCACATAGTAAATCAGCTTTGCAGCAAGCAACTGGTCAAAGGTATTTTCTTTGGCTGCCTTGATGCCATGAGGGAGCATTTAAGGGCTTGTTGTCCAGTTGCCTAATCCTGAAGTCATACAATTTGACATCATCAGTTAGAGATGTTCCACATCCCCTGACATGGCCGAGAGAAGCAGTGCTGGCCAACCCTCCCAGGACTACCCCTTACACATACACAGATAGCCAAGTAAATGGGAGGACGACCACATCAGTAGCTTAATTGGCAATGCACGGCATGCTTAATGCACAGTATGGGGGTTCGGCTCCCACCTTCAGCAAGTTGTCTTTCTATCAACTTTCACTTCCTCTTTACTTATTATTTCTACATTATGATTTCCCCTACATATTGTCCAGCTTCACTGTCTGCTTCCTTCACAACATAGTAAATAACAGAAAATTGGGTCCATCAATTTCCTTTATTCTTTGTGCCTCGTTCTCTACTGCTGCTGATAGTTTACAAAATCTCCTTCACAATCTGTCCTTGTGTGAAGAGAAATTCAATCACCGGACAACACCCTGTTTGAGAAAAGTCCAAAGTGATCGACAACTTCTTCGGTTTGGTGCTGAAAAAGATTTGAGGAAAAATACTCAGTAGTCATCCAAAACATATTTTTACACAATGCCTTAAAAAGTTTTATTAGACAAGAGGATCATGCTAAGGGATAAAACTTATCAGAATTTTGTTATACAGATCAAGAGATTACTTTAACTGTGAGGTTTTGACATGTAACTTCACTGTGGTTTACATTGTAGGTTCTGGTTTATTTTGACCACCGGAGATTCCTTAAAGTGCGCCCAAAGCTCAAATGCAAGTGTTTTTACGTTTCACCCCCATCAAACTGTGGCTGTTAGAGCCGGGAATCAAACCACTGAGCTTGTGCTCAGCAGGGCACTATAGACACTGAGCTGCTGCAACGGATACCAAGGGATGACTGAAACAAGGCTTGCGAAATTCCACAAGGTGAAGAAAGACTCACGGGATGAAAAATTGGCATTTTCTTGATTGGCATGAGCCTAGAAACTTACACATTTGCGTACACCCACCTACCAGTATAGTGTCTTTACATTTCACATCTACGTAGTGCAGGTTCTACAATGACAAATTCCTGATTCGAGCTCAAGAATAGCGCGAAAATAAAATCCAAGAGAAGGACAGGACACAAAGCTTGATTCCTACAATGAATCTACGTCGTATTTCCATACAAGTTGCGAAGAATGTTCGTGCAAGCATGGTGCCTCAGATAACAGCGTAAGAAACAACAATGCTAGTATACATATCAGTTTAGGAAACAAGCTGCACCGCATTCTGGCTTCAAGACAAACTTAATTTGAGAGCAAGATTGAGCCTGAGTAGAACACGTTCCTATATACTGGTTTTCATAGTTTAGATTAGGGTTTCTCAACATGTGCATTTTGAAGTGTTGCGAGCAGGCGCAGAATGTAGATGCTGTAGCCTTCTTTGGGCTTTCTAGCAGGTTCTCAAGCAAGTCGTGATTCACAATCGAGCCGAGAAATCCGTGATTAGGGAAACCGTACAGTAGACGAAGAGTAGAGGTAAACGCTGCATTGAGTGCCATAAAAATTTGCGACAGCTCACTTACTCGCACATTATGCAAAGCCCCACGAAAGATGGAAAAAAAAAAGGAAAAGTCTTCACGATCAACGTACTCAAGTAAGCGACAGCAACAAACGTTTAGAAATATTTTAAACCTTTCTGTCATAAGAGAAGAAAGTGCCGCCAAGCTGAAGACACTCACGAGCTCCATTTACAACAAATTCAGCAAACAAGAGCAACAGCACTGAAAAACTGAACAGTAAGCTGCACAAAACCACGTTATGAACCATAACAGGCACTGCAAGGTATAAGGAAATGAGTTGCTTTAGGCATGGGCCCAAGTGTCGCTCATGATCGCAAGCTCAGGCACATTTCGGTTGTCCCAGCACAACTAACTAGCATGTTTTGCTACACAATACAGTAAGGAACCATCAATTTATGTTTTAACTAAGATCAAAAGTGGAAGCAGCGCGCGCGAACTGTAGCAAAATTGTTAACTGGAACACGCCATACTTGTTTAAACGTCACAATCACGTGGTCAAAAATGTGACATCATTTCCGTGCATGGCAGTAGCGTTTTGGTATGGCATTTCGCCTCTACTACGCATGTCACCAGTCACCGCCTTTTTTTAAAAACCCATATGGGTCTCAAGAATTTTCCTTTTCGTGTACCCTCCTTGATCTTGCGGGTTTCTACAGAACTGATTTGCCAATAATTGGGGTTAGGAGCAGGCAAATGGTCAACGACCCTGACTTTGACCGCCTCGATGCCTTGGGTTAGCAAACAAGAGTTTATTGGCTACTAGCCTGCTTCTAAGGTTACATGCAATTAAAATAATTTACATTTACTAACACATGCAGGATCGTCCTAACACCGTATGCTTCCATGAACTCATGCACTGCCCAAGATCATAACACACGAAAAGCACAGTTCACGTTAGCAGGCCTTGCAAAGCATGCCAAGATGCACACCTTGAAATTTATTTGAATTGTTTGAGTGCTCCCTAATATGGTCATTTCATGGGACATTAAAGGAAAATACAAAGCAGACTACTAAGTAGTAGTGGACTATAGTACTATTTGCAAGCGTGCTAAATTCTTATGCCTCAAGTTTCTGTTCCACCTCCTTAATGGGGGCTACAAATTACACAGTGGTGCATATGTGTCTTTCTCTGAACAGCGAAACACTAGAACTAAACACCTTAAACATTTAATTGAATACAGGTTCCACACAGACACATTCAGGTATTTTTTTCTTTCCTCAGACAATCAGTGATTAGAATTCATTGCCTAGTGATATAATTTGTTCACCTGACGATTTCCTTCCTATGCTGGAAAAATAGGTCTGAGTACGCATCTTAACTTATAAGTATCGCCTACAGACACTGCAATATGTTTGCAATTGGTTTGGTGTACTTTTTTTGTTGTTTGCCTTATGCTTCTGCATTTTTGTTCATTAACCTTTAAGGGCTGACTCAGGAAGGTCACACCCTCTTATTGTATTGCTCAACTACATCTTCTCGTAAACTACAATATTAACAAGTGTATAAGTTTGCCATTCATATTTTGATGCAATGTATTTTCCCATGTCCTGCAACAGCCTCGAAATGGAGGCTAGCAGTATGTATGAAATAAATAAATAGATGCGGCCTATTAAAGTAGCATTCCATAAACCTCACAGTGCTTGTTTCGTGCCAACAAGACTTAGTTTACGAGGAAATTGCGTCTGAAGGGTCCGCATACCTAGAGAGGAATTCAAATCACCTGCTCCTGAGCAGGGAATGGCGACGTTGCATACGCCACGACTGCCCTTTGCTTTCATCGGTGAGTAAAACAGCGCCCTACAGATGGTGCTACAGTTTTCTACGAAAAATGCGTACGTGCGGCCATGGAGCAACCGACCCAAGACAGAACATTGGATTCACCACTGCAGCTGCTCTTGGTCAAGTGGCATGGACTGTTCAGACATACCACGACATCACATGAACATAAAATTCTCTGCGACTTGAAGTTTGTGCAAGTTTCGCGAGCCAGAAAAGCCAGCTCAGCACTACATAATAACTACTGAAACACAAAAGCGTGGGCGATGCTTTCAAGGGTAACCTCAATAGGTTCTTTTTTCTAAAAATCAAATAGAACTAGACAAGAAGCATTTTCTTTCATGTTATAATGCAATGCAGCGATATTTTTATTACTAGTAGATGAGTTCCAGTGACAGAATTTTAATGAGGAGTGCCTTCATCATCTGGCTAGTACTTGAATGTCTAAGGGAGTGTCTAATTGTGTCCTGCATTTACTTCAGTTTCTCAATTACAAAAGCTCTATTCGCAGTAATATTATTACAATATCATCGAGCAATGCTCAAAAGACGGGCCGCCACGAGAACGAAGATGACGTCGCAGCTCTTAGTGCGAGCGAGGGTCGGCCTGGCTGCCTGGCTCCAGTGTAAATAACCTGTAAATAGCCCCTTTCGTCTGTCTTTTCACACGTAACATTCTGGTGGAGGTGTGGGGTACTTCAGAAGCCGCCGCCTTCTCTCGTCTTGTCACTCTTCTAACCTCACCACCCATTCTTCTCGCCCACTTCGACCCTGATGCCCCTACAGAATTGCGTACAGATGCCAGCGGTCATGGCGTAGGTACAGTCTTAGCCCAGCGTCAGCGTGGACAGGATCGCGTTATTACTTATGCGAGCCACCTCCTAGCACAATCGGAGCACAACTATTCCATTACGGAATGAGAATGCCTTGCTGTCGTCTGGGCAGTTGCGAATATCTGTCCTTACCTTTACAGTCGCCCTTTTTCCGTAGTCACTGACCATCATGCTCTCTGCTAGCTTTCATCACTAAAAGACCCTACAGGCCAGCTTGGTCGATGGGCTTTGAGGCTACAAGAATTTTCATATTCCATGGTGTACAAGTCTGGCCGCCTGCACCAAGACGCTGACTGCTTGTCGCGTTACCTGTTGACAACTTTGACTCCTCCAATATTGCCAGTGCTTCTTGTGTATTCTCTGTATCACAGCTGCTTCATTTCGCCGACGAGCAACATCATGACGGCTACATCAGAGCACTCGTAGACCATTTTGAACATTCTCCAGCCGATGCTGCTCTACGCCTCTTCGTCCTCTGTAACCTTCATCTGGACGGCTCTGAGTTTCTACTTGTAATACCTAAACACCTCCGCTCCACTGTTCTAGAAGAGCTTCACGACGCACCAACGGCAGCACACCTTGCCGTATCTCGAACCTATGACCGTGTACGTCGCCGTATTTTTTGGACGGGCCTTGCCCGTTCCGTACGATGTTGTGTCCCCACTTGTGAACTTTGCCAACGACGTAAGAAGCCTTCCCAGCTCCCCACCGGTTACCTGCAGCCGCTCGACATCCCTACCAAGACCTTCCATCGTGTCGGCTTAGACCTTCTCAGCTCATTTCCGGAATCTACATCAGGCAACAAGTGGGCTGCAGTCGCAGCGTACTGCAAAACAGTGCAGTTTGCGGCTTTGAAGCTGGTCGGGGCACAGCATGGCATTGGCGTGTTCAATAAGAGCATCAACCTTTTAAAAGGCGGGAGCTGACGCATACGCTTTCCATTCCGCGTTGTGGTACTTGTTAAGTCGTCAGTCCTCACATCACTGGCAACTGCGCTTTCCATGCTCATATGTTGACATTTCTCATGGAATTGTCATTCTTCTGCCTGTCCGTGTAGAGGTTAAGATGTCCTCTTTGCCACATTAGGGCGAGAAAATTGTTTAATAAATCAAGATTAACATAAAATACATGTTTTCTTTAGATTGTTGCTCTGGGTGATCTAGTGCCTCACTTGAAACAATTTTTGTGTTTCCATCGCTATGAATGTTCGCACTCATGCAAAAAAAAAAAGACCCATTCTGTCACGCCAAAAATGTGTGCAACAGTGTACAACATTTATCGACGTGAAAGCAAATAATTTTGCTAGTGGCTCCCATACCACGAGACAAGGGTGTATGAAAAATCATGCCAACCATTTTGCATTGTGCTGTGGGTTGGTCTATGAGATACCTCTCGGCTGTGGCAAGTTCTATGTAGACCAAACGGCCCAATGCCTAAATGACTATTTGAGGGAGCATTCAAACAATTTAAATAAACCGGATGGTGCAGCGCACATTGCAAGGCCTGCTCATGTGAGCCGTGCTTTCCAACATTGTGATCCTGGGCAGAAGTAGCAACAAAACAGCACATGAACTCGCGAAGGAATATTTTATCAGAGAGATGGTGCACATGTCAGTAGCACTTCAATTGCCTTAATTCCCCAGAAGTGCACTTGTTTAATGCCGATTTGTAGCATTACTAGACAAACTAGCACTGTCACAACATTCGCCTCTTGCATGTGCACAAAATTTGTACCCTAGCTTCCATCCTTTGAATCATTAAGTCAGTTGGTAGTTCGCACTTTCATGTGTCCTTCTTCTATAAATATCTTTTTGCGCACAAAAAAAAAAAAATGCGTCGCAGATTTCACCAACTTGCCCAAGACGAAGTCCTAGTCAGTTTCAAAAATTTCCTTCAGAGATTTTCTTGTGATGAGAATTTCTGTCAATGCATGGCACTCTGTTCGAACAAAGGGACAGGTGGTTGACAACTTCTGTAGATGGGAGAAAAGAAAGGTTATAGAGGCAAAGATTGTCACATTATCACCCAGATATGTTCCCTAACGCAATGCCTAAAGAGTTTTTTTTTTTTGTTGGACAAAAGGATCAGGGTAAAGCTCAAGACCTATGAGCATTCTATTGCACAAACAAAAGGATTAACCAAACAAGCCCTGTGAAGTGCAGCAAGGTCAAGGAAGATTCATACAATGGAAACGGCATTTGCTTGAGAGCGGCATGCATGGACCTGCAAGCCCACACTGGTCATATTAGCATGCATTTCACATGTATAACAAAATGCAGGTTCCTGCAATGAAGCTACGTCATGTCTACAAACAAGTTGCGAGGAACATTTGCGCAAACCTGGTACCTCGCACAGCGCCATCATAAGAAGCAATACTAAATAGCAGCTTAGCAAACTAGCTGGAAGAAATTTAAGAAAATTTCTCGGTCTTCAAGACAGCCAAACTTTATACAACAAAATTGAACCAAAGTAGAGCTATGAGTGGCTGGGCCACCTTTTGCAATATTTGTCTTCATAGTTTACATTCAGGTTGCTCAACATGTGCCTTTTGAACTGTAACGAGCAGGTGCACAAGCAAGTCGCGATTCGCTAGCCACCAAAATCCGAGGTAAACAGGGAAACAGCATGAAGATGCAAGACAAGAAACAGTAGAGGTAAATGCGACATTGCCGTAAAAAAATTGCAACAGCAATCCTACGAAGGATGAAGAAGAAACTTTAATAGAGAATGGTCCGGCAGTTTTTGTCAGGTGGCGGCTCGAAGTCCTTGAACTCGAGCGGCACCTTCGGCTTGCCGGATGGCCCAGAGCTGCGGTCTGCCAACTCTGAACTTTTGAGAGTCGTCTCCCAGCGGCGGCAACGCCGATGGAGAAGGTCCCCGGCGGCCCTCGAAGCCGGGGCGGCGCCGGGAAGAAGCGAGCTCGAGGCTTCCCGCACTCTGGCTGCAGCGACAAGAGTTTAGAACGCGTTTAAACGTTTTTACCATAAGAGAAAAAAGTTCTGCCATACTGAAAGCCAACATGTGCCCCATTCACAACAGCAAATTCAACAAACAAGAGCACCGAAAAACGTAACAGGAGCTACATAAGACCACACTACCAACCATAAACGCGCTGCAAGGCATAAGGAAACGAGCTGCTCCAGCGTTGCGTCCAAGTGTCGCTCGTGAAGGCAAGTTCGAACACCATCCGATTCTCCCAGCGCAACTAGAACAACATTCTAGCACACAATACAGTAAGAAACCGTAAAATTGTGTCTTAGCTAAGCTGAAAAGCTGAAGCAGCTCCAGCAGCGCGCGCAAAACTATAAACCGGATCACGTCATACTTGTTTAAACAACGTCATCATAACTCTGACGTCACTTCCGTGCGTGGCAGCAGCGTTTTAGTATGGCATTTCGCTACTACCACGTGCGTGTCAGCAGCTTACGCCTTTTGATTTTGACAGCGCCATCTCTCGGTCGTACACTTTAGTTCACGAAGCCACCACTACCCTTATTTTTGTTGACTGTGGAAGGTTCTCTTTACAGTTCTGCTTTAGGTTCTGTGGTACAGGCGGTCGGTATTCTGCAGGTTGACCTCCTCTGGCAGTCGGTACAGGTTTTGTGCGCGCTATGGAAGTACCGGGTTCGTTTCGTGATCGAGAGGCCGAGCGCCGAGCGAGAAGGACGGAGCAGCGACGCAAGCAGCGGCAGGTCGAGCGCGAGTCGACCGACCCCGAAATCGTCGCCAGGCGCCAGGCACGAGCTGAACAAGTCCGGCTAAAGGCGCGGGCTTGGCGTGCCCAGGAAACTCCCGAGGAACGTGCTCAGCGGCTTGCGACAATGCGGGTGTACCAGGCAAGACGGCATAGCTTAGAAACTCCTCAACAGCGTGAAGCCCGTTTGGAAGCCCATCGCATTGTCTTGCGCGAAGCCCGGAAGCGAAAGGCCGAACAGAATGCCCGGCTTCACGCGAGCGCCACCAATTTCATCGATAACCCTTTGGGGTACATATGCTCTGTGTGTGATCGTCTCTGTCATCTGCGAGACATCGTTTCCGTCAACGAGACGTGGGTTCCCGTGCTGGAGCAAATTTTTCCCGAGGCTGACGTTACCACCTTCAGCGTTTGCACCACCTGCCAAGGCTCACTTCGTAAAGGTGAGGTGGCGTCTTTCTCTACTTCCAACTGCGCAGTGCACGAAAAGGGAATAGCAAACATACGCTTGCGCCCGGGGCCGTACCCAGGAATTTGTTTCGGAGGGGGGTAGGGGGTGTATTTGGAAATATTTATCGTGTGTGAATCGAGCGCATCGCTTACATATAATAATTAGAGGGTACTTTTGAATTAGTTGTACCTAAATAAGTAAAGAAAAACTGATTGGTGTGTTCAATTGAAATTCTGGTTAAAGCAAGGAATAAAACTTTGGATTATAATGTCACCGAAGCCGGGGACACATAACCTGTTTTTCATGAGCGAAAGCTTCTTTTACCCTGCAATTACCGTGTAGTGCGCCTATGCATAGTAAAAGCTATGAGCAAGATAATTTTGCACACTCAGCAAAATGTGCTTTTCGTTGCAGTTCCAAACACCAGTTGCAAATTCTATGTAGATGAATGCATAGCTAGTCACATTCGTTTCCATCTGCATTCTTCCCAGCTACCAACTGCACAGAACGGAACTTCAGAGCCTTCTTCATGAACTTCCCGAACCCTACTCCTAGGAGATCTAAATTCACATAGCACCCTGTTGGGAGATCCGACTTGTGATGCGAGGAGTCGCCTAATAATTTCCTTCTTTTTTTTTTTTTGTAGGTGCATGCCTCCTTAGTAAAGAGTCAATCTTCTATAGCGTTGTACATGGAACATTCCCATCAATAGGCATAAGCATAGCATTAGGCAAGCTCATACCTTACGTCAAGTGGAATGTCATAAAGGGTCTGTTCGATTCGCCTGTACCACTGTGAACCAGTTCACGGCGGTCACGAGAAGTTCAGAAACTGTGCAGCTCGATTCCGGAGGTGCAGGCCCAGCAAAACACTCGAAACGAATGCAAAGGTGCAGACGCGGTGTAGGTGTTATGCTATGTCAGACTAATGTGCACGGAGTGCATAAGTTTGAGAGGTCCTGAACTGCAGGTATGATCGGTTTCTGGGGCGTAAATACATCAGACATGTGTAAGCGCGGTTTTAACGCTGCTCGCGCCCGTGTGCTGCGTCGTCTGCTGCGCCGCTGCTTCGCATCTGTATGCCTGCACCAAGTCGGCACCGACAGTGGAGCGGGTGCAGCAAAATCATGAACCAGCCCTGCGCCTTTTGAAACAAACGTCGTGGTTCTGCGGGCGCCAGCAATGGCGCCCGCAAACCCACAAACCCACAAACGAATGGCAGGGTGCAGCACCTCGCGAACTGGTTCAAGTGGTGCAGGCGAATCAAACATACCCAAAGAATCCATACAAAAGCGATCACTTTTCGGCTGTTCTAAAGCTAACGAGTTCCTAAATGGAAAGTCTATTCAAGAGACTGGACACGGTTTTACGAACTTCCGCAGTTGACCTGGGATGATGTTTGTGCCGTCAGTGTTGATGATGTAGTGGCATACTTAGCTGCATTTTTAATTGATGCCAAATCATTATCATAATGTGGGAATGCACCTTGCTCCTGTTTTCTCATCCCCCCATTAGCAGCAAGACTGACTGGACAGCCTGGCTCAGGTCCGGGTACGTCGACCGACAGCTTGAACTGGTGGACTGGGCGGAGAAGGCCAAGCAGGCCCAGGGCCTTACTTGAGCCCGATTCCTCAGCCACCTCCCCCGTTCCCCTTTCAATAAAGTTTACCACCACCACCATCAAAGCACACGGGGAAGAGCCACAAACAGCAATATTATTAATTTTGACTTCCTGCATGGAGCAACAAATCAGCTTATGTTGATCTTGTTCGAAATCTTATTGTGTATGTTTCCTGGTAGGGTCCTTAGTAAAAGCGAGTGAGAGCCACTAGAATGGTAACTGCTCTTGTCAAAGCAGCTGCACCATGCATAATAAGCTGAGCTCAGCCAATTGACTTGGACCATCTTCTCAGCATTCAAAATGTACAGATGCATGATGCAGGCATGCCCAAAGCCATGACCACTGCAAAGTATTGCTTTTGAAACAAGGTGCATGCTGTGAACAGCTGAGCTGTGAAAACAAAGCAGTTTTTTTTTTCCGCAGGAAGGAATGTTCGAAAGAAAGCTCAGGAGCAGTGCGCAAAGAAAGGCCAAGAATGCGAAGCAAAGGGTTCCACTACAGATGTGAAATCTCAAGACAACTTGTCAAATGAGCAGTGGCACGATGTGGCCACCATATCACGAGGAGCTGAGCAGAGAACGCCAAGCTGCCATCGACAACTTGTTTCCTTCTGCAGCAGACATCTTCGAACAGTGGACGTTAAAACTGCAATGACACCTTCCCCTCTAACCACCAGAAACACACAGACCGATAGTAAACACAAATGTAAGTTTGCCCAATCTTGCCTGTAGCGGGGATCTGCACTGGTGATCTTAATGCCTTCGTCGTGACCTTTCAGGGGTGCCAACCATGGGTCCTTCCGCCATCAAGAAAGATACTACTCTGGCAAGCACCTGTGAAAGCTCTAGTACCAGGATTTCAGCAGCAGAGTCTTACTCCTTGTCTGATTATGGCACACAGACAAAGTTTATGGAACACAAATGTAAGCATAGCTGTTCTCGCTGTCAGTGCTGATCATAATACTTCTTCACTATGTCTCTTTGCAGATGTTCAAACAGCATCATTTGTAGTGACAAGGGCAATACAAACGTGAGCTCGTCCATCCTCAATGTCTGTGACAGTGAAGATTGCAGCCTATCAAGGTATGTGGACTTATATGTGTGCCCGAGTTGCCAAGTTTTAATGCGACTAGCATTCTTAGGATACTTCATGCACTTCCCCGTATTGATGGATCTGACTGTTTTCCTTTCAGGCCAACTTAGGTCGCTAGATACATGCCACTTTTCAGAGAGCCTCTTTGATGCCAGCTTCACTCGCTTAGAACTAAGATGTGTGCGAGTTCTTGTTGACCATAAGCCAAGAGCTCGCTTCCTAGCACTGGGTATGTGCCACTGGATATGTGTCACTCTTAATAATAATCATTGTAACATATAAAACACTCTTCACCAATTACACACCCATAAGAAGAGATTGCTAACGCCAATCATCTCCAAAGGATGGATGCGCTGCCAGTCTTTAATATCTTAGTGTACTTGTAAATCGACCGCATGTGTAGCCCCTTTTGCTGTGTTCGTTTTGTATGGTGCCACCTTGACATACGGTAATTAATTAATTAGATTAAATATTAGTCAATCAAATTAAATGTTAAGTTATGCATATGCTTTTTCTTCACACACCCATAGATCAATAAATAAAGCAAAACTCACTCAGAGTTGCAATGACGAGACCTCGTCGAACTCACTTTGATTCAATTGTGCTTGGTCAGACTAGCAGGTTCACAGACTCATCCTCATTCAAATTCATGAATCACTAGCTCACTCAGACTTGGTATGAAGAATCAGAAACTCGCATGGGATTCACAGAATCAGGGGCTTGGATGGCGAGCTCGTGGTAACGGTACTTGCTCAAGTACGAGTAAAATGTATATGGTACAGTCCACTTCCATTCGACCTTAACAGGACTGCGAAATTAAACAAGATGCAGAAAGAACTTCAAAACACGCTGCTGATTCATTTGGCAGTATTTGCCTGATTCCAACATGCCCCCGAATGAAATGCATGCCTGCTTTCTATGTTTCTAAAGTAGAAAACTAATGTAGAGGTAACATTAAAGAACATAAAGTAGTAATCTAACGTGCACCTGATTTTTTTAGCAAGAAAAATGGAGTTTAATTTGTTGCACATGGGGCGTCTTATTTCTTTCCGAACTGTGGCACTACATTTTGCTGCGCAAGAATCTGCGCTCACAAGTCACTTAGCCTTGGCTCTGCAGCAAGATACTACTTAAACAGAGTATAATCTCGGAGGTCATGCCAAAGAGCCATGCTCAATGTTCTGGGTTCTGCATTAGGCGAGCACTAATGGTAGAATTTTTTTTTTAGTTCCAATGTTGCATCCACTCATATTTCAAACATGTAATTTTTCACAGAGGCAATATTTTATTTGCACTATCTAAAACTGGGCTTTCTACTTGTGCGAAATTTCATTGCAGCTGGCCTTTTTAAGCCCCAGTATCTTCCTTAAAATATAAGAGTTCCTGTAGCCTGTTTCACTGACAGTGCAATCTCCCTTGCTTGCAGTTGTAGGTTATCACTTGCAGCGACTTCACTCGCCGACATTAACCACAAGAAAGCATGTTAATATACCCTTCATGGGACCACCTGCAGGATTGGCATCCTGTTGCATCTCACACACAAGGCACAAACAGATGCTGCCGGATAGCTGCACCCAATCCAGCTGACTGACCAACATAAAAGGTATGGTCAAGTCCAAAATTTCACAGCCCCAATTGTTTGTACCAGTTTGTAAAACGTAGAAATTGGGTGAAGTACGAGAGACACTGTGCACTTGTCTTGCTCCATAGCGCCTAAAGGGCTTCGCATCATTTGCAGGTGTCTCAATGGCTCCGCAGAGTGGGGCTCACAGCATACACAGTGATGGCACTCCTCCAAATCCCAGGCTAGTGCAAATGAAAGCCTGGAAACCTTCCTCGGCGGCACTGGGATACACCAGTACATCATGTTCTGTGGGCCGTGATGATGCGACCGAACACGGAGCCTGCCAGCACAGCAGCACCACAAAGAACTTCTTACGCATCATGACCATCTTCTTTCCTCATATCTTTCTTTTAAATCCTGCTCCCATTCACCTAATACTCTCTCCATTCTTGTATTTGGACTGCAGGATTGTTAACTAGCAAGGCAGTTCCTGTGCCTACAACGCTTTTTCTCCCACCATTGTGCCTTTTTCTTTGTTTGCCTGATGCGTCAGCTCAAATATGTGGCCACTTACATGCCTGCCAACTCTCGCATGTTTTTAATAAGGTTTGCTAATGTAGTTGCATCAAGTTTGACAAGGAACTTGTTCTATTCTTGCAAAAGTTTGAAACGTGTTGAAAGACTGCAAGGACTAGTAAGTCAAGATTGCCTGCAAAATAAAAATAATTGTTGGATGGTGCCTGTGCTGCCCTCTTATAAGAACACCATATGCCAGAGAGGTGCTTGCTTTCAAGATTGTGATACAGACAAGTTCCCAAAGCCAGCCAAGCCACCCACAGCAAGTTGCTGAAATAGTCACTATAGTCTAAAAACTGTGTTGTCAGTCTCTGCTGTTTCAAATTTGCTGCAGCTTGTGTGCTGCGTATAAAGGGGAACAATTGTTAATCAAATGTGTATATGTATCCTACAAAAGGCTTGTGCTCAGAGCAAACCTATTTAAAAAATGTGTGCTATCCATTGTCATATCTGTGGGATATTTACGAATTAAAACTTCACATGCACCTATTACTCATTAACTGCTATACTGCAAACAGAGCACTGTAAAGCAAGAGCGATTTACTCGCAGTACAAAAAACATTGACGTTTACAGAAGTATTTTAAGCGCATGTGAGTACGACGGCCAGCAGTTCCTGTTGTTAGGTGTCAATCTGCTCAGATTGCAGCACAGCCACAGTGCTTTCATTGCATGCATGGCATTGGTTAACCAGCACATGTTAGTCGTGTAGAAATAAGGTTAGTCTAGATATGACGAGCTTGCTTATCAAGAAACTTAGGAGAATGCACCTGGCAGCTGCAGAGAGTCAATGTATGGCAATGTTCTGACACATCCACCTTCTAGATATTAAAAACGCACTGGTTTGTACAAGCAAGTACTATATAAAATTGTTTAAAGCACTCTGATGCTTGCCAGTACTTTTTGCAGGATTTAGAAGGTGTGGACCTTCACTTCATCCAAAGAGATGAAAAGGCAAATACTAAGTCAATGTGGACTGTTTAAATACCATTCCAGAAACATTGCAATGCTTGTTTTGTGCCAAAGATATACTTAGTTTACAAAGTTGCATCTGAAGGGACCGAATACCTTTTTTTGAAATTCAAATCTCCTGCCATCAAACCGGGGGAGTGGTGACATTGCATACGCCATCACCACTCTTTGCTGCTGGCGGTGAGTAAAATGGTGCCCGACAGACGGCGGTACTGAGCCAAGACAAAGCGGCGCATTCACTGCTGCAGCTGCTTTTTGGTCAAGTGGCATGGACCATTTGGGCACCCCGCGACATCACATGGAAGTTGAATTCCCTGCCACTTGCACTTTGTGCGAGTTTTGCAAGCCAGCAAAACCAGCACAGCTCTATGCGAACGCGTGGGCACGCAGAGTCGAGTGATAATGAAACCTTTCGACCGCCCGGGTGTCAAGGGTAATTTCAATGCATTCCTTTTTTCTAAAAATGATACAGAACTGGACAAGTAGCATTTTATTTTGTCTCGCAATACAAGGATGCTTTTTGCAATAAGTGGTTGAGTACTACTGGCAGAATTTAACTGAGGGGTGCTTTCGTCATCGGGTAAGTACTTGAATTTTCTGGGGGAGTTTTCAATCGTGTCCTGCATTTACCTCAATTTCATTATTAGGGCTATGTTCATGATAATATTGACACCTTAGAGATTCTCGAGCACTTTAGCTTGACCTAATATTGCCTTAACTGTCCCTTTAAGCTTCAACCTTGAAACACAAACTGGGTCTGTCTGACCAATTGTACCTTTTCTCGGACAAACTCACCCAGTTTGCGCACACTTTTGCTTGCTTGCCAGAAATGAGCTGCATCTGTAAGCAGGACTGCGGATCAAACGGTTGGGCTTGAACACTTGATTTTATTATGCCTTTTGCATTATCTTCCTTATCACATGTTTGGGCAAAATCAATTTAACATTTACATAGTCTCAGGGGATGCCTCAATTTCCAAGCAAGTGGCATCAATATATGATACATTGTCATTATAATACGCATTACATGTACAGTTGAGCCTTGTTGCAGCAAAGCTGCATCTCGCACGTAAATATCTTCATTATGTCCAATATTATAATGATGTTTTCGCTGCAGGCTGATATTGGTGAAGAACATTTTAGATTAACTTTGTTACAACCGTAAGTGATCATATTAAGGTTTGACTAGTATTATCAGGGCCTCATGAAGGAGGAGTTTGCAAACTTTCTGGCTTACCAAGCCTCTTATCACTCCAGGAGAAGCTGTTTTTGTATTGGACAAGCATAACTTAGTTTTACCTTTGAGTGCCTTTAAAGGGCCCCTCACCAGGCACCAGAGAATATTTTGGCTCGATGTTGTATGTCCTCTAGGGAGCGTTCTGCCACAAAAATTTTTCAAATTGGCTCATTAATAACAGAGATAGAAATATTTCAGTGCTGCAAACCTATGATTTCAGAAAGTGAACTCCACTGCATAGCGAGACACTCTCCACTCGCCCCGTCTAGCCTCCACAAGCGAAATTCTTCCCTGCGTTCTCCCATACCGGACCTCGAGGATCGTGTGACGCATATGTCATGGGCCCCGCCTTCATTTCTTTTTCTCCTTACTTTTTTGCAGCGCTGCACACTTCTGCTGACAGCATTGCACGCAGGCTGTTATGTCTTGTTTCGTGCAGCGCACGATTTTCCGCGCTGTGCACAAGGATATGACTAGTGGTATAATTCAGTGCTCCACGAATACTGAGGCAGAACAAGCGGATCGCAGAGCATGATCACACACTGGAACACGGTATAAAATGGCAGTTTCGATACCTGCGCACGTGGCTGCACAACCGTGGAAACAAGCAGACGAAGCGGAAGTGCATCTCTCTTGCTACGGTGCGAAGTAAAACAAAAAAATACGCAGACATTCCGTTTGTGCGTTTTATTTCTCAAAACTTCAATTCGTCAATTCAAGCAACAGATCACACAAATAACAGATGTTGCCTTGAATAATTCTCGAAGACGTGTAGACATGAGCGACGTCACACTGCGGACACGAGTACATAGGCACAGGGACACGACTACGTCATCGTCCTGCTTTGAGCATGGTCGCCGTGAGGGAAAGGGAAAACGGCATTCGGATTGAAATTTCAGACCTTTCCGCGGCACGTAGCGATGTAATTCTTTGCATTAGCACGCATTATATGCTCTGAGATTGTCAGCTCAAAATGGCCAGACCTGTTGAGGGACACTTTAAAGTGCTGTGTTTATACATAATCCCCAGAGGGCGCTACAGGCTTTGCAATACGTGTACAAGTATGGTCTCCATGCCTGCATCACATACTAAATAGCTGCATTCAGTCGTGGAAAAATCAGTTCACAATAAACTGCCATTTTCATATCCTTTGTAATGACAACTAGAGCATAAAGAAGCACAACACTGAATAATGGTCACTGTCAAGGTGAGCACACTGTCTCGAAGAAGTTGTAAAGCCATTAGTGCCAAGTAACACGCACATGCCACGCACAGCTTCCGAGAATGTTCAAAACACACAACACCTGGCAGCCGTTTACTCACTTCAGGGATTGCCACCACAACTTCCATGCTTACAGCGCACATGAGTGAAATAAGTACACCACGTGGCAAACATGCGGGAGCACACAGCACAGTATGGCGTACCCTTCTTGTGACAGCGCATGTGACTTGCAGCCGCCGGCCTGTTGGCAAACGTGGCTGAACAAACGTTGCACTTGTATGGCCGTTCACCAGCGTGCCGGCGAACGTGGACTTGCAAAGTGCGTTTGTCGGCAAATGAGATGGAACACGAATCACATTTGTAAGTCCTCTCATTCAAGTGGCACCGTTGAATGTGTGAGAGGAGATCCTTCCCGTTGATGAATGCTGATTTACAGATGTTGCACATGAACTGCTTCACATCCACATGCCGCAGCACATGCCTCATGGCCAAAGAGTGGCTGCCGTCGAGGGTGTACTCGCAGAATGGACACGTTCTTGGCATTTTCTCGACATGAGTAGCGAGATGGGCACGCGTTGCACTCCAGTCTGCACAAGGTTGCGAACACAGGCTGCAATAATATGGCTTCGGCCACGAGCACGTCTGTACATGGCAGGTCAAGCCACTTAAATCGTGAAATTCAAGAAAACAACATCCGCAGGCGTAGGTGACAATTGCTGACCCTGCCACGACGACAATAGGAGAGTGTCCCTCTTTGCTCCGAGATGCATGGAAAATATGGTCAGCTGCAGTGGGAGGTTTAGCAGCTTGTTGCATTTCACAGGTAGAACTCTTTGAATTTCTTGGGGTTAGAGATTCCACTGAAACAGATGAGAAAAGTTACTTTATTATGGTGCAAAGGTAGTTTCAATGTGAAGGAGTACACCTTTGGTTCTGAGAATTGAAGGCTATGGTACAATGTGTCATTAACCGACACTAATATGCATGCGTAAAAAAAAGAAAAAGGAGCCTGCCAGAACGCACCAACATCCCACGGAAGGACAAGTTAAGGGCGAGCATGGGTCTTGGAGACAAAGTTCACAAACAAATAATTTGTCATTTGTGTTGTTATTCTAATCCCCATATCATGGTGCATGCACCTGCTGGCAAAAAACTAGCTCGAAATGATATGTCTTTGAGTAAGAAAGCACTCTATTTCTCCTGTGAAATGCTCAGTTTTGCCAATGAAAGTACTGAACTGACCCATTTTGTGTTGCCCACCATTCTAAAAGCATCTATCATAGCCAGGCCATCTCGGTCTTGTTTGAAAGAGCATCTTTGCAGCTTGCTTTCCTGCCTTCAATGCTGCTTCAGAAGAAAACTACTTGGTTTTGTAGCATATCATTTTTGCAGTCAATGATTTTTTTTTCATTTTTCTAGAAAAATGTGTTGGCCAAGTCTGAAATGTTGGGAGCAGTACTGTGTCCCTGCTACTAATTCAATCCTACTGATTTCGTCGATAAATTTTATGATATCGTGTTTTAGGACACTGCTACATTTTGAAATCTCGTAGAAATCGCCAATAAAATTTCATTTTTTCAAAGTTGCAAATTCAAAACTTCGGCTAATACACAGATAGAAAAGTTGATGTGCAGACTTGCACTTTTTGAACATTCAGGAACATAACTGCTTAATTTTAGCTCACTTGGTGCAGCACATCTTTTGCAAGTCACAACCCAAGTTTATAACACAAACATAACCAACTTATTTTAGGTTGAGTTAGTTATGTAGGGTGTTAGTTTAAGAAACCCGTTTCTTCTAGAAACTTAAAAATATCGTCTAGTGAAACAAGTGCATTTTCAGCTAGGATCAGGGAGGGATGAAGTGGTCTTAGTGTTTTGTAAAGTGCATAAAATATTTGTCCTTATCCCTCCAATGCCGGACATGTTATTAAAATGCGATTCATAGTTCGAAGTTCTTGGCATTGATTACAAACCATTGTTTTTCATTTTTCAATAAAATGTGCATTGCATGTGTGTGTCCAATACAAACACAACATAGCATAACTTCCATGAAATATTTCTGGTAGTATGATATATTCCACTCTTGCAGCATGGGCTTTACTATATGCAGTTTGTTGACTTTACGGTCTAAATCCTTTTACCACTTTGAGGTCGTCGTAGCACGGGTCATTCGGGCACAGTCCTTGAATGGAAAAAGATTTGTTTCTGACCGTGGTGCTCAGCTCGACCCCCGAAGACCAACTTTTGGCCATCCAGCAAGCCCACAATTCCGCCAGAGCCCAAGGGCTTCTGGCCGCCATCTAGGCGAGGTTGGCCCCCCACCAATCTCCCGGCTACATAACTAATAGTTATTTCTCTCTCTGTTAGTCTTTCATGGGCTGTCATTGCTGGATATTTATCCACCTTTTCATTTCCCGGGATTCTGACATGGTTTCAAACACAACAGAGACAATTTATCACGATTTTCACTTTCGCTAAACATTCTCAGGATGCCGCTGAAAAGAGGCTTGCACTCCGATTTTCTATGGAGAGAATTAAGTGAACTGAGAGAATCTGCGTAGACAACTTTTTTATAATCTCCTATTACTATTTTTCTGAAGCCATAAGCAAGGCATATACTTTGCCTGTAAAAACTGAAGCAAACTGTGGCAACCCAAGACAATTTTCCCAGAGTTCCGATACGACTGTGCTTCCAACATGTTTATTTCCCATCAGTGTAAGACTCTGTGTAATCATCATATTTTTCTTGTAATTCTTAGACATCATACCACGGGGGCAGTCTGTTTGGTCTTTCGGCGACCCTAAGGGCTTCGCTTGGAACATTGTAGTTTCGACACATTTCTTCGAAACGAAGGATAAGTGGTTTCACGCTATGTGGTTTGTTGGTATAGTAGTACATTCTGTTCATGGTGTAAGTGACGAGTGTGGCATATATGATTAGGTAGAGCTGCGATTCTGAGTATGTATGAAATTGTGAACAAGGTTCTTTGGTGCTCCAAATAGGGTTCGTTACTTTCTACTGGTGCGGTCCTGTACACAGCAGTTGCTAAGCATATTCCGTGATTGTGTGTGGGACCAGACGTTTGATGTATGACTGCCTTGCTGACCCATAAACTATGCAGCTGTAGTCAAGAATGCTCTGCAGGATAGAGCAGTAAATACATAAGAGACATGTTCAGTCAGTGCCCCAATGCGTATGTAACAGGACCTTCAGGACGTTAAGTCCTTTGTTTGCATAAGTTTTTACGCTGTTAATGTAATGTGGGCAATGAAATTTAGTTTATTATCAAAAATTATTCCTACAAATTTTTGTTTGTGCTTTACTGGAAGTGGGCTTTGGTTTAATGTGAGATCTGGGTACAAAAATTTGTGTACAAAAACGGAATCCATTTTTAACGGTCCATTGTGTAAACTTGTTCATTGTTATCTGTATTTGCTTTTCAGATGTAGACATACTCGAGGCACAGCATGCCATTTGAAGGTCGTCGACGTATAAAGAGGACATAATGTTGGATGGTATAACTGAATTTATGGAGTTTATCTTCACCACAAAAAGTGCAGTGCTTAATACGTAACCCTGTGGGACGCCGTTTTCTTGGACAAAGATTCAGGAAAATGTTGCACCCAGATGGACTTGAAATGCTCAGTTTCATAGAAAATCGACCAGACATTGAGCATTCCTACTGTTGCTACATATTGTAAAATACTATACCTTCATATGAAGAAGGGGGGTTAACTGAGGGGCCTGATTTTTATTAGTCATATCATAAGAAGCCAACAAACACTGACACCAAGGACAACATAGGGGAAATTACTTGTGCTTAATAAATGAATTAAAGAAATGATGAATTAATGGAAATTAAAGTGGATGAAAAAACAACTTGCCGCAGGTGGGAACCGAACCCACAACCTTCGCATTTCGCGTGCAAAATGCGAAGTTGCTTTTTCATCCACTTTTGTCAGAGGCCACAATCACTATGTTTGGGCACTTAACGCACGGCATGTTAAGTACTGTCGGCACCAATGAGGAGCCTTGACAAAAACGGATTGCAAAAGAAATCCTTGAACAATATGGCTCCAGGATTAGTTTCACACGAAGCAACTTAACGTGCTGAGACACTCTGAAGCAATGGTGCATGCTGTGTGAAGGAGCTGGTTAGAACTCGGGCACAAAAAGTTGAATGTACTTCTCAAACCTCTGTTTTGGTCTGAAACAAAAATGTTTGCTATAACCGAATTGGAAGGAATTAAAGTAACACTAGGGCTACGACAGATGACGTAGTGTGGGACCCCGGATTAAGTTTCACTCCCTATGGTTCTTTCCTGCGCACCTAAATTTAAGTACATGAATATTTTTGCATATTGCTCTATTGAAACGCAACCACTGTAGCCAGGAATCAAACCCGCGAACTTCTGCTCAGCGGAAGAATGCCACCATGGCGACTGAATTGCAAGGAAAGCCACCACAAAAATCATCTTGGATTGCTGCCCTGCTTTCTTTGCATCTTGAAATACGTGGTGGAGACATTCTCGGCAGGTGTGTAATTTAGCAAGACTGACAATTGACTAGTTTGTGACGGTTCATCTTGACATTGTTCTTTGTCATGGTACAGTACAACAGAATTTTGGCAGATGTGTGTGAGTGCATGCATGTGCATGTTCACTTTCAAATAAATGCACATACCTACAAATGAAGTGACATGCCATCTTCCTTCAGTCTCCTATCTTGCATGTGCTGCATACTTCCACTTAATGTGTACAATTTGTTCTGATTAGGCCCAGAATAAATTCTGTATTTAAATGCATAATGGTGCACCTTTTTTTGGCAACGGCTGTTCCACCAGCAAAGGAGTAATATGGCAGTCAGTTGGATCTTCCCACTGCGTAGACCTGGAGACCCCCCATTGAAGTACTCCTGCCTGAGTTGACTTGGACATGCCCACAGTAAAGAACCACGTGGACTTGACAGCAACCACAGCCTTCAGGTCGCACTGTGAATCGGCATCCGCGTGCATCACCATGGCGGCCAGCAAGTACTGATTTGTGCCCGCTGCTAGGAGGAAGCTGCTCCTTGTCTGTCTAAAAAAAAAAAGGATAAGGGCAACTATGTAGCAATATAGTAAAGCACAGCTGCCAGATGAGCAGGACAACGCAGTTACGAGGCACAGAAACACAACAACAATATTCATGTGCTTGTGATGATTTTCTAAGAATCCTGGGAGGCCTTACTACACAATCCAGACAGCAAGAATCAATGAGAACTCATCAGCCAAGCTCTTGCTGCCACCGAGTCCTTTGGGATCCCGACTGACGGATAGAGGCGCTGCAGAGGAAGACCACCTTCTGTGGTGTTGACTGGTGGAAATAAATGTTATATCACTCTCTTCTACCACTGAAACTGCACCTCCAGGGGTTTCTTAGAAAAAAAACACAGCAGTTAAAGAAAAAGACACACAAAACCAAATATAATTCTTTTCTAGTTTTTTTTTTGCCCTATTAATTTTTTTTTGTCAACTGCTAGACATTTCACTTACCAATATAGGGCCACCACCTTTGCTGAGAAAAAAGCGGGAACCGGAGAGGGAAGTGTTTTTTTTCCCCCGATAAGTAATGTATGCAATTAAAAATTCAAACAAAACAAAAAGAAGTGGCCATACCCCACCCCGATGGGAGCTTTCCGCAAATGAAAATCATTATTCAAAATTTGGTACACCTTCCAGAGTAAAAAATAAGGGAATAAAATATGCAGATCCAACAGACATCTTGGAATCTATGCAAAGCGAAACTTTCACGAAACGTTTAATCAAATGCCAAAAGTTTGCCTTCATTTATGCGTCTTTGGCGTAAAAGAAAATGGCATGCACGCATGTGCCCTCAAGCACTCGCGCTATGTGATGCGACACTACACAGTGATAATCTCAGAGCTGTTGGTATCGGCATGATGGGAGTATAGGTGCAATTGTGGTTTAACGCTTCAAGCATCAAGCTGCTCTACTGCACTCAAACAAAATTACGCCCTTTGTGTTGTATCTTGCCACACAAAAATAAACATCATCTGTATTGTCTGCATTTCCTTTTCTTTAATGCTGCGAGCCCGGTATTTCTCAGTAACGAACAGCATGTGCATTATCAGCATGACATAGCATTCCCAACAGGAAAGTAGCGGGCGCAGCATTTTCAAGAAAGGAAACGCAAGCAAGGCAGATGACAATTACTGTTGTATGGAAGATATACACCCCAAAGGGTGTACCTTTGTTAAGAGTGCGGGGGGCCGAGGTTCGATCTCACCATCGGGCACGTAATTCAATTCTTTTTCAAGTGTGAGCTACTTGGTAAGAGAGCAGCAGCGCTCACAGTCGGGAAAGTCCGCCTGAATTCACGAAGAAAGCTTCACTTTATAAAAAGACCAGCAGGTGGTAAAGCAAACAGGCTGCTCTGTGTCGTTTCCTTAATCTAGAATTGTGTGTCTGGGGGTGGAGAACAAACAATGTGCGGCTATATTGCTCAGGTGGCCAAAACTGGCTGTGCTAGCTGACGAAATAAGCGCCAGCAACGGTGGCTGCCAGGAATGTGTCGGACAGAAACAGTTGTGCTTGGACTTGTAGGAGAAAGCACAGAAGAGAAAAGTGAAAGGAAGGACTGCTCAGTCTTGCAATTTTGGACTACACGACAGTTAAAGGAATTGGAAATAAATCTGCTTGTGCCAATTCAGTTGTTTGCTATGTATAAATGCCTGACATTGGTTGAAGTGCATGTGCTTATTTAAGGAAAACTGACAAATCATGTGCCGGTAAAGGAAGAGCAAGTGGCAACTAGTGGCCAATTACCCTCTTGAGTATGTGCCATGTTTGAAGGAATCAACATTAACAGAACAGTTCTAATCCTAAAATATTTGAAGGTCAGACAGCAGTATAGTGGAGCTCATTTCTCCTGATGCTAGAAACTCATGTTTTCATGTTGGGCATTTATACAATCAGCAATGCTTCAGACATGTTTCTTGCACCAGTTTTACCATTCCTAGGCAAATTTGAGGAAATTTTTCATAATCTTAGACAGGTCTGCCATGCACGAGTTTTGGCAATGACACCTCACGACTACGGCAGAGAAGCAGCTCAGGAGCATCTAGCCTTTTGGCTGCTGTTTTATCTTTCATGTGGCGCATCTTTCACCTTTTAGCAGGCACTCTGCAATAGTTTCCAGTCTCAACTAAGGGGCCTTTTAAATAAACAGATTAGCTGACTGGTGGTAGGATCTGAACTAGGGTCACCAGCGCAACTACCCAAGAGGCCACAGACTAGGCAAAAAAATAACAAACTTGCCTTACTCCTGCCCATGCATAAGCTAGTGCTTTGAAACAGTTGCCGCATGCGCCATGTCACATAGCAACAATTTTCTACCTACCCTCGTCACGATAATTTTCCCCATCCTTCACTGTGCCAGTTCGCCCTTTGATACACCATGTGACACTGCACCACATTAGCACATGAGGCTGTAAAATTCCATCATTGCTGTACAATAACTCAGTTACCATGCACTGGTCGTTACTATGCCATCCACATCATGGAACCTGAAAATGATCTTAGACAGCTAGGTATCTGCAAAATGCTTCCCATCACATTGTTCCCTTTTTTTTTATTTCTATTGGTAGCGTAGAGCTCCTGCATGCCAGCCTCGTATTTTCATCATAAACTCCAACTAGTCCGAATTTCTTCATCTTTCAGAATCGCAAGGCCTTTCATCACTTCTTTGCACCCGCCTCAATTGTCATGCTGGAAGGTCACCAGATCACTCTTCGTGGCTTCTTTGAGCATACCATTCGCCGCACCACAGCCATGCTGCTCGCACCTCCGGAGTTCTGTGAAGGCACCGCCTCGTTTCCCTCAGTTTGTCGGGCCTTGTGCGCTGGGATGTCTGCGGAACTCAGTATGTTCTTTGGCGGAGTCACCGAAGAAATGAACTCTCTGAAGCGCATCCAGTTGCATCACGTCATCATGCGAGTTCGCACACTTCAGTCATGGCAATTCCTGCAAAAGGGCTCATATGCGCACTCCACTTCTGCATAGAGAACACTGATACGACTCCAATCGATAGGGTGTGAACTGGTCGCAGCACGCGATCCGGTGCTGAACAGCTCTGCAAACACTGAAATCACTGTCAAATCGTGCTGGTCATTGAGCACAGGTGCCTAGGGTGTGCTTGAAATCCTTGAATACTCGCGTCTGAGCTACAGTTGCTTGATTCATTTCAACAGGAATGAGGGACAACTGAATGGCAACAAGTACTACTCAGTGCAGTGGTGTGGTTTCTCTGGTAGACCGTGTCCACTCGTGGCTGTTGTCACGTCGGCAACTGCAACGTTAAGGGTGTTCGCGTGCAAACCTGGACAAGTTGCTAGACGAGAAGTGTAAGCAGTCCAGGCATTGCATACACAAGGGCCCGGTGGCACCTACAACAACAGTGTCATATGAATGGCATTCAGTGGCAAAACACCTTATACTAGAAGGTGAAGCCATGGCACCAGTTGTTTTGAGCACTAAAGCATACAGGGTTTTATTGAGCACTGATACAATCTCGACCGAGTGAGGTGGGTCGTCACTGCAAGAATCAGAAGACGGAAACAAAGGCGGGAATCGTGATAAAAAAAATGTATTTACTTCATTGGCTTCTCAGTTTCAGTTTCATTTCAGTTTCTAACTACGGGACCTCCTTCTGTATATACTCATCATGTAATTATCGCCATTTTTGTCACGAATAAAACTAATTCTGATTGGTACACGGTTGCGACTCTATCCGTGTCATGAGCAGTTTTGCCTAACACGGGGACTAGGACGGCTTTATTTAAATAACGCCTCGCGGTCTTGTGGTAGTCTATGTCTCCTTGGGAAACTTGGGGAACTTGTAGAAGTGTCAGTGCGTTTGTCAGTTCCTGAAGTCAATGACTACTACCCCTTCGCGTCTTCTCCTTTGGGTCCTCCCCTTTGTGTCTGCTCGGGCCGTAGAGGGGCGACACTTTTTCGGGGAAGAAGGCAATTATATCGATATGGGAAGGCACGCTGGAATGTTCCCACACTTGAGAGGTCTAAGTCCAGGCTGAACATAACAGTCTTTTCGGGGATGAGGGAAGTCCTCTTGACAAGGGAAAGCACACTGGAATGTTTCCCACACTTAAGAGGTCAATCATAACAGCACTGTTGTGTCCCGCCATCAGGCATTCGCGAGTTGTGGTAACACATGAATACGAGCACTGTCCTTGAAGCTAGACATTTTGACAGAATTGCCTGTCTGGTTGGGAAATTTATTAGCACTTTCAGAGTGACCCTAACCAAATAAGTGAATTTTATTTGCTCGACGTGTCAGGGCCTACTCAGCTCCTTCAAAAGTGGGTAACATAAACCGCGTGAAGGGTAGCTTACCCTCCGTGTATATACACGGCCTTGGCGACATGACGAAAAGAAGAAAAGGACGCCCAGCCAGGTAGACTCCCGCTCGAGGTCGCCAACCCCAAAACGTCTGCGCTCGCCCGTAAACCCCCCCCCCCCCCCTTCCCTGAACGGCACTCTCGCGGGTCAAGCACCCAGCACCGGTCATCATCCCAGCCGACCTGCACCAATGCAGCCATGTCACCCTTCCGCTCCCCCCCCCCCTTCCGTCTGTGAAGTGTCTCCCCACCTTCCGTACTCTCCCCTCCTTTTTTACAAAAGACCCTTTAAAAGCTGCACACCGCCACTCCCGAAGAATAACCCCTGAATAAAGAGCCGAATAGGCTCCCAAACGTCGCGCTAATAAAATTCACTTATTTGGTTGGAGCCAGTCTGAAAGTCCTAAGCACTGTCATCAAAACACTGCACACCTGTCCTCTGCAGCTAACTGGGAATAACACAGGCTGAAACATGAAACAACCACTACTACTTCGTGACGAAACCATTCAGCTAGGCCGCAATTTTACCTTGTCTCCAGTACAGGAAAGGCGTTAGGATAATCCTTCTATCATTTTCCCCGTGTCGAAAGAAAAGTCAGAACTCTGCCCGGACTGACTGTCCCCTGTGATGACAAGGGTTGCCCAGAAATTCTCTGCATACCTGCCTGCATAAAGGACTGGGAATCTGAGGGTGCAGCAAGTACCACTTGTAAAGTTAGTCGCTGTCTAGTGACGGAAACGGGGATCACGGGGTGTACACGTACCCGCGATACAACGTACTGTTAGGGTGGCTAGAATGGGGAGGTGTGAAGACCGGCCTCCGGAAGCTGGCCCCAAAACGCGTTCCTGCCGCGTGACGGCGCTGCCGGCCGGGGCGCCGTTTAGGGCGCCGTAGTTTCTCGCGGCGTCTGCATACCTCCGGGCGGGAAAATGATTTGGTAGCGCTTAGTTTTTGCGTTTGAATGCGTTAAAATCTGACCAGACTTTTTTCTCTACATTGTAGATGCTGAGAGAACTTAATGATGTTTCGCTGCTCTCATTCCACATGGGAACAGCGAGCACCGACTACGCAGCCGACACAGCAACGGTTTTTGCGACCACCTCTTGCCGAGATTAGCGCGCCTATGCCTCGCCGAAAGTATAGTTCATAGGAACCGCCGCGCAAGGCCAGCGCATTGGAATAACCTTGAATGTGTCGCCCGCACATAAGTCACATATTTGGGATTGTAACATTAAATGGAAGAAGTTCATGCAATATATCAGCATTGTGGTGAAGAAATTCTAGAAAGTACAAAGCGCTTGCGACTTAATACATGTTTATTCGAAATAACACAATAATTGCATATCACATTTTTACAAAACACAAGGCTTAACCTTCTTGGCTTTGTTGTGGATGACACACTGATTTTTAAGAAGTGAATACGTGTTATACAATAAGACCTAGACACCGATCCTGTTAGATCAGCGGAATGCTTCCTGCAGCAAATCTGTGCCACATTGGCTGCTAGAAGCAATAAATTCTTGACAACTTTTGCGTGCAGTCGCGTAGTGCTAAATGCCCGAGTAAACCTGTCCTCGAGTGTCTGAATGAGGTTGTATAGACAGACTAAGGGATACTGAAGCCCCCACAGACTGAAATGCATAAGCTTGCATACTTCATTATAATTATGAACTATGCAGGAGTGGGGTGATCATTGGCTCCGCTGGACTGTCTCACAATACCAAATGAACGCTCCAGGCAATCCTGACTGAGGCGGGAAGTCATCAAGAACCTGAACTCAACCTTCTCAGTTAGATACGTCAAGAGGTCTTCAGTGGAATGTATGGTCACACGCAGGCCTTCTGATGTGCCCTTGCTTAAGAACGCCAGCATGCTGTTAAGTGCAGTTTCTTGAGCACTACCACGTCTGAAACAACACGAAAAGCATTTACCACCGGCACACTAAACTGAGCACAGTTGCTGTGTGCATACCTCAAAGCTTCAGCTAGAAACCGTGATGTCATGGTTTCAATTGTTTGAGCCATCACGTCAATGAACACCCTTGTTGGCTCCAGATTTGAGCACTGCTACTCAATTTTTTCTTTGTGTAAGTTCATGGCGTGCACAACTGCACTATTGATAATATTGAAGGCCAGATTTACCCGCATCTTTTCAAATCCATAGGGTATATGTGTGAACATGTCAACTTGGGTGCAACTTTCAATGTCAAGGCACTGCTGTCGACCTTCCATGTCGTTGCAACATGTTCACAGGGTGTCAGGGGATAGCGACAGCAGTTCACACCACCTACTTTGAAGAAAAGCTTAGGAAACGCGAGAAAAACGCAGCTGCACTACACCGACCACGAGAGTTACATTGTACTGCACCGTGGCCTACGAGACTGACAAGCTTACGGCGCCCCCGCGCTAGCCACCCTACCCGCGCCCCCGACGGAAGCGCCAAATTTTCCCACAGTGGGAGGAACGCGCAGCGGGGCCTCCCTAGGCAATGGCGGCGACGCCGCGGTCTTCACACCTTCCAATTCTAGCCACCCTAGTACTGTCACAGAACACCTATAGAAACTTAGAGAAGGGAAACTGTACCTTCCACAGTGCTACGGAAATAAGCGTAGCGGTGGCGTCGTGAACTAAAGTATGGGACTACAGGCGGCGCTGTACAGCCGGAAACGGAAACGGGGTTTTGCACGGTATGGCCGCTTTACCAGGTGTTCTGTGGCCTTACTGGGTCTCTGGCTGCTGCGCCTCGATCGTGCTCCCGCCAGTTTAGTTGCTATGTGGCAAACCTAGCGCCTAAATATATATGTAGGCGCTACGTTTGCCACACAGCAACCAAACTGGCGAGAGCACGATCGAGGCGCAGCAGAATACATGTAGCGCTGAGTCATATCGAGTTAAGGCACACTCTGAACTGACTTTTAAGAGCATCCCGAGCGGTTTTTCGTTTATTACGCCGCCGTTACCCCGAGTTGTGTCGCCGCGCTCCAGCTGTTGCATTTCGTGTAGGGCTACTGACATAATGCGGTTTCCAGGTGGCACGATGGCCTCGACTAGAATAAACGCACACGACACCAAAGTTTGAGTAAGCCTGAAAATATTTTATTTTCATTTTACAAGTACAACAAAAAGCACACGTCTACGCATCCACACAAACGCGGTTACATAGTCAAGAACATAGTCAAGAAATGGCTCATTAATAAGGGTACCACAAACGCACAAGGAAGAAGACCTAAGCTACAATACGTACGGTCGGCTGCTAAGTATAATAACTTCCCTGTCACCGCGTGTCACTTTTATACAGCATCTTTACAGCACTACCAGGCCGGGTAGTGTGGCGGAAAGAACGCAACAGCTTACGGCCGTCAGCTGCCTTTTCCTTACGGGTGTCATAATTATCCTAATCTCCGCATCAACGTCGTGCAAGTCCGCATACAGCTATCTGTATCTGAACCATATGTGCCAGCTTAATACATGTGTATAGTGAAATTATCATAACCACTGCGTCTTATCAAACGTATTGGTTTTGCAAATGCGCATTACAGCTGACGGAACGACATACTGTAAGTCAAGTACAAGAGAACAAGGACAAAAGGAGGATACAACACTTGAAGAAGAAATGAAGAATTAGTAGGCGTACAGCAAACAAGCAATGACGGAGAACACACAATGATGCATCGGGTGTTCTGTGACATCGGTTTGCGTAGTTACGGTGTTATGGAGATCAACGGCATAAAAACGTACCTTCAAGCGTACTTCCTCAACCTCCGCCGCATTGATTATGATAATCAACGCCTAAACAAAATGAGGCACTATTTTTTGCCAAGAGTAGACCTCTTTACAGCAAGTCTATGTAATGACTCGCAGACGAAACCAGCATGCTTTCGAAAATGTTTTACCGCCGTAGTATTCGAACGCCAACGGCCAGGAAACACATCGATATCAATAGGCTGTCGGCTGTCGGTGGTTAATCAAGTACAAAAACCTTGACGCTATGACTAAAAAGCAGCTTCAACAATCAAATTTAAGAAAAATCAACTGCCTATTTGCCTGAGGTAAAGAAACATCCTTATGGCGTTTTTCACTGGTCGATTCGGAGCAGAACTTCTTGCTCCGTGGCAACGAATCCGAATTTCACTGGTCGATCTGGAGCGGGTTCGCGCGTTCCACTGGTCGTTTCGGATGAACTCGCTCCGCGCCGGATCGCTCTCACTTGCTCCGCCGCCGAGACGCGGATTCGGGCGGAAATAGCTCGCGTCACTTCCGTTTTCAAGAGAAATCGGTACCCGGTTGGTACGCACCATAGAGTTTCCTACAAAATTTTGTAGGAAACTCTATGGTACGCACAACATTGTGTTGCTTCGCAAAATGGCTGCGTTCGGTGCTGCTGCAGCGCTCGCGTTTAGCGATGAGAGCGCGGACGACAGCGATTACGAAGTGACGCAGGTGCTGCACGAAGACTTCTATGCACGTTGTCCATGCACAATCCTTGCGGGCGCGACATGGAAATGACGGACTATGCGACTGCCACGGTCAAATTACACACGGGGGACGGCGAGTTTGGTTGCCGTGGAAACGTACAGAACGGAAGTAGGGCATGGTTTTCGGAACCGGTTCGTGCGACGTGTACGCAGACTTCCTGCGTGATCCGCCGCGGAGCGTTTTTGCGCTCCGCTGGCCGATTCGGATTTGTGAAACCCGAGCGCTCGCTCGAGGATTTCGGCGGCCGCTCCAGATCGACCAGTGAAAAACGCCATTAGACACCTCGATTACTTATGTCAATGGTTTGTGCAAAGTAAAATGGATGGATGGATGTTATGAGCGTCCCCTTTGGAACGGGGCGGTGGCTTGCGCCACCAAGCTCTTGCTACTATGCTGCCTAATATCCTACCTAGGTTAACCAATGAGAAACAAAAAAAAAAAGACACTATGAACTACCACGTCCAAATTTTCTGATACCCTATTGCGAACTGTGCTTTTGCACGTCTCCGTCTTTTGTCGTTTCCCTACTTTTCTTCCACCAATCCTCCAATCGCCTCTTACTGATGTCTATTGCGGACCTGTTTGCTTTACCATTGCTCCCGCTGAACCCAAGGGCTTCAAGGAGGCCAGTGGTGCCTAAATCGACCACTGGATAGACGTCTTCACATTCTAATAAAATATGCTCCGTCGTTTCCCTAGCTTTACCGCAGCAAGCACATGCTTCTTCTTCCTTCTTATATCTCGCTTTATAGGTTCGTGTTCTAAGGCATCCCGATCTCGCTTCGAAAAGTAATGAGCTTCCCTTTGAGTTATCATAAATGGTTTCTTTCCTAATTTCGTTTTTTCCCCTTAAGTAGTTACTCATGGCAGGTTTCTTTTCCATTGCCGCCACCCATGCGATTAATTCAGCCTCTCTGACTTTCCGCTTGACCTTCTTTGTTGCTGTGTTGCCCACCCAACAGGCCGCATACTTGCTGGTAAGCTTCCTAGTTCTTTTCCTCCACTGTGAATCAATGTTTTGCCTGTACAGATACCTGAACACTCTCCCAGCCCATTTACTTTCCTCCATATTCCTCAGCCGTTCTTCATACTCAATTTTACTGCGAGCTTCCCTCACTTCAAAACTAGTCCAGCCATTATCCCCTTGCACAGCTTCATTTGTAGTCTTCCCGTGAGCGCCCAATGCGAGGCGACCCACTGACCTTTGGTTCCCGTCGAGTCCTGATTGTACCCCTGATTTAAAGCAAACAACCGCATTTCCAAAAGTAAGTCCTGGAACCATTACCCCTTTCCACATACCTCGGAGGACCTCGTACCTATTGTATCCCCATAGCGCTCTGTGCTTCATTATGGCTGCATTTCTCTTCCCCTTGACTGTTATGGTTTTTCCTGTGTTTCCATATATCCGTTGCCTTCGTTTATCCATATACCAAGGTATTTATATTCTGTTACCCGAGGTATTTCTTGGCCCTGTATCTCCACTGTCTGTTCACTGTTTTCATTGAATACAATAACACCTGATTTTCTAACACTAAATTTCAAACCTAAATTGTTGGCTTCCTGTCCACAGATATTAGCCAGACGTTGCAAATCACTTTGCTTGTTTGCGAGCAACACAATGTCGTCCGCATAAAATAAACCTGGGAGTTGCTGCTCTATTACTGTACCTGCCTGTTTGTATGATAGATTAAACCCGATATTACTTCCTTCTAGCGCCCTCTCCATCCTCACCATGTACATCATAAACAGCAGCGGGGATAAAGGGCACCCCTGCCTCAGTCCCTTGTTGATATGAACTTTCTCCGCGCTCCTCATCCCTTCCCATTCAACGCACAGTATTTTCTAGGTAAATCTCTCTCAAAAGCTGTATACAGTCGTTACCTAAGCCTTCCCCTTCCAGAATATCCCACAAAATGCTGCGGTCTACGTTGTCGTATGCTCCTGTAATGTCCAAAAAGGCCACATACAACGGTCTGCTTTCTGCTTTTGATATTTCAATACACTGAGTAAGAACAAACAAGTTATCATCCAAACGCCTACCTATTCTAAAGCCATTCTGAAGCTCTCCCAAAATGCCATTATTTTCTGCCCATGCTTGAAGCTTTAATTTGATTGCCTGCATTGCTAGCCTGTATATTACCGATGTAATGGTCAACGGTCTATACGAGTGAATTCTGTCTTTCTCCCCCTTACCTTTATAAATTAAATTCATTCTACTTTGTCGCCAACTGTCTGGTATTCGTCTATCTTTTAAAGTTTTTTCAACTGCTTTCACGAGAGCTTCCTTACTTTTTGGTCCCAGTTCATTTATCAGCTTAACGGGAACCTCGTCTAGCCCTGTGGCTGTGCGCTTAGGAATTTTCTCTTCCGCTTTCTTCCAGTTTAAATTTGTAAGCACTAGCTCCTTTCCCCCTTGGGTCTCTTTCATGCTCTTTTTTTCTTCAAATACAACCTCGTCCTTGCCTTTGAAAGATTCGGCTGTTACTTTTTGGATGTAATTTATTGCTGCTTCTCCTTCCAGTCTGTTTTCATCTTCGTCTAGGATATGTTGTTGTATTGTTGTTGACTTCCTGCCTAATAATTTTATGTGATTCCAAAATATTCTAGGTGCGGCCTTCTTTTTCTCACGTATTTCTGACAACCAACTTTCACTTTCACCTTTTAATTTTGCTTGCACCAGTATTGAACCATAGACTTTTTCTCCCGGTATATTTCCCATTTACTGGTTACTTCATCCTGTGGCAACTGCGCCTTCTTTGCCTGCCTGTGCTCTCGAGATGCCTTCTGTCGTTCGGCGATCGCTTCTCGTATCTCCTTGTTCCACCAGCTTTTCGGTTTCTTTTTTCCTTTCCAATGAACATGTTGTTTCTCTTTCCGTATTTCTGTCGTTACTACACTTAGAAGCTCACCATATTCCCACCCCTTACTTGGCAACTTGCCAATTTCTTCCTCCTCTCTAGTGACTATGTTTGCTATTTGTTCAGCGTTCAAATTTGGACTGGCCATTTTGCTTTCGTTGCTCTCTTTCCCAACTACATATCCCATTTTCAAAATGATGCGTTTATGGTCACTCCCTATGCTGCTAAACCCTTCCTCATCGATGACCATTTCTCTCAACTTATCATGAATTCCTTCTGTCATCAGACAGTAATCAATGGTCGATTGCCGGTTTCCCACTTCCCACGTGATCTGTCCTTCACACTTAGGCCCTGTATTCACGATCACGAGGTTATGTTGCTCGCAAAGGTCTAGCATTGACTTCCCGTTATTGTCGGTATAGCCATCTAAATCCTGTATGTGGGCATTCATGTCACCTAATAGGACTATCTCAGCACCATTCCCGAAACCCCTAATATCAGCGCTTATGCATTCCACTAACTCTTTATTCTTCTCTGTGCAATTTATTTCGGTCCACAAATACGTAACTCCAAGCCAAGTTTCTTTCCCACTCATTGTACCTGATAACCAACGATGCTCTTGACATTGTGAATTTACTCTTTTCCCTTTGGCTCCCTGATGGATGAGCATTCCGACTCCCCCTCCCTTTCTTTCCGACTTAGTTCTGTTGCACCCTTCCCATACATAATTCTCAATAACTGGCGGCTCTTCTGAGTCTCTAAGGTGAGTTTCTGTAACCGCATACACCCCTATTTGTTCTCTATGTAACTGCTCCTCAATCTCTGTCCACTTTTCCTTTCTTCTACCGCCCTGCATGTTTATGTAGCCTATTGCATGGCGAGCTCTTGTTCTTGCTTTCCTCCTTTTTCTGTTATCGACGGCAATGCTCTTCTGATGTTCCCCTAGGGGACCTTCTTTATTACTACCTACTCTGACCTCCTGAGCGCCCGCGGGCCCCCTAAAAAAGCAACAGCGCGACCCCCAAGTCGCCAGCCCACTTCTCGTGCTAGCCTGTAATTGAAGTGGATCCCATCTCGTTTAAAACCACCACAACTTCTCACTTCCCTGTTTACTTCGACAACCTCGAAGCCTTTCTCTCGGCTCATTTTCCATATTGTCTCATTGGCAGCCATTACGGCTCTTTGTACGTGACTGTCATGCACAGGCACCTCCGGCACCGTGCACACCACGATCTGCACCTGAGGGGATAGCTCGCGCAAGTCGTCCACCCCCTTCGCCAAGCGCTGGGCTAGTCCTGGCCCTTTCCTGTTCAGGACGTCATTTAGCCCACCTGCTACTACGACAAGGTTGCGCACGTGGGCATTTTCCGTGAACTTTTCTTTTGCTCGCTCCATGACAGAACCCAGTGTCTGTCCTGGAAATGTCCCTACCGCCACTCTTTTGTCGCCTTTCACCCTCTCCACAATTGCTTTTGAGCACCCAGCCATGTTTGAGTCGCCAGCGATAATCACCCTTTCACTCTCTCCTACCTCTCCCTGCTTCCCGGCTTCCTGTGGCTGCAGCGTCGCCTCACTCGGGGCGTGTTGCGCTGCTTCGCTATAGCTACGCCGATTCACCGGCGGCGAGCTGGCGACCGCTTGCTTTGGCTCCCTGCCTCCCACTTCGCCCTCGCTTTGGTGTCCTGACCCGACATTATCCGCTGCCCGAGTCTCAAGAGCGTCGAGCCGCCTTTGCAGTTCGGCGCTCCTTTCTTTCGCCTCCCCAAGCTCGGCCACAGTCCTCACCAACTGCGCGGCCTGGGCCGCCTCCACCTTGACGAAATTTTCAACCTTCGCCTGCAGTGCTACCCGCTTCTCCTGCTCCTCCCTCAGGTTTGCCTTAAGCTCTTCAAACTTAGCCGCCCAATACTCTTCCAGTTTTTGGACGGCTTCCCTGACGCCCTCGCACGACCTGCACGTGAAGCTAGACCCCACCGCGTCTGCTAAATTCTGAAATTTAGTCTCGTCGAGGAAGCACCAGCGCAGGCACTCGTCGCACTGCACTTGCTCCCCGTCCCCCGCGGCCTTCACGTTTTTCGATTTCATCGCTAGGAAAACGAGGACATCTACGTCGGATGTGCCTGTCTAGCACAGATAGTGACCGTCGGCAGGGATCTTATCCAGCAAGACAACGGCGCCAGGGTTCGTACGCCATGGCAGCCGGAGAGGACGCAAGCTCGGACGACAACGACGCCTTGCACACGATTACAGCGGTTCTCCATCACGCAGCCAGTATCCGCAAGGTTAAGCCTATTTACAAGGACATCAGTTGGAATAACGTTCCGCTCACTATGTTGGTGGACACGGGGTCACCTGTAAGCGTCATTCCCGTAACGGTGTTCCGCAAGTACAAGCAGTTCTGGCCTCCGTTGGAGAGTTCACAGCTCAAGCTCTCTTGTCTCTTGGGAGAACTTCCAGTTGTCGGCCAGATTAGCATGACCGCTACGTGCGACGGGAAAGATATTCCTGGTACTGTCATAGTGGTCGACAGCTCCGGACCATCTTTGTGCGGCAGAGACACTATCAAGGCATTTAATGAAGTTGGAGTGGCAATGTTGTCGAATGTGGTAGCGAATCTGCAACCGGCTGGAATACAGGCTGTCAGCACAGATCTGCAACAGCTGCTTGACGAATATGCCGACGTGTTTGCTCCGGGACTCGGCCTGTGCAAAGGACCACCGGTCACATTTCAATTGAAAGAAAACGCGTGTCCACGGTTCTTTAAGGCCCGTACTGTACCCTACGCTCTCAGAGATAAGATGTCTGAATCGTTGGATCAGCTGGTCGCGGAAGGCGTTTTGACGCCGGTAAAAACCGCTGAATGGGCAACCCCTGTGGTACCCGTTTTGAAGGGCGATGGGTCCCTCCGACTGTGTGGAGACTTCCGTATGACTGTGAATGCGGCCACTGTGGTAGAACAATACCCGTTGCCTCGAGTGGACGACATTTTTGCTAGGTTAAACGGTGGCGAAGTATTCACGACCTTGGATTTGCGTCAAGCCTACAACCAGTTGCCATTGGATGAGGGAGCAAAGAAGATAACAGTCCTCAACACCCAGAAGGGTCTTTTTTGTTTTAACAGATTACCGTTTGGCGTTAGTTCTGCTCCAGCCATATTCCAAAGGCGAATGGACGGACTGCTGGGGGATATTCCTGGAGTGCAGATGTACCTGGATGACATTATCATCGCCGAGAAAAAACATGATTCATCTAGGCTCAAAGCCGTGCTGCAGCGGCTGCGGGTGTATGGTCTCCGACTGAACAAGGGAAAGTGCAAGTTTCGGCAAGACGAAGTCACATTTCTCGGTCATCGTATCGACGCGAAGGGTCTGCGACCGAAGGACGACAATATCAAAGCCGTTGTTGAAGCCCCAAAGCCCACCTCGGTGAGTGAGCTGAAAGCTTTTCTCGGTCTCATAAATTACTATGGCAAGTTCCTGCCCAATCTGGCCACCATGCTAGCTCCGCTACATGCTCTCTTATCCAAAGGAGTCAAGTGGCAATGGAGCCAGGAACAGGAGAAAGCATTTCAGCAAGTTAAGCAGGCAATTGTGGCTTCCAAGTTTCTGGCTCACTTCGACCCGGATAAGCCACTGCGGCTGGAGTGCGATGCATCACCAGTAGGCATTGGGGCCGTTTTGTCGCACCGCGTGAATGGTGTTGACTACCCCATCGGATTCCGGTCCAGGACACTTACCAAGAGCGAGCGCAATTACTCGCAGTTAGAAAAAGAAGCTTTGGCACTGGTATTCGGCGTCGCCCGGCTTAAAGACTACCTGTACGGACATCAGTTCGTCTTAGTAACAGACCATAAGCCTCTTACTGGTTTATTCAATCCAGGTAAAGCCATACCACCGATGGCGGCCGCAAGAATACAGCGTTGGGCCTTGCTTCTTGGCAACTACAACTACACATTGCAGTACCGGAAGGGCAGTGACCATTCCAATGCTGATGCCCTCAGTCGGTTGCCCTTGCCAGTAATGGAGGAGCCGCGGGACTTTGCTGCCGACTAGTACGTTTTGTATGCCCACTCTCTTGAGGAAACAGCGCTTTGTGCCCGCGAGGTTGAACATCTGACTAATCGAGACACCAGCCTTCTGCAGGTTAAAAAATGGATTTCCCAGGGATGGCCGTCATATCTTCCGCAGGGCCATGAGCATCTCCGGCCGTACTTCAACAGAAGAACAGAGCTTACAGTCAGCCATAATTTGGTGTACTGGGGACATCGCATTGTTCTACCCTTGGCAGCGGCAAGGCGTGTGTTGCGTCTTTTGCACGAGACACACCCCGGCATGACAGCCATGAAAACCACAGCGAGAACGTTGTTTTGGTATCCGGGACTGGATTCCGACATAGAGCGACTGGTGAACTCATGTTCCACATGTGCGCAGGCTTCAGCGATGCCACCAGCACAGATACCTTTGGCCTGGCCAGCCACCGGGAAAAGGTGGAGCCGGCTGCACGCAGATTTCGCAGGCCCGTTGGACGGACAAATGGTCTTAGTCGTCGTCGACTCGGAAACGAAATGGATGGAAGCCATTCCAATGAAAACTGCCACTTCGCAAACCACGGCTAACGCGCTAAGATCAATATTTGCACGGTTCGGCCTTCCAAAAACCTTTGTTTCTGATAACGGACCACAATTTGTGGGCAAAGTTTTTCGTGAGTTTCTGGCACGGAACAATGTGCAACAACTCACAACAGCCCCTTATCATCCACAGTCGAATGGGTTAGCCGAACGAGCTGTGCGTATGCTCAAGGAAGGACTAAAGAAGAACCCCGGAATAGACCTCAGAATACGCATAGCGCGGGTTTTATGTCGATATCGCCGAACGCCCGTCAAGGATGGGAAGTCGCCGGCGGAACTCTTATTGGGGTACCAAATAAGGACAAAACTGGACTGTATTGCCCCCGATGAAAGGTCACCAGAAATCCAACCACGAGTTGGAGGGTCTCCAGTTCAGGCAGGTGACCCAGTCTGGATGCGCGATTTCCGAACAAGTCGTCGTAGGTGGATACCAGGAGTAGTGCGAGATCAACTGGGGTCCAGAATGGTCACTGTTGATTCCGGGAAAGGAATTCAGCGGCGACACTTGGACCAGGTGAGACGTCGAACTGTCTCAGACTCTTTCTCGACACAGAGGGTAGCCGTAAACCCTGCAGATAGCACTCCAATCACGTCGCGACATAGTCCGGAAGTGGCCCAGACGGATAGCCCGCCACCGTTACGAAGATCGACCCGACAGCGACGGCCTCCTGAACGCTTGGACCTGTAAGAGGGGGAGAAGTGATGTATCGCCAACTTCATCGTCATCTTCATCATGCCAGTGATGTATCGCCAACTTCATCGTCATCTTCATCGTGCCTTCATCGGCACTGCCATGGTCATCATGACACGTGAGCAGCGGAACACACGGACGCAGGCTGCAATAAAGCTGCGGTGCTTGCGGCGTTATGTCTGATTGATGTCAGTGTTTTTTAAGCCTAGTGCGACATATCAACTTCGCCCTCGCTTTGGTGTCCTGACCCGACATTATCCGCTGCCCGAGTCTCAAGAGCGTCGAGCCGCCTTTGCAGTTCGGCGCTCCTTTCTTTCGCCTCCCCAAGCTCGGCCACAGTCCTCACCAACTGCGCGGCCTGGGCCGCCTCCACCTTGACGAAATTTTCAACCTTCGCCTGCAGTGCTACCCGCTTCTCCTGCTCCTCCCTCAGGTTTGCCTTAAGCTCTTCAAACTTAGCCGTCCAATACTCTTCCAGTTTTTGGACGGCTTCCCTGACGCCCTCGCACGACCTGCACGTGAAGCTAGACCCCACCGCGTCTGCTAAATTCTGAAATTTAGTCTCGTCGAGGAAGCACCAGCGCAGGCACTCGTCGCACTGCACTTGCTCCCCGTCCCCCGCGGCCTTCACGTTTTTCGATTTCATCGCTAGGCCTACGTCCCTAGGCCCAACGAGCAAGTTCGCCAACTCACTCACGCAAACCCGACCTCGACCGCTATCCCAAACAAAAACAAAGAATTATCACTCCCTACTCCATGTGAGAATCCGAAGAGCTAGCTGAAAGAACTACCCGCTAGGCCTAACGGGGGAGCCGCCAGACCTAGACAAAGCTGGCACGTTTCCTACTCCTACCAAAAATTCAAAATTTGCGCCCCTACTCCATGCAAAAGAAAACACTTCAAAACACTAGCTAATAAAGATAAAAGAGTACTTAGCTACGAACGAAGTCGCTGAAGCCTCGTCCACAGGAGCGTCCGCGAGCCACGACCGTTCCCAACGCCTGTTGTACGCAGATGTCGCAGTTGTACGCAGAAAAAAATCAGCATGTTCAGCGCCCCTAGCAGAAAAAGCACAAATTAAAGTATTCGACCAAATTACAGTAGCTCCACTTGCGCGCTTACGCTGAAACACGCCTCGATTGATTTTTCGCCCTCTGTGGCCATTTGTTAAACTTGAGAGTGTGCGGGGCCTGGTACTGTACGTACACCAGACGTCGCTACAGAAGCTAGAACACACAGGAAGGAAACTAAGGAGAGGCCCTGACGACACTCTTTGTGAAGCTAAAGTGAAGCCGGAAGTTGGCGTTGCTCCGCCTATCGGGTCAGCTCTCCTCTCTTGTTTACATTTCTCGCGTAAGCACGTCGCGCTGCGCGCAACCGTGCTGCTCGGACCCGCGCGCTCCGCAGCAATACTAAGCAATCGTTAGCACGTTAGCATTTCCCGCGAATATTCCTTCGTCCGTAGCCATTGCCGTGGCGCGGTATATTGCGTACAGCGTTGCATGCGCGTTCATTTCACGAACTTTAGTACCTCCTGTCCCACCTGGACACAGCAACATCCGGTAGAGCACTGTCCAGCTGACATAGCGCAACAAAATACGGAGACCAACGCAAACCTGCCCGCACGGCGCCTTTGCCACGGTACGAAACCTACACAGCAACACGTGTGAGCGCACAGAACCATAACAAAGCCGCCATTGTGGCCCGAAAGGCGTGGCCGCTACAGCAAAGAAATAAAAAAAAAACAGCAAGAAAGAGGAGAACCTACTACGTCATTTCCTCCACACTTTTCTCCTAGCGCGCGAAGGGCATAGGCCCTCTCCTCAGTTTCCTTCCTCCATGGGCTAGAAGCATAGAGTTTCATATTAGTATACCTAGAGGCAAATCTGGCGCTGCGATCGTTCAACCATCATGGGAATGATGGGAAGTACAGGCTTCGGATTGGCATTCTATTGACTAGCGAACTAGTCTACAAGTATTTTTTTGGCAGTTTTGGTTTCGCTCCAAGCGCAATTGCTATAACCTGCAGTGGGACAGTGCAACGCAAAGCTCTCTGCCTTTGTACTGTTGCCCGAAGTGGCGACAGCGCGCTGGGCCAGCAACTGGGACGATGTTTGTGTCGCGGTGTGGCGTCGAAGCCCCGACGAGAAAGCGGCGGCATCGTAAACGTTGAAAGAACATGTTTTGAGCATTTGGACCTTGGTTTGTTAAGTGGGTTAGGTTGGCACTATAGCCTTACGTGCTTTATGAAACTTCAGAATAGGAAAAAGGAGGCACTATTGATACAAGACATATACAGTTGTACTTCTAGTGGCTTGACAATCAAATTTTATTGAATGCTTCATTATGCATTGCTCGTTTACGTGCTCATTGAAATGCGTGTTTTAGGTCTTTGATGTTAGTTAGTTAAATGGGGTTTAATGGCGCAAAAGCGGCTAAGGCTATGCTGCGCCAAACACGAGGTGTTTTAAAATCCAGTGAATGAAGGAAAATGCTTTGTTAATAATCTATATTTTATGTAGAAGTCCAGTGTCGTCTAGAAATTTACGGATGTCACATAATGTCACTAGTGGATCATCACCTAAAATTAGAGAAGGGTGTGGAGGTATGTGTAGTTGATATAGTTTGTGCAAAAGTGTTCGTCTGTGTGTTTCAGTCTGGGTACATGTTAGTAATATGTGTATAACTGTTAGTGGCTGTTGACATTTCTCGCATGTTGGTGTGTCTTCTTTCGTAAGTAAGTAATTGTGTGTGAGGTGTGTGTGCCCAATGCGTAGTCGGCATAAAACTACTTCGATGAACCGCTCCTGATGATAGCATGACTTCCACTCGCCAACTATGGGTTTCGATGATGATAATGATGATATGTGGTGTTTAATGGCGCAAGGGCCAGGTGTGGCCAAAGAGCGCCATGACAAGTGGTGATGTTGACGATGTATTATGGGGATGTGACTTGGCTGTAAAGTGGCTTAAAAATAGTTGCTGTAAAGTGCATAAAATCTACGTGATATAAAATTATGGCGATGACTAATGACGAATACTGTGAACAGTAAAATCCATCGTAAAAGAATGACATATCATTGAAAATATATGAGATGGTAAAAATGGCTGGAGCACTGTTGCCTCGCCGGAGCCCTTGAAACACAAGGGCCTAGAGGCACGTGCTATACGAAAGAGCTATCACAGCGGTATCCTCTGAAGAGAGGACCCGCTATGAACATGTGGGGCTAATAACATGCAGGACAACATCTTTCAGGAAGTCTAGGACTGCGTTAGTGTCAAAGAGTGGTTCTGGGCCGAGTAACATTACAGGATGAAGGGGAATGCGCTGCCGGTATGCTAATGGAAAATATTTCTTTCTCTCAGATTCGGCTTTCCGACACTCCAGGAGGACATGGAGGACGGTCAGCCTCTCCCCGCATCTCCCACAGGTTGGGGGCTCATTTCCAGTAAGTAAAAAGTTATGCGTGCCAAAAGTGTGTCCTATTCTTAGACGACAGAATAGGACATCTGTCCGGCGTGATTTTGTTACAGGAGGCCAGAAACCTAGTTGTGGCTTTATTACATGCAGTTTATTATTTGTTTCCAGATCCCACAAGCGCTGCCAGTAGTTTAGCAGTTTCCTTCTTAAGAAAGGCTTCAGGTCTGCGACAGGGACTGTAGCGGCAGAATTAACAGTGTGTGATGCAATTGATGTGGCCATTTGGTCCACTAACACGTTACCCTGGATGCCCCTATGTCCAGGCACCCAGCATATTATCACATGCTGGTTAGATACATATGCTTTACTTAGGGCGGAATAGAGTTCAATGATTATAGGATTTTTGTGCTTACAGAACGATAACAAAGACTTCACAACACTTAGGGAATCCGTATATATAATTGATTTTTTGAGTTTTGATTTCCTTATATGCTTCACGGTCGACAGTATTGCGTAGGCCTCAGCCGTGAAGATACTAGTTTCTGCATGTAGTACATCGGTTTCCGAGAAGGATGGCCCGACGGCTGCGTAGGACACCCCGTCGTGTGACTTCGATGCGTCTGTGTAGAACTCCGTGCAGGAGTGTTTGTGCTGGAGTTCCCGGAAATGCATTTGGATTTCAATGTCTGAAGCGTGTTTCGTAACTTGCATGAAAGATATATCGCATTGTATGAGCTGCCACTCCCAAGGAGGTAGCAGCTTGGCTGGATGCATTAGGCGAAGTTCGAGGAGTGGAACACGCATTTCATGACTAAGCTCCCTCACACGCAGCGAGAAAGGCTGTCTTACGGAAGGACGGTTACGAAACAGTGTAGCATAAGTCATATCATTAATGGTGTTAAAACAGGGATGTTTAGGATTAGAGTGGACTTTCAAAAAATATGTTTGGCTGATGTATGTTCTCTGGATATGAAGTGACCACTCAATCGATTCTGCATATAAGCTTTCAATAGGACTTGTTCTGAAAGCTCCAGTGGCCAGTCGGATTCCAAGATGGTGGACCGGATCTAGCATCTTTAGCGCGCTCGGGGCTGCAGAATGATAGATCACGGCACCGTAGTCCAACCGTGATCGGATGAGGCTCTTGTAAAGATTCATTAAACATTTCCTGTCGCTGCCCCATGTTGTGTGGGATAACACTTTGAGTAAGTTCATTGTTTTTAAACATTTGACCTTGAGGTACTTTATGTGTGGAATAAAAGTTAATTTCGAATCAAGTATGATGCCTAAGAATTTGTGTTCTTTGTTTGCAGGAATTCGCTGACCATTCATTTCGATACTGGGTTCTGCAATGAGCCCTCTCTTTCTTGTGAAAAGCACACAAGAACTTTTGTTGGGGTTAACTTTAAATCCGTTTTCTTCTGCCCATTTGGACACTTTGTTCAAGCCCTGTTGAACTTGCCTCTCACATACAGTAAGGTTGCAGGATTTGAAGGCTATCTGTATGTCGTCTACGTAAACAGAATAAAAAATGGCTGGCGGTAATGAAGCACGAAGGGTGTTCATTTTCACGATGAAGAGAGTGCAGCTGAGTACACCTCCTTGAGGTACACCAGTTTCCTGTATAAAAGGTCGCGACAATACATTGCCGACTTTCACGCGGAATGTACGGTTGGACAAATAGCTTTCTATTAGGACGAGCATATTGCCACAGATGCCCATTCCCGACAAGTCTCTCAAGATTCCGTAGCGCCACGTAGTGTCGTACGCCTTCTCCATATCGAGGAACACGGATAGGAAATATTGCTTATGTAGAAAGGCGTCGCGAATGTTTCCCTCAATGCGCACAAGGTGATCAATTGTGGACCGCCCTTCCCTGAAGCCACACTGAAAGGGATCAAGCATTTGGTTTAATTCCAGGAAATGTATGAGTCGCCGATTAATTATTTTCTCAAAAAGCTTGCAAATGCAACTTGTGAGGGCTATCGGGCGGTAACTTGACGCCAACGAAGGATCTTTACCTTGCTTCAGAATGGGAATCACAATCGCAATTCTCTCCATGCAAGTGGAAGATATCCAGCAGCCCAAATAGTGTTAAAAAGTGCAAGTAAAGTCAGTTGTGTATCAGTGTGTACGTTCTTAATTATGTCGTACATAATTCTGTCAGGTCCTGGTGCAGAGCTCTTGCATGTGATTAAGGCAGCTCTTAGCTCGGCAATGCTAAAGGGACGGTTGATGATATGTGGTTTTTAATGGCGCAAGGGCCAGTTATGGCCAAAGAGCGCCATGTCCGTGTTAATGAGTTTGCAATGAAATCATGAGTTCGATGAAGTTGGTGTGACGTGGCTGTAGAGGGGCCTTAAAAATGTTCGCGCTAAAGTGCGCAAAATCTGTACGATAAGATTATGGCGATGTCTTATGACGTGTAGTATGAACATTTAAGGTGCATTTAAAAAGAATGATACGATGTGTAAAAATATATATGGTTAAAAGATATGCTAGAGCACTGCTGCCTCCTTAGAGCCCTTGAAGAACAAGGGCCTGGAGGCATGTGCTATGCAAAACTGTTATCGCAGTTGCATCCTCTGGAGCGAGAATGCTCTACGAATTTAATGGGCATATAACGTGTAGTACGACATCATTTAAATAGTTGAGGATTGCCTTGGTGTCAAAAAGCGGTTCCTCGCCGAGAAACATAGCCGGGTGTAGAGGGATGTTATAATGGTAAGCAAGCGGAAAATGTTTCTTTCTCTCCGTTTCGGCTTCCCGACACTCCAGGAGCACGTGTAGGACAGTAAGCATCTCACCGCATCTACCACAGATTGGAGATTCACTTCCAGTAAGCAGATAATTATGGGTGCCAAATGTGTGTCCTATTCTGAGGCGACAGAATAGGACATCTGTTCGCCGAGATTTTGTTGGGGAGGGCCAAAAACCTAACTGCGGCTTTATAACGTGCAGTTTGTTATTTGTTTGCGCGTCCCACGTGCACTGCCAGTGATGTCGCAGTTTATTTCGTAAGAAAGGCCTCAGGTCTGTGATAGGCACTTCAGCGGTAGGGTTTACAGCTTGCGATGTGATTGACGTGGCCATCTCGTCCGCGAGAACGTTACCTTCGATTCCCCTGTGGCCAGGGACCCAGCATATTATGATGTTCTGGTTAGATGAGTACGCTTTACACAATACCGAATACAGATCATTGAATACGGGATTTTTATGTTTGTAGAGTGACATTAAGGCCTTCACGACGCTTAGAGAGTCTGTATAGATCGCTGCTTTTGGAAGTTTTGTTCTTCTTATATGCTTCACAGCAGAGAGTAATGCGTAGGCCTCGGCCGTAAAAATACTTGTTTCCGGATGCAGTACATCGGATTCCGAAAACGATGGGCCGACGGCTGCATAGGATACCCCGGCATTTGACTTCGAAGCGTCTGTGTAGAACGCTGCGCAGGAGTGTTTGTACTGCAGTTCTAGGAAATGCATTCTAATTTCGGCCTCAGGAGCGTGCTTTGTAACTTTTATAAAGGATATGTCACATTCTATCACCTGCCACTCCCAAGGAGGTAAGAGCTTGGTTAGGTGCATTAAGCGATGCTCGAAGAGTGGGACACGCATTTCATCGCTAATCTCCTTCACACGCAGCGAGAAAGGCTGTCTTATGGAGGGGCGATTGCTGAAAAGTGTAGCGCACGTCATATCGGTAACGGTATGAAAACATGGATGTTCAGGATTGGAGCGTACTTTAAGGAAATATGTAAAGCTAATGTATGATCTCTGTAGGTGGAGAGACCATTCATTCGATTCGGCATATAAGCTTTGAATCGGGCTTGTTCTGAAAGCGCCAGTAGCTAAGCGGATGCCCAAATGGTGGACAGGATCCAGCATTCTTAGCGCGCTCGGGGCGGCAGAGTTGTACACTATGGCACCATAATCCAATCGTGACCGAATTAGGCTCTTGTAGATATTCATTAGACACTTTCTGTCACTACCCCACGTAGTCTTAGATAGAAGTTTCATTAGGTTCATGGTTTTTAGACATTTTTCTTTCAGATATTTAATGTGTGGAATGAAAGTGAGTCTGTAATCAAGTATAATACCCAGAAATTTGTGCTCTTTGTTGACAGGTATTTGGTGTCCACACAGTTCTAAGGAAGGATGCGGAAACAGGCCTCTCTTTCTTGTAAAAAGAACGCAAGAGCTTTTGTGGGGGTTGATTTTAAATCCGTTTTTGTCTGCCCACTTGGAAATCTTGTTCAAGCCCTGTTGCACCTGTCTCTCGCATACTGAGAGGTTACAGGATTTGAAGCCGATTTGAATGTCATCAACGTAGACAGAATAAAGAATGGCAGGTGGTAGCGAAGCACGAAGCGAGTTCATCTTCACGATGAAGAGCGTACAACTCAGCACGCCTCCCTGTGGTACACCTGTTTCTTGTGTGAAAGGTCGCGACAATACGTTGCCGATTTTCACTCGGAAGATTCGATTCAACAAATAGCTTTCAATTGTTTTCAGCATATTGCCACAGATGCCCATTTCCGACAGGTCTCGCAAGATGCCGTAGCGCCATGTTGTGTCATATGCCTTCTCCATGTCAAGGAATATTGACATGAAAAACTGCTTATGTACAAATGCGTCCCGAATATATCCTTCAATGCGTACAAGGTGATCTGTTGTCGACCGGCCTTCTCTGAAGCCACACTGATAGGGATCAAGTATATTATTGAGTTCAAGGAAGTGTATGAGTCTGCGATTAATCATTTTTTCAAAAACCTTACACAGGCAGCTTGTAAGGGCTATTGGGCGATAGCTTGCCGCCATGGATGGGTCTTTCCCCTGCTTCAAAACAGGGACCACAATGGCTTCTTTCCATGCAGTCGGAAGGTACCCTGCGTCCCAGATAGTGTTGAAAAGTGTAAGTAGTGTAACTTGCGTGTCATTGTGTAAGTTTTTCAGCATTTCATACATAATTCTGTCAGATCCCGGTGCAGAGCTCTTGCATGCGCTCAAGGCAGCTCTGAACTCTGCAATACTAAAAGGACGGTTGTATGGTTGATTTTGACGACATTTTCTGTTGAAAGGCTTACGTTCTTCTATTTGTTTGTATTTGAGGAAGGATTGTGAATAATTTGATGAACTTGACACGTTCTCAAAATACTCCCCAAGTGAGTCTGCCTGGTCTTGTAGTGTATCGCCCTGTGTGTTTACCAGGGGGAGTGAATGTGTTTGCCGCCCTTTAATCCTATTAACTCTGTTCCAGGCTTTGGCCTCATCCCTAAACGAGTTTATACTCGATAAAAACTTGTGCCAGCTTTCTCTTCTGGCCTGTCGGCGGGTTCGCCTGCCTTGGGACTTTATTTTTTTAAAGTTTATAAGATTCTCTGCAGTAGGAGAAGCGCGTAGCAACGCCCACGCCTTGTTCTGATTCTTACGGGCGATTCTACATTCGCTGTTCCACCACGGTACACGTCGTTTGCATGCCAGACCCCTCACTTCGGATATGCATTTTGATGCGGCATCTATTATGAATGATGTTAGATACTCTACAGCAGCATCAATTTCTAGAGAAGACATGTCGGCCCATGAGATGTTAGTGACAGTTCGAAATTTCTCCCAGTCGGCTGTGTCTATCTTCCACCTAGGAGCTTGCGGAGGATATTCGTTTTCTTTAGATGTTCTTATCAGTATGGGAAAATGGTCGCTCCCGTAAGGATTCTTCGTAACTTCACATTCAAGTTCGAGCAGTATAGACGGGGAAACTATACTAAGATCTACTGAAGAAAATGTTCTGTTTGCTAGAGAGTAATATGTGGGTTCCTTTTTATTCAGCAAGCACGCACCGGAAGAAAAGAGGAACTGTTCAACAAGACGACCTCGCGCGTCTGTACGAGAGTCGCCCCACAGGGAGCTGTGCGCATTGAAATCGCCAAGAACAACATAAGGTTCTGGCAATTCGTCTATAAATGACTGAAATTCATGCTTGTTTAATTTGAAGTGTGGGGGTACATAAAGCGAGCAAATGGTGACGAGTTTATTTAAAAGAACAGCTCGAACCGCCACTGCTTCAAGGGGCGTTCGTAGCTGTAAACGTTGACAGGCTACGCTTTTTGAATTATAATTGCAACACCGCCTGATGATGCGACAGCATCATCGCGATCTTTCCGAAAAGTAACATATTGTCGAAGAAAGTTTGTGTATTTTGATTTTAAGTGTGTTTCCTGTAAACACAGCACTTTTGGATTGTGTGTATGGATGAGTTCTTGCACATCATCAAGATTCCTAAGAAGACCTCTGACATTCCATTGAATGATTTGTGTATCCATATTTAAAGAAATATAGGTGCTGTGTTTACGGAAACGGAAGGGATGCCTTACATTACAGAGCCCTTTCGAGGCCCTGTAATAGGTGTTTTGTTCTTTCTGAAGCGTTCGAGCGAGTCTCGACGCTCCTTAGGCGTTTGGTGCGCCTTGGGGACAGGTGTAGTGTCCATTGCCTCCTGTGAGACGCCGGACAGGCGCTCTTGCGAGCGAGAGGTTTTCAGAGGGAGTCCCGCCTTGGAGGGCAAGACCCCTGCGCCCACCAGCCCGGAGGTCGATGGGGCTCCCTGAGGGATTTGGCTGCACTGGCCGTTGCCAGCGCTGGAGGGGGCCTCGGAAGTTGGGGCAGCCTCGGCTGCGCCCACCTTCGGGGTCGATGGCTCCGTCTGCTCGGTTGGCGGAGCAGCGCTAGCTGCAGCCACCGTGGGGGCAGATGGCGTAACTGCCGACTCACTGACTGTGGGTCGGACAGCCGCCGGAGGCCGTTGTGACGCTGCCCCCTGACGCGCCACATCGGCAAAGGTTTTCTTGGGCAGGTACGATACCCGCCTACGTGCCTCCTTGAAACTTATATTTTCCTTTACTTTTATTGTTACAATTTCCTTTTCTTTTTTCCACGATGGGCACGACCGCGAGTACGCGGCGTGCTCCCCATCACAGTTTACACAGTGGTGAGTGTTCGCACAAGCTTCAGTGGCGTGTTCAAGGGCACTGCATTTGGCGCATGTTTGGCGGCCTCGGCAGCTCTGCGAGCTGTGGCCAAAACGCTGGCATTTGAAGCATCTTAGGGGATTTGGCACATATGGTCTGACACGGAGCTTTATGTAGCCGGCCTCTACAGACTCGGGCAGAATACTTGAACCGAATGTGAGTATCAGGTGCTTTGTTTGAATTTCTTTTCCATCCCTTCTTATCTTAATTCTTCTCACATTGACAACATTCTGATCACTGAAGCCCTCCAGGAGCTCAGCCTCTGTCAGCTGGAGCAAATCGTCATCCGAGACAACGCCGCGGGTGGTGTTGAGAGTGCGGTGTGGAGTCACTGTTAATGGAACATCTCCAAATGATACTAGACTGGGCAACTTATCGTACTGTTTCTGATCATGGAGCTCTAACAGGAGATCACCACTTGCCAGCCTTGATACCTTGTAGCCTGGACCAAGGACATCAGTTAAGGACTTGGAGACTAGAAAAGGGGAAATGTTTCGTACTTGTTTGTCGGATTTTTCTGAGTGGATCACATGGTATTGTGGGAAGTTTGGTCTTTGTCGTCCAAGGAACTGAAAAACTTCATCGGTGCGCCCTCTTTTGTGAGGGCGATCAGGAAGCGGAGGGAAGGAGCTAGCCATAAAGGAATTGAATGTTCGGCAACAACGCCAGCCACCCACCATGGAGCCCTACAAGGGGACGTTACAGAGACTGTAAAAACAGGTCCTGCAAACGCCAGCTTTACGTTATCGCTATAACCAAATATGAGATAACCTAGGTTGGTTATTCACACAAGGTTAACCCTTGCTGCCTGGAAAAATTGGAAGTAAGCGGAAGCTAGAAGAAGACAGGAAAGATGAAAAGTAAGAGAAAGACGAAGATTAGAGGAAGAGAGAGACAGGAAAAGGCAACTACCGATTTCCCCCGGGTGGGTCAGTCCGGGGGTGCCGTCTACGTGAAGCCGAGGCCAAAGGGGTGTGTTGCCGCCGCCGAGGGGCCGTAAAGGTCCAAACACCCGGCATTGGCTCAACCCCCAGGATCCCCTTTTCCCCGGACACGGCTAAGCCGCGCACGGCTACACGCGGGAGGGTCCAACCCTCGTGTGCTCGGGTACGTGGTGTCGCAACGCACCAAACGCCTGCTTGCGCAGACGCCCCTGCGGGGAGCATTACGGGATGTAGGGGGATGTGCTGCCGGTATGCTAGGGAAAAATGTTTCCTTCTTTCAGATTCGGCTGCCCGACACTCCAGGAGGACGTGGAGGACGGTCAGCCTCTCCCCGCATCTACCACAGGTTGGAGGATCATTTTCAGTGAGCAGAAAGTTATGCGTGCCAAACGTGTGTCCTATTCTGAGGCGACAGAATAGGACATCTGTTCGCCGTGATTTTGTTACAGAGGGCCAAGAAACTAACTGTGGCTTTATTACGTGCAGTTTATTATTTACTTCTGCGTCCCACATACGTTGCCAGTGGTTTCGCAGTTTTCTTCTTAAGAAAGGCTTCAGGTCTGTGACAGGGACCGAAGCAGTAGGACTAACTGCATGCAATGAAATGGATGTGGCCATCTGGTCCGCTAGTACGTTTCCCTCAATGCCCCTATGCCCAGGCACCCAGCATACAATCACATGTTGGTTGGATATATATGCTTGACACAGTACGGAGTATAGTTCGTTAATTACCGGATTTTTGTGGTTACAGAATGACATCAAGGCCTTCACAACACTAAGGGAGTCCGTATATATAATTGATTTCTGGAGGTTTGATTTCTTTATATGCTTTACAACCGACAAGAGTGCGTAGGCCTCAGCCGTAAAGATACTGGTTTCCGGATGTAGTACGTCGGATTCCGAGAAGGATGGACCGACGGCTGCATAGGACACCCCGTCGCGTGACTTCGATGTATCTGTGTAGAACTCCGTGCAGGAATATTTGTACTGGAGTTCCCGGAAATGCATTTGGATTTCTATCTCAGGAGCATGCTTTGTCACTTGCACAAAAGATATATCGCATTGTATGAGCTGCCACTCCCAAGGAGGTAGCAGCTTCGCTGGATGCATTAGGCGGAGCTCGAGGAGTGGGACATGCATTTGATCACTAAGCTCCCTCACACGCAGCGAGAAAGGCTGTCTTACGGAGGGACGATTATGAAAGAGTGTAGCATATGTCATATCGTTAACGGTATTGAAACATGGATGTTGAGGGTTAGAGTGGACTTTCAGGAAATATGTTTGGCTGATGTATGTTCTCTGCAGATGTAGTGACCACTCATTTGATTCTGCATATAAACTTTCGATGGGACTTGTTCTGAAAGCTCCAGTGGCCAGTCGGATTCCTAGATAGTGGACCGGATCTAGCATCTTTAGCGCGCTCGGGGCTGCAGAATGATAGATCACGGCACCATAGTCCAACCGTGATCGAATGAGGCTCTTGTAAAGGTTCATTAAACATTTCCTGTCGCTGCCCCATGTTGTGTGGGATAGCACTTTAAGTAAGTTCATTGTTTTTAAGCATTTGACCTTGAGGTACTTTATGTGTGGAATAAAGGTTAATTTCGAATCAAGTATGATGCCTAAGAACTTGTGTTCTTTGCTCACAGGAATTTGCTGGCCATACATTACGATACTGGGTTCTGCAGTAAGCCCTCTCTTTCTTGTGAAAAGCACACAAGAATTTTTGTTGGGATTAACTTTAAATCCGTTTTCTTCTGCCCATTTGGACACTTTGTTCAAGCCCTGTTGAACTTGCCTCTCACATACAGTAAGGTTGCAGGATTTGAAACCTATCTGTATGTCGTCCACGTAAACAGAATAAAAAATGGCTGGCGGTAATGAAGCACGAAGGGTGTTCATTTTCACGATGAAGAGAGTGCAGCTGAGTACACCTCCTTGAGGTACACCAGTTTCCTGTATAAAAGGTCGCGACAATACATTGCCGACTTTCACGCGGAATGTACGGTCGGACAAATAGCTTTCTATTAGCACGAGCATATTGCCACGGATGCCAATTCCCGACAAGTCTCTCAAGATTCCATAGCGCCACGTAGTGTCGTACGCCTTCTCCATATCGAGGAATACGGATAGGAAATATTGTTTATGTAGAAAGGCGTCGCGAATGTTTCCCTCAATACGCACAAGGTGATCGGTTGTGGACCGCCCTTCTCTGAAGCCACACTGAAAGGGATCGAGGATATTGTTGAGTTCAAGGAAATGTACTAGTCTGCGGTTAACCATTTTTTCAAAAAGCTTACAAAGACAATTTGTAAGAGCTATCGGACGGTAGCTTGCCGCCAAGGAAGGGTCTTTACCGTGCTTAAGAACAGGGACCACAATCGCTTCTTTCCATGCGGATGGGAGGTATCCCGTAGCCCAAATAACGTTGAAGAGCGTGAGTAGTGTAAGTTTGGTGTCAGTGTGTAAGTTTCTGATCATTTCGTACATGACTCTATCAGGTCCCGGTGCAGAGCTTTTGCATGTGGTCAAAGCAGCTCTCAACTCTGCAATACTGAACGGCCGGTTATAAGGTTCATTTTGTCTGGATTTTTGTATTATTGGCTTACATTCCTCTATTTGTTTGTATTTCAAAAATGATTGCGAATAGTGGTTTGAACTCGACACGCTCTCAAAGAGTTCTCCAAGTGTGTCCGCCTGATCTTTCAGTGTTTCACCTTGTGTGTTCACCAAAGGGAGTGAATATGTTTGTCGCCCTTTTATCCTATTGACCCTGTTCCAGACTTTGGTCTCATCTGTATAGGAGTTGATACTAGATAAAAACTTCTGCCAACTCTCTCTTCTGGCTTGTCGGCGTGTTCGCCTGCCTTGGGATTTTACTTTTTTAAAATTGATAAGATTCTCCGCAGTGGGGGAGGCGCGTAGCATCCCCCACGCTTTGTTTTGGTTCTTACGAGCGATCCTACAATCGTCGTTCCACCACGGGACACGCCGTTTGCATGCCAATCCATTTACTTGTGATATACATTTAGTTGCGGCGTCTATTATAAAGGCTGTAAAATATTCCACGGCAGCATCAATTCCTAACGAGGACATGTCATCCCATGATATACTGGTTAAGTTTTGGAATTTCTCCCAGTCTGCTGTCTCAGTCTTCCACCTAGGAGCCTGTGGTGGATATTCGTCTTCTTTAAGTGTTCTTAATAGTACGGGGAAGTGGTCGCTTCCGTAGGGATCGCTGGTAACTTCCCATTCTAGTTCAGGCAGTATGGACGGAGAAACTATGCTCAGATCAATTGAAGAAAAAGTATTGTTTGCAAGACAGTAATATGTGGGTTTCTTCTTATTGAGAAGGCACGCACCAGAAGAGAAAAGGAACTGTTCAATAAGACGACCTCGCGAATCTATACGAGAGTCGCCCCACAGAGAGCTGTGCGCATTGAAATCGCCAAGAACAACGTAAGGTTCTGGCAATTGATCAATAAAGGATTGGAATTCGCGCTTCGTTAATTTGTAATGTGGGGGTATGTAAAGAGAGCTAATGGTGATGAGTTTGTTTAGGAGTACAGCTCGAACCGCCACTGCTTCGAGAGGCGTTTGTAGCTGTAAAAGTTGACATGCAATGCTCTTATGGATAGCAATGGCAACACCGCCCGATGATGCGACAGCACCATTGCGATCTTTCCGAAATGTTATATACTGTCGGAGAAAGTTTGTGTGTTTGGGTTTTAAGTTTGTTTCTTGTAAACAGAGCACTTTGGGATTGTGTTTGTGGATTAGTTCTTGAACATCATCAAGGTTTCTAAGGAGACCTCTGACGTTCCACTGAATTATCTGTGTATCCATATTGGAGGTCAATAGGTGCTGTGTTTACGGAAACGGAAGAGATGCCTTAGATTACAGAGCCCTTTCGAGGCCCTGTAACAGGGGTTTTGCTCTTTCTGAAGCGTTCGAGCGAGTGTCGACGCTCCTTCGGCGCTAGGTGCGCCTTGAGGATAGGTGTTGTGTCCATTGCCTCTAGTGAGGCGCCGGACACGTGCTCTTGCAAGCGAGAAGTTACCAGGGAAGATCCCGCCTTGGAGGGCAAGACCCCTGTGCCCACCAGCCCGGAGGTCGATGGGGCTCCCTGAGGGATTTGGCTGCGCCGGCTGTTGCCAGCGCTGGAAAGGGCCGGGGAGGTTGGGGCAGCCTCGGCTGCGCCCACCTTCGGGGTCGGTGGCCCCGATTGCTGAGTAGGCGGAGCAGCGCTAGCTGCAACCGCCGCGGGGGCAGATGGCGTAACTGCCGACTCACTGCCTGTGGGTCGGACAGCCAGCGGAGGCCGCTGTGACGCTGCCCCCTGACGCGCCACTTCGGCAAAGCTTTTCTTTGGAAGGTACACTACCCGCCTGCGTGCCTCTTTGAAGGATATATTCTCTTTTACTTTGATCGTTACTATTTCTTTTTCCTTCTTCCATGAGGGGCACGACCGCGAGTACGCGGCGTGATCCCCGTCACAGTTTACACAGTGGAAAGCGTTCTCACAAGCTTCAGAGGTGTGTTCTTGGGCACTACATTTAGCACAAGTCTGGCGGCCTCGGCAGCTCTGCGAGCTGTGACCGAAGTGCTGGCATTTGAAACAACGGAGTGGGTTTGGCACGTAAGGCCTAACACGGAGCTTGATGTACCCGGCCTCGATTGACTCGGGCAAGATACTTGATCCAAAAGTAATTATTAGGTGCTTCGTCTGGATCTCTTTACCATCCCGCCTCATCTTAATTCTTCTGACGTTGATCACATTTTGTTCGCTGAAGCCCTCCAGGAGCTCCGCCTCAGTCAGGTCAATCAAATCATCATCTGACACAACACCACGGGTGGTGTTCATTGTACGGTGTGAGGTTACTGTTATGGGGGTCTCCCCAAATGACACTAGTTTCTGTATATTCTCATATTGTTTCAGATCGCGGAGCTCCAAGAGGAGGTCACCGCTTCCCATTCTCGACACCTTGTAACCTGGACCAAAAACATCAGTCAAGGACTTTGAGACAAGGAATGGGCAAATGTTTCGAACTGCTTTGTTTGGCTTTTCAGAGTGGATAACGTGGAAGCGCGGGAAATTCTGGATTTGGTGTCCAAAAAACTTGAAGACATCTTCGGTGCGCCCTCGTTTCTGAGGGCGATCAACAAGGGAGGGGAAAGAAGTTTCCATGAAAATATGTGTACATTCGGCAACAGCGCCGACCGCCCACCATGGAGCCCAACGAGGGGACGCGGCAGAGCTTGCATACAAGTCTGCACGACGCCAGTCGTACGCCGTCACTATAACCGAATATGGTTTACCCAAGGTTGGATAGCCACACAGGGTTAACCCTTGCCGCCAAGGAGAAAGGAAGTAAATAGAAGAGAGAAGAAGACAGGAAAGATGTAAAGTGAGAGATAAAGACGAAGGTTTGAGAAGAGAGAGACAGGAAAAGGCGACTACCGGTTTCCCCCGGGTGGGTCAGTCCAGGGGTGCCGTCTACGTGAAGCCGAGGCCAAAGGGGTGTGTTGCCGCTGCCGAGGGGCCGTAAAGGTCCAAACACCCGGCATTGGCTCAACCCCCAGGATCCCCTTTTCCCCGGACACGGCTAAGCCGCGCACGGCTACACGCGGGAGGGTCCAACCCTCGTGTGCTCGGGTACGTGGTGTCGCAACACACCAAACGCCTGCTGACGCAGACGCCCCTGCGGGGGCTGCTGTAAGGAGGGTTCATTACACTCAACATATAAACTTTGAATGGGTGACGTTCTGTAGGCACCACTTGCCAGTCGCAATCCAAGGTTATGTACTGGATCAAGTAGTTGGATGTAGGACTGCCTGGCTGAACCATAAACCACGGAGCCGTAGTCTAAAAGGCTACGCACAAGAGACCGGTACATACGTAAAAGACAGGTTCGGTCGGAACCCCAGTGCTTATGAGACAAAACTTTTAGGATATTCAATGCTTTATTTGCCTTAATTTTTAGTGTTTTAATGTGTGCTAGGAAGTTTAGTTTTTTATCAAACATTACTCCCAAGAATTTACATTCTTGTTTTGCCGGCAGTGCGACATCATTCAATTTTAGAAGCGGGTCTAAGTACAATCCTCGTTTTTGCGAGAATAGCACTGTAACGGTTTTTTGAGTAGAGAAACGGAAGCCATTTTTTTCAGCCCACTCCATTAGTTTATTAATTGTTATCTGGAGCTGCATTTCACATGTATGTAAGTTTGAGGCGCGGCACGCTTTTTGCAGATCATCGACGTATATGGAGTGCATGATAGAGGGGGGAATGACTTTGTTAACAGAGTTCATTTTTACTATAAAGAGTGTTGTGCTTAGTACGCATCCTTGTGGCACACCATTTTCCTGAATGAATACACGTGACAGCACCGTTCCTAAACGCACCTGGAATGTTCGGTCCGACATGAAATCGGCTAGACATTTCAGCATTCTACCTCGGATTCCTAAATCTGCTAAGTCCCTTAATATACCAAACCTCCATGTTGTGTCGTACGCCTTTTCTAAGTCAAAGAAAACAGTGAGACAATATTGTTTGTGTAGGAAGGCCGCACGTATCTCGTCTTCTAGCCGGACTAGGTGATCTGTTGTGGAGCAACCTTTCTTGTATCCACACTGATGGTTATCTAGCATGTTTTCTGTGTCAAGGACGTATGTCAATCTTATGTTGATGATGGCCTCATAGGACTTTGCAAGACAACTTGTGAGTGCTATGGGTCTATAACTGGTTGCTGTTGTGGGAGACTTTCCGGCTTTCAAGAACGGGATTATGATAGCTTTCTTCCACTCTTTGGGCATTTTCCCCGTTTCCCAGATTATGTTGAAGAAATGAAGCAGGGTCTCAACTGCTTTAGGGGATAGGTGAGCTAGCATTGCATAGTGTACCCTGTCCGGACCGGGTGCTGTTTTTTTGCCACTAGTAAGGACTCTGTTGATTTCTGGAAGTGTTAGAGGGCCATTATACAGTCTTTCTGAACTTCCTGTGGTCGGAAGCTTTAGTTTTTCTGCTAATTGTTTGTTTCAGGAATGCAGCAGAGTAGTTTTTCGAGCTTGATATATCATAGAAATGTTGCCCTAATATGTCTGCTTGTTCTTCTATATTTGTTTGTGTGCCTGGAGGTGACAGTATGGGGATAGTGTAAGAAGCGTAATCGCCTCTAAACTTGCGAAGCTGATCCCACATTTGTTTGGATGTTATTGAACTATTTACAGACGATACATAATTTTTCCATGACTGTCTTTCTGCTTGTCTGCGTGTGTACCTGGCTTTCGCTTTTGCTTTTTTGAAAGAGAGTAGATTATCTTGTGATGGGTATCCCCGAAAGATACCCCACGCTTTGTTTTGTAGTTTTTTTGTTTGCGTACATTCTTTCGTCCACCAGGGTTTTAGGTTTTTTCTTAGGAAGCATGACGATTGTGGGATTGTTTCTGCTGCTGCAGCAAGTATACAGGCGGTGATCTGATCGTTCATTTCATCTATGGTTAGCTCATCTCATATGTTATCCAGAGTGGCCTTTTCGGTAAAGAGGGGCCAGTCTGCTAGATGGAGTTTCCAACGGGGTGGCCTCAGTGGGATGGTAGGAAAAGTAGATGTTCTTTTAATGATAGCGGGCATATGGTCACTACCATAGGGGTTCTGAATAACATTCCACTGAAAATCGCAAAAAAGAGATGGAGAGCACAGTGCTAGATCTAAGCAACTCATAGCTCCTGTGCTTGGGGAGTAGTAAGTAGCCGCACCTGTGTTTAAAAGGCATATGTCATTTGTTAGGATAAAATCTTCAAGCGTTTGACCCCTGTTGTCAGTAGTTTTACTACCCCATAACGTGTTATGCAAATTAAAATCACCGCCTATTAAAATGGTTCAGGTAGCTGGTTTAAAATTAACTCTAGGTCTCTTACGGTAAAATCTGAATGCGGCGGAATGTATACTGAACAAATGGTGATGGTTTTGTGAGCTAAAACGGTGACAGCAACGGCTTCTATGTGAGTGTTAATGGGAATTTCTCTGGCTGCTATACCAACTGGCAGAACAATGGCTACACCACCTGACAGCCGGTTCGCCTGACTACGGTCGCGCCGTACAACAGTGAAACCTTTTAAAAAGTTCTTGTGTTTTTCGCCTAGGTTGGTTTCCTGTAAGCACAGGGCCACAGGAGAGAAGTTTATTAACAGGTCTTTTATGTCACCTAAGTTATGAATGAGACCTCTACAATTCCAATGGATCATGAACGCCATTATGAAATTGAAAGGTAAAAAATGATATTAACGAGTGAATGGGAGATAAGAAAGATGTTAGGTGACATGGATCTGAAGAAGGCAGATACAAACAGAGCGATAACCCTTAGGTTATCGCCTTCTTATTTTGAGTTGTTATTGGGATTTTGTCCCTCTTACCGCGCTCGAGGGAGCGCTTGTCCTTCGGTGTCGAGGACACCGGGGTTTTTGTTTCGACCTCCATTGCTCTCTCTGAGGCGCTGGAGGACCGAGAGTTTGGCGCCGAGACACGTGTCTCGGGCCTTGGAGTTCGCTTGATCTTAGGACCCTGCGGGACTGGTGTCTGCAGGGCCGTTGAAGAGGGCGGAGCAGTACTGACTGCTTCCACCACGGGGGCGGGAGGAGTCACTGCGGCACCACTGCGCGTGGGCTCGGAGGACTCCGGAAGCCTCTGTGACGCTGCCCCCGCCTGCGTCACATCGGCATAACTGCGTCGCGGAAGGTACGACAGTCGTTTTCGGGCTTCAAAGAACGATATTTTTTCTTTGACAGTTAGTGCTATTACTTCTTTTTCTTTTTTCCAGCATGGGCAAGACCGCGAGTAGGCTGGATGGTCTCCTTTGCAGTTAGTACAATGTGGGGAAGAAGTGCAGTTTTCAGATTGATGATCAGTTGAGCTGCATTTAGCACAAGTTGTTTGTCCTCGGCATGCATGTGAAGCATGTCCGAATCTGTGGCATTTGAAGCATCGTCTGGGGTTTGGGATATATGGTCTCACATTGACTTTGACATATCCGGCATCGAGAGAGGTAGGCATTACGCTTGTTCCGAAGGTGAGTATAACGTGTTTAGTGGGAATTTCTTGATCGTTTCCACGGATTACTATTCTTTGTACTTTTGTTACATTTTGTTCTTGGAAACCCTAAGGAGTTCCTCATCGCTCAGTCCAATAAAGTCTTCTTCAGATATCACTCCCCGGCTTGTGTTCAGTGTTCTATGTGGTGAAATTGTCACTGTGGCGTCGCCAATACTGGTAAGGTCAGTGAGCTTCTCTACTTGGTCTTTATCATTCAGTTCTAGGAGGAGGTCTCCGCTAGACATTTTGGAGGCTTTGTACGTCGGTCCTATTTTTTCTTTCAAGCATTTGGCTACAAGGAATGGTGAGAGTTTTCTTACTGGCATGTTGCTTTCGCTATGTACTACATAGTACTTGGGGAAGGATGGAGCGTTGCCCCGAAAGGAGAAATGGAATGGTACTTCGGTGCGGCATCTTTTCAGACGCCGATCATAGACGAGAGAGGTTTGTGCTGCCATAGAAAATGAGTATGTTCGGCAACAGCGCCGACCGCCCACCACGGAGCCCAACGAGGGGACGCGGCAGAGCTTGTGTACAAGCCTGCACGACGCCAGCCGTACGCCGTCGCTATAACCAAATATGGTGTACCCAAGGTAGGATATCCACACAAGGTTAACCCTTGCCACCGTGGAGAAAGGAAGTAAATGGAAGAGAGAAGAAGACAGGAAAGATCGAAAAGTGAGGGATAAAGGCGAAGGTTTGGGGAGAGAGAGACAGGAAGATGATGATGATGATATGTGATGTTTAATGGCGCAAGGGCCAGGTGTGGCCAAAGAGCGCCATGCTAATGATTAATGAGTTCGCAGTGCCTGATGGGTTTATGGTCTTAATGCGCTGTGGCTGTAAAGGGGCCTAAAAGAGTTGATGTAAATTCCATAAAATGTACGAGTAATAAAGTTATGGGAATGACTATTGGCGAGTACTGTGAACATTAAAATGGATTGAGAAAGGGTGATGCAATATATAAAATATGTGATTGTCTAAATGTATAATATTGTCTAGAGCACTAGTGCCTCACCGGGACCCTTGAAACGCAAGGGCGTAGAGGTATGTGCTATACAGAGAATCTATCCTAGCGATATCCTCTGGAAAGAGAACGCGCTAAGAAATGAATGGGCTTGTAACATGTAGTACAACATCTTTCAAGAAAGCGAGGACTGCTTTGGTACCAAAAAGCGGTTCTACCCCAAGGAACATGGCCGGATGCAGAGGGACGTGATGGCTGTATGCAAAAGGAAAATGTTTTCTCCTGTCTTTTTCGGCTTCCCGGCACTCCAGGAAGACATGGAGGACGGTCAGCCGGTCGCCACATCTACCACAGGTTGCAGGCTCGTTACCAGTCAAAAGAAAATTATGAGTGCCAAATGTGTGTCCTATTCTCAGTCTAGTGAAAAGGACGTCTGTTCTTCGTGTTTTCGTTGTTGGCTGCCATAAACCTAACTTAGGCTTAATTACGTGAAGCTTATTGCTCGTTTCTGCGTCCCACAAGCGTTGCCACTGGCTTCGCAGTTTGTTTCTGAGGAAAGGCTTCATGTCTGTGACAGGGACTGCAGCAGAACGGCTACCCTGCGATGCCACTGATTTGGCCATCTCGTCAGCAAGCACATTTCCCTCGATTCCTCTATGGCCAGGAACCCAGCATATTACAACATGTCTGTGTAATGAGTAGATGTTAGATAAGTGTGTGTAGAGTTCATTGAAGACAGGATTTGTATGCTTTTGTAAAGAAATTAGTGCTTTTACAAGACTTAACGAGTCTGTGAATATTATTGCTCTGTCAAGTTTCAGTGTCTTTATGTGTTTTACTGCAGACAGTACTGCATAGGCTTCTGCAGTGAAGATACTTGTTAGGGGGTTCAACATGTCAGATTCAGAAAGAGAGTGGCCAACAGCAGCGTAGGATACACCAGCATGGGATTTGGACGCGTCTGTGTAAAACTCGTAGCAGGAGTACTTCGATTGAAGCTCTCGGAAATGCATAGCAATTTCAAGCTCAGGAGCGTGCTTCGAGACCTCTACAAAGGATGTGTCACATTCTATCATCTGCCACTCCCAGGGCGGTAATAGATTAGCAGGATCCATTAGGCGATGTTCGAGTATTGGGACATCCATTTCTTCACTAAGTTCTCTTACACGCAGCGACAAAGGAAGTCTCATGGAGGGTCTGTTACGGAAGAGTGTTTCACACGTTAAGTCGTTTACTGTCGTGAAACACGGATGTTCCTTATTAGAGCGCACTTTAAGAAAGTAGGTGAAGCTAATGTATGTTCTCTGAATATGTAGTGACCACTCGTCTGACTCTGCATATAGACTTTCGACGGGGCTTGTTCTAAATGCGCCAGTGGCGAGGCGGATGCCCAGATGATGAACGGGGTCTAACATTTTTAGCGCACTCGGGGCAGCAGAGTGATATACTACGGCACCATAATCTAGCCGTGATCTAACTAGGCTCCTGTAAAGATTCAACAGGCACCTCCTGTCGCTACCCCATGTAGTGTGGGATAGAACTTTAAGTAAGTTCATGGTTTTTAGACATTTTGCTTTCAGACTTCTTATGTGTGAAATGAAGGTAAGCCTGGAGTCAAGGATAACACCTAGAAATTTGTGTTCTTTGTTAACAGGAATTTGTTGTCCACCCAGTTCTACCCAGGGATCAGGTACCAGGCCTCTCTTCCTTGTGAACAGAACACAAGAACTTTTGTGCGGGTTAATTTTAAATCCATTTTGGTCTGCCCGCTTGGACACCTTGTTTAAGCCCTGCTGTACCTGTCTTTCACATACTGTAAGGTTGCAGGATTTGAAGCCTATCTGTATATCGTCTACGTATACGGAATAAAAAATGGCTGGGGGCAGTGAAGAACGAAGTGTATTCATCTTAACGATAAAGAGAGTGCAGCTAAGTACGCCTCCCTGGGGTACACCAGTTTCCTGCGTAAAAGGATGTGACAGTGCATTACCGACTTTTACACGGAAGGTACGATTTGACAGATAGCTTTCGATTATGTTCAGCATATTTCCACGGATGCCCATTTCCGACAGGTCTCGCAAAATCCCGTAACGCCATGCCGTGTCATAAGCTTTTTCCATGTCAAGGAATATCGATAGGAAATACTGTTTATGTATAAATGCATCGCGGATATTTCCTTCAATGCGCACAAGGTGATCGGTTGTTGACCGCCCTTGTCTGAAGCCACACTGATAGGGATCGAGTATATTGTTGAGTTCAAGGAAATGTACGAGTCTGCGATTAATCATTTTTTCAAAGAGCTTACACAGACAATTGGTAAGAGCTATCGGACGATAACTTGCTGCCAAGGAGGGGTCTTTTCCCTACTTCAGGACAGGAACCACAATCGCCTCTTTCCATGTAGATGGGAGGTATCCCGCAGCCCACAGAGTGTTGAAAAGTGTAAGTAGTGTAAATTGCGTGTCAGTATGTAAGTTTCTGATCATGTCATACATGACTCTGTCAGGTCCCGGTGCAGTGCTTTGGCATGTATTCAAGGCAGCTCTCAACTCGGCAATACTGAAAGGCCGGTTATAGGGTTCATTCTGTCTTGATTTTCTAATTATTGGCTTACATTCTTCGGTTTGTTTATATTTGAGAAAGGACTGAGAATAATGGGTTGAGCTCGAGATGCTCTCAAAGTGCTCCCCAAGTGAGTCTGCCTGATCTTGGAGGGTATCACCTTGTGTGTTTACCAGAGGGAGTGATTGTGCTTGTCGCCCTATTATCCTAATAACCCTGCTCCAGACTTTGGCCTCATCTGTGTACGAGTTGATGCCCGATAAAAACTTCTGCCAGCTTTCTCTTCTGGCCTGTCGGCGGGTTCGCCTGCCTTCGGATTTTACTTTTTTAAAGTTGATAAGATTTTCTGCAGTGGGAGAAGCGCGTAGCAAACCCCACGCTTTGTTCTGTTTTTTACGTGCGATCCTACAATCGTCGGTCCACCACGGGACGCGCCGTTTGCACGAGAGGCCATTTACTTGTAATATGCATTTAGATGCGGCATCTATTATAAAGGCTGTAAAATACTCCACAGCAGCATCAATTTCTAACGAGGAGATGTCATGCCATGAGATACCAGTAAGAGTTCGAAATTTGTCCCAATCAGCTGTCTCCATCTTCCACCGAGGTGCCTGTGGTGGATATTCGTTTTCTTGAGGTGTTCGTAGTAGTATGGGGAAGTGATCGCTTCCGTAAGGGTTCTTTGTAACTTCCCATTCAAGTTCAGGCAGAATAGAAGGAGAAACTATGCTCAGATCAATTGAAGAAAAGGTATGGTTTGCAAGACAGTAATAAGTGGGTTCCTTCATATTCAGCAGACACGCATCGGACGAAAAAAGAAATTGTTCAACGAGACGACCTCGCGCATCGATACGAGAGTCTCCCCACAAGCTGCTGTGTGCATTGAAATCACCCAGAGCAACATAAGGTTCTGGCAATTCATCTATAAAGGATTGGAATTCATGTTTCGTTAATTTGTGATGTGGGGGGATGTAAAGAGAGCTAATAGTGATAAGTTTGGTTAGAAGAACAGCTCGAACCGCCACTGCTTCAAGAGGCGTTTGTAGCTGTAAAGGTTGACACGCAATGCTTTTATGGATGACAATGGCAACGCCGCCTGATGATGCGACACCATCATCGCGATCTTTGCGAAAAGTTAAATACTGTCGGAGAAAGTTTGTGTGTTTTGATTTTAGGTGTGTTTCCTGTAAACACAGCACTTTTGGATTGTGTTGGTGGATGAGTTCTTGTACATCATCAAGGTTTCTCAGAAGACCTCTGACATTCCATTGTATGACTTGTGTATCCATGTTTAAAGGGAATTGGTGCTGTGTTTACGGAAACGGAAGTGATGCCTTAGATTACAGAGCTCTTGCGAGGCCCTGTAACCGGGGTTCTGCCTTTTTTGGAGCGTTCGAGGGAGCCTCGCCGCTCCTTAGGCGCTTGGAGCGCCGTGGGGATAGGTGTTGTGTCCATTGCCTCTTTTGAGGCGCCGGACACGCGCTCTTGAGAGCGAGAAGTTTTTCGAGAGAGTCTCACCTCGGAAGGCGAGACCCCTGCGCCCACCAGCCCGGAGGTCGATGGGGCTCCCTGAGCGATTTGGCTGCGCCGGCTGTTGCCAGCGCTGGAAGGGGCCGGGGAGGTTGAGGCAGCCTCGGCTGCGCCCACCTTCGGGGTCGGTGGTCCCCTCTCCTCAGTTGACGGAGCAGCGCCAGCTGCAACCGCCGCGGGGGCAGATGGCTTAGCTGCCGACTCACTGATTGAGGGTCGGACAGCCGCCGGAGGCCGTTGTGACGCTGCCCCCTGACGCGCCACTTCGGCAAAGGTTTTCTTTGGCAGGTATGCTACCCGCCTTCGTGCCTCTTTGAACGATATATTCTCTTTCACTTTGATCGTTACTATTTCTTTTTCCTTCTTCCAGGAGGGGCACGACCGCGAGTACGCGGCGTGCTCCCCATCACAGTTTACACAGTGGGGAGCGTTCTCACACGTTTCAGTGGTGTGTTCTTGGGCACTACATTTAGCACAAGTTTGGCGGCCTCGGCAACTCTGCGAACTGTGGCCGAAGCGCTGGCACTTGAAACAGCGGAGTGGGTTGGGCACGTACGGCCTAACGCGGAGCTTGATGTACCCGCCCTCGATTGACTCGGGCAGGACACTTGAACCAAAGGTGATTATTAAGTGCTTCGTTTGAATCTCTTTACCATCTCGCCTTATCTTTATTCTTCGAACATTGATAACATTTTGCTCACTGAAGCCCTCCAGGAGCTCCGCCTCAGTCAGCTCAAGCAGATCATCATCGGAAACAACACCGCGGGTGGTGTTCATTGTACGGTGTGGCGTTACTGTTATGTGGGTCTCCCCGAATGACACTAGTTTCTGTAGTTGCTGATATTGCTTCTGGTCGCGGAGCTCCAAGAGGAGGTCACCGCTTGCCATCCTGGACACCTTGTAACCTGGTCCAAAAACATCAGTCAAGGACTTTGAGACAAGGAATGGTGATATGTTTCGCACTGCTTTGTTTTTTGATGATGATATGTAGTGTTTAATGGCGCAAGGGCCAGGTTTGGCCAAAGAGCGCCATGACAAGTGGTGATGTTGACGATGTATTATGGAGATGTGACTTGGCTGTAAAGTGGCCTAAAAATTGTCGCTGTAAAGTGCGTAAAATCTACGTGCTATAAGTATATGGCGATGACTAATGACGATTACTATGAACATTAAAATCCATCGTAGAAGATTGATGCAAAATCAAAAATATGTAGGATGTTAAAATTACTTGGAGCACTGCTGCCTCGCCAGAGCCCTTGAAAGACAAGGGCCTAGAGGCATGTGCTATACTAAAGAGATATCGCAGCGGCATCCTCTGAAGAGAGCACCCGCTACGAACATGTGGGGCTAAAAACATGCAGGACAACATCTTTCAGGAAATTTAGTACTGTGTTGGTGTCAAATAAAGGTTCTGGGCCGAGTAGCATTACGGGATGTAGGGGGATGTGCTGCCGGTATGCTAGGGAAAAATGTTTCCTTCTTTCAGATTCGGCTGCCCGACACTCCAGGAGGACGTGGAGGACGGTCAGCCTCTCCCCGCATCTACCGCAGGTTGGAGGATCATTTTCAGTGAGTAAAAAGTTATGTGTGCCAAATGTGTGTCCTATTCTGAGGCGACAGAATAGGACATCTGTCCGGCGTGATTTTGTTACGGAGGGCCAAGAAACTAACTGTGGCTTTATCACGTGCAGTTTGTTGTTTACTTCTGCGTCCCACTTACGTTGCCAGTGGTTTCGCAGTTTCCTTCTTAAAAAAGGCTTCAGGTCTGTGACAGGGACCGAAGCGGTAGGATTAACTGTAAGCAATGAAATTGATGTGGCCATCTGGTCTGCTAGAACGTTACCCTCAATGCCCCTATGTCCAGGCACCCAGCATACAATGACATGCTGGTTAGACATATACGCTCTACAGAGAATGGAATAGAGTTCAGTAATTACGGGGTTTCTTTGTTTACAGTGTGACTTCAAGGCTTTCACGACGCTTAGGGAGTCTGTAAATAAAATTGTTTTTTGAATATTTGATTTTCTAATATGTTTCACAGCCGACAATAGTGCATGGGCCTCAGCCGTAAATATACTTGTTTCAGGGTGCAGTACACCGGATTCCGAGAAGGATGGACCAATGGCTGCGTAGGACACCCCGTCATGCGACTTAGAAGCGTCTGTGTAAAACTCTGTGCACGAGTACTTGTACTGGAGCTCCAAGAAATGCATTTTGATATGTGTCTCTGGCGCATGTTTAGTGACCTCTACAAAGGATGTGTCACACTCTATCAGCTGCCACTCCCAGGGCGGTACTAGCTTAGCTGGAGGCATTAGGCGTTGTTCGAGAATTGGGACATCCATTTCCTTGCTAAGTTCTCTTGCACGCAGTGAGAAAGGAAGTCTCATAGAGGGTCTGTTATTAAAAAGTGTTTCACACGTGAAGTCGTTAATGGTTGTAAAACACGGCTGTTCCTTATTAGAGCGAACCTTGAGAAAATATGTTAAGCTGATGTTGGTTCGCTGAAGATGGAGTGGCCACTCATTTGACTCTACATATAAACTTTCGACAGGGCTTGTCCTAAATGCGCCAGTGGCCAGACGGATACCCAAATGGTGTACGGGATCTAACATCTTAAGCGCGCTCGGTGCGGCAGAGTGGTATACTACGGCACCATAATCTAACCGTGATCGAACTAGGCTCCTGTAAATATTCAATAAACACTGTCTGTCGCTACCCCACGTTGTGTGGGATAGTACTTTAAGTATGTTCATTGTTCTAAGGCATTTTTCTTTAAGATGTTTTAAGTGAGGAATGAAAGTGAGCCTGGAGTCAAGAATAACACCTAGGAATTTGTGTTCTTTGTTGACAGGAATTTGTTGTCCGACCAGTTCTACACAAGGATCTGCGACCAGGCCTCTCTTTCTTGTGAATAGAACACAAGAACTTTTGTGGGGGTTGACCTTAAATCCGTTTTGGTCTGCCCATTTGGACACTTTGTTTAAGCCCTGCTGTACCTGTCTTTCGCATACTGTGAGGTTGCAGGATTTGAAGCCTATTTGTATATCGTCTACGTATAAGGAATAAAAGATGGCAGGTGGTAGTGAAGCACGTAGTTTGTTCATCTTAACAATAAAGAGAGTGCAGCTGAGCACGCCGCCCTGGGGTACACCAGTTTCCTGGGTAAAGGGACGTGACAGTGCATTGCCGACTTTTACACGGAAGGTACGATTGGACAAATAGCTTTCAATTATTTTCAACATACTTCCACAGATGCCCATTCCCGACAAATCTCGCAAGATCCCGTAGCGCCATGTTGTATCATATGCCTTCTCCATATCGAGGAATATGGAGAGGAAATACTGTTTGTGTACAAAGGCATCGCGAATATGTCCTTCAATGCGCACAAGATGATCTGTTGTTGACCGCCCTTGTCTGAAGCCACACTGATAGGGATCGAGTATATTGTTGAGTTCAAGGAAATGTACGAGTCTGCGATTAATCATTTTTTCAAAGAGCTTACACAGACAATTGGTAAGAGCTATCGGACGATAACTTGCTGCCAAGGAGGGGTCTTTTCCCTGCTTCAGGACAGGAACCACAATCGCCTCTTTCCATGTAGATGGGAGGTATCCCGCAGCCCACAGAGTGTTGAAAAGTGTAAGTAGTGTAAATTGCGTGTCAGTATGTAAGTTTCTGATCATGTCATACATGACTCCGTCAGGTCCCGGTGCAGTGCTTTGGCATGTATTCAAGGCAGCTCTCAACTCGGCAATACTGAAAGGCCGGTTATAGGGTTCATTCTGTCTTGATTTTCTAATTATTGGCTTACATTCTTCGGTTTGTTTATATTTGAGAAAGGACTGAGAATAATGGGTTGAGCTCGACACGCTCTCGAAATGCTCCCCAGGTGAGTCGGCCTGATCTTTCAGTGTTTCACCTTGTGTGTTCACCAGAGGAAGTGAATATGTTTGTCGCCCTTTTATCCTATTAACTTTGTTCCATACTTTGGCCTCATCTGTATAGGAATTTATACTTGATAAGAACTTTTCCCAACTTTCTCTTTTAGCCTGTCGGCGGGTTCTCCTGCCCTGGGACTTTACTTTCTTAAAGTTAATAAGATTCTCCGCAGTGGGAGACGCGCGTAGCAACCCCCACGCTTTGTTCTGTTTTTTACGAGCGATTCTACAATCGTCGTTCCACCACGGGACACGCCGTTTGCATGCCAGGCCATTTATTTCTGATATGCATTTTGATGCGGCATCTATTATAAAGGCTGTAAAATATTCAACAGCAGCATCAATTTCTAACGAGGACATGTCATCCCATGATATACTAGTTAGGGTGCGGAATTTCTCCCAGTCAGCTGTGTCAACCTTCCACCTAGGAGCCTGTGGTGGATATTCGATATCTTTAGGTGATCTTAGTAGTATGGGGAAGTGGTCACTTCCGTAAGGATTGTTGTTAACTTCCCATTCAAATTCAGACAGTAGTGACGGGGAAACTAGGCTAAGATCTATTGAAGAATATGTTCTGTTTGCAAGAGAGTAATATGTGTGTTCCTTCTTATTCAACAGGCACGCACCAGAAGAGAGAAGGAACTGTTCAACAAGTCGTCCTCGCGCATCTATACGAGGGTCGCCCCACAGGTAGTTGTGTGCATTGAAATCGCCAAGAACAATATAAGGTTCTGGCAATTCATCTGTGAAGGACTGAAATTCATACTTAGTTAATTTGTAATGTGGGGGTATATAGAGCGAGCACACAGTGATAAGTTTGTTTTGGAGAACAGCACGAACCGCCACTGCTTCAAGGGGCGTTTGTAGCTGCAAACGTTGACACGCTATGCCTTTCTGAATAACAATGGCAACACCGCCCGATGATGCGACAGCATCATCGCGATCTTTGCGATAAGTTATGTACTGTCGGAGAAAGTTTGTATGTTTTGATTTTAGGTGTGTTTCCTGTAAACACAGCACTTTTGGATTGTGTTTGTGTATGAGTTCTTGTACGTCATCAAGGTTCCTAAGAAGACCTCTAACGTTCCATTGAATAATTTGTGTATCCATATTGAAGGTTAATAAGTGCTGTGTGTATGGAAACAGGTGATGCCTTAGGTTACAGAGCTCTTTCGAGGCCCTGTAACAGGGGTTCTGCCCTTTCTGGAGCGTTCGAGTGAGCCTCGCCGCTCCTTAGGCGCTTGGTGCGCCTTGGGAATAGGTGTAGTGTCCATTGCCTCTTGTGAGGCGCCGGACACGTGCTCTTGCGAGCGAGAAGTTACTAGAGAGGGTCCCGCCTTGGAGGGCAAGACCCCTGCGCCCACCAGCCCGGAGGTCGATGGGGCTCCCTGAGGGATTTGGCTGTGCTGGCCGTTGCCAGCGCTGGAGGGGGCCTCGGAGGTTGGGGCAGCCTCGGCTGCGCCCACCTTCGGGGTCGATGATCCCTCATTCAGGGTTGACGGAGCAGCGCTTGCTGCAACCGCCGCGGGGGCAGATGGCGTACCTGTCGACTCACTGCCTGTGGGTCGGACAGCCGCCGGAGGCCGTTGTGACGCTGCCCCCTGACGCGCCACTTCGGCATATGTGTTCTTAGGCAGGTATGCGACCCGCCTGCGTGCCTCTTTGAATGATATGTTTTCCTTTACTTTGATTGTGACTATGTCTTTCTCTTTTTTCCAGGACGGGCACGACCGCGAGTATGCGGCGTGCTCGCCTTCACAGTTTACACAATGGAGAGTGTTCACGCAAGCTTCAGAATTATGTTCGTGTGCACTGCACTTCGCACAGGTTTGACAGCCTCGGCAGCTCTGCGAACTGTGGCCGAAGCGTTGGCATTTGAAACATCTAAGCGGATTTGGCACATATGGCCTAACACGGAGCTTGATGTACCCGGCCTCTACAGACTCGGGCAGAATACTTGAGCCGAAAGTTATTATAAGGTGTTTGGTCTTGATTTCTTTGCTGTCACGCCTGATCTTAATTCATTTAACATTGATAACGTTCTGGTCACTGAAGCCCTCCAAGAGTTCATCCTCAGTGAGCTCCAGCAAGTCATCGTCCGAGACAACACCGCGGCTTGTGTTCATGGTACGGTGCGGGGTTACTGTTACTTGGGTCTCCCCAAATGACACAAGTTTTGGCAGCTTCTCATACTGCTTCTGATTTTGGAGTTCCAAAAGGAGATCACCACTTGACATTCTCGACACCTTATATCCTGTACCGAAAACTTCGGTCAAAGACTTGGAAACAAGGAACGGTGAAATGGATCGCACTAGTTTGTCTGGATTTTCTGAGTGAATCACGTGGAATCGAGGAAAGTTGTGGACTTGTCGTCCGAAAAATTGAAAGAGATCTTCGGTGCGCCCTCGTTTCTGAGGGCGATCAGGGAGTTTGGGGAAAGGAGTTTCCATGAAAAAATGTATACATTCGGCAACAGCGCCGACCGCCCACCACGGAGCCCAACGAGGGGACGCGGCAGAACTTGCATGCAAGTCTGCACAACGCCAGTCGTACGCCGCCACTATAACCAAATATGGTGTACCCAAGGTTGGATAACCACACAGGGTTAACCCTTGCCGCCAAGGAGAAAGGAAGTAATTAGAAGAGAGAAGGAGACAGGAAAGGTGGAAAGTAAGGGAAAGACGAAGGTTGTAGATAGAGAGAGACAGGAAAAGTCGACTGCCGATTTCCTCCAGGTGGGTCAGCCTGGAGGTGCCGTCTATGTGAAGCCGAGGCCGAAGAGGCGTGTTGCCTCCGCCGGGGGGCCTTAAAGGTCCAAACGCCCGGCATCGGCTCAACCTCCAGGATCCCCTTTTCCCCAGACACGGCTAAGCCGCGCACGGCTACACGCGGGAGGGTCCAACCCTCGTGTGCTCGGGTACGTGGTGGCGCAACACACCAAACGCCTGCTGACGCAGATGCCCCTGCGGGGACTGCTTTGTTTGGCTTTTCAGAGTGAATGACGTGGAACCGGGGAAAATTCTGGATTTGGTGTCCGAAAAACTGAAAAACATCTTCGGTGCGCCCTCGTTTCGGAGGGCGATCAGGAAGTTTGGGGAAGGGAGTTTCCATGAGAATATATAAGATTCGGCAACAGCGCCGACCGCCCACCACGGAGCCCAACGAGGGGACGCGGCAGAGCTTGTGTACAAGCCTGCACGACGCCAGCCGTACGCCATCACTATAACCCAATATGGTGTACCCAAGGTAGGATATCCACACAAGGTTAACCCTTGCCGCCGTGGAGAAAGGAAGTAAATGGAAGAGAGAACAAGACAGGAAAGATGTAAAGTGAGAGATAAAGACGAAGGTTTGAGAAGAGAGAGACAGGAAAAGGCGACTACCGATTTCCCCCGGGTGGGTCAGTCCGGGGGTGCCGTCTACGTGAAGCAGAGGCCAAAGAGGCGTGTTGCCTCCGCCGGGGGGCCTTAAAGGTCCGAACACCCGGCATCGGCTCAACCCCCAGGATCCCCCTTTCCCCGGACACGGCTAAGCCGCGCACGGCTACACGCGGGAGGGTCCAACCCTCGTGTGCTCGGGTCCGTGGTGTCGCAACACACCAAACGCCTGCTTGCGCAGACGCCCCTGCGGGGCAAGGGGCCCCTGTGAAACCAGTTTGGATGCACTACGTAGGTGGCGCTGCAGCTACCAGGCGAGTAGAGTTACTGTATATGCTACCTTTGGTAGCATATACAGTAACTCTACAGGCGAGCAGCTTTGGCCGCGCTATTCTAGCTGCGCCGTTCGCCCAGCCAGTTGGCAAGTGCGCGCGGGCTGGGATTTAATAATAATAATATTTGGGGTTTTACGTGCCAAAACCACTTTCTGATTATGAGGCACGCCGTAGTGGAGGACTCCGGAAATTTTGACCACCTGGGGTTCTTTAACGTGCACCTAAATCTAAGCACACGGGTGTTTTCGCATTTCGCCCCCATCGAAATGCGGCCGCCGTGGCCGGGATTCGATCCCGCGACCTCGTGCTCAGCAGCCCAACACCATAGCCACTGAGCAACCACGGTGGGTAGGGCTGGGATTTGTGCGTGATTTGTTTGTGCCTCTCGATGCCTCGTTGCGTTAAAGAAAAGTGACGTTCTGTGCAGCACGTGTGATAATGCCGACAAAAAAGGTCGCACGTGTTTCATACCGCTCTGCAAAGGTGGCTACAAGTCGTCGAAAGAAAAAGTGTTGTTCCGCGCCCCGTCCGACACTCATCGGTTGCAAGAATGGGCTCGAAACACAAAGCGAGATGACAAGGCTCTCGACGAAACCTGTGTCGCGTGCTGAAGGCATTTCGACGAACGCTACGTTCAAAGGACGTTCAGGCACGTCATAAACGGGAAGGTTGTAGAACTTGATCACGAGCGGCCAGCGCTCACTGATGATGCCGTTCCGACAATATTTCCTGATGCTCCATCCTACATGACGAGGCCTGCTCCCCAGAAAAGGAAGGAAAGGAACCTAGTGGACAACTGTCTGCCACCATCAAAGCGCACGGCATCAGGTAACCGAATCAACAACGACCCTGCAAATGTCAGTGATGAAGGGTGCACATTAGAACTGCCATCGCACGCACCACATTCCGTTTCGTGACATTGCCCCACTGTCATCATCTTGTTGCAGAATTGTTTTGTTGAACGATCCTGCCGCTCTGTGCTTCGGGTGGCACATCAGTTTGGAATCAGGTGACGTGCGCGTGATCAAGCATGTAACGTTTTCGGCTTGCGCCGAAGCAGTTAGGTACATCTGCACATTGCATTGCAGAAGCATCAAAGTTGAAGAATTTCATGTGCAGTGTCATGAGGACGCCGTCGCAGTGTTGATGAAGGCAGATAAATTGCTACTTTCTCTCGGCTGTGAGACTGAGCCTCTCTCACCTGGCCAACACACACAGTATGGAACAGCGTACTTCTCGAAAACCTGCACTGTGACGGCGTCCTATGGCAATACTTGTCTACGATGCAAATACTCAAGAAAGCTCATCTTGAACCAGTTCAGCAGGCAGCATAAGAAGCGACTAGCGACTTTGAAACAAATAAACGCAAGGAAGCGAAAATCCCTTGACTTATTCCGGGCCCAAAAAAAAAAAACTGTCTAAGACCTCCGGGCACTCACGCAGTCCATCCCAACTATTGTGCTGGAGGAAAAAATCGGAGGCCTTCCTCCAAAGCAGCGCCTTGCTTTGAAGGCATGTTTCGGGGCAGCTTCCAGAAAGTCAACCCGGGGCATGCGGTTCGATCAGCTGTGGGAATGAATGAATGAATGTGTGTGGTTTAGTGGCGCAAGGGCCAGATATGGCCAAAGAGCGCCAAGACAGTGTTAGTGACTTCGCGGTGAATGATGAGTTCTGTGACGAAGATGTGACTTGGCTGTAAAGTGGCCTAAAATAGTCGCTGTAAAGTGCGTAAAGTCTACGTGGTATAAAATTATGGCGATGACTTGTGACGAATACTATGAAGATTAAAATCCATAGTAGAAGAATGATGCAAAATATAAAATATATAAGATCGTAAAATTACATGGAGCACTGCTGCCTCGCCAGAGCCCTTGAAACACAAGGGCCTAGAGGCATGTGCTATACTAAACAGCTATCGCAGCGGCATCCTCTGAAGAGAGGACCCGCTACGAACATGTGGGGCTAAAAACATGCAAGACAACATCTTTCAGAAAACTTAGGACAGCGTTGGTGTCAAATAAAGGTTCTGGGCCGAGTAGCATTACGGGATGTAGGGGGATGTGCTGCCGGTATGCTAGGGAAAATGTTTCCTTCTTTCAGATTCGGCTGCCCGACACTCCAGGAGGACGTGGAGGACGGTCAGCCTCTCCCCGCATCTACCACAGGTTGGAGGATCATTTCCAGTGAGCAGAAAGTTATGCGTGCCAAACGTGTGTCCTATTCTGAGGCGACAGAATAGGACATCTGTTCGCCGTGATTTTGTTACGGAGGGCCAAGAAACTAACTGTGGCTTTATTACGTGCAGTTTATTATTTACTTCTGCGTCCCACATACGTTGCCAGTGGTTTCGCAGTTTTCTTCTTAAGAAAGGCTTCAGGTCTGTGACAGGGACCGAAGCAGTAGGACTAACTGCATGCAATGAAATGGATGTGGCCATCTGGTCCGCTAGTACGTTTCCCTCAATGCCCCTATGCCCAGGCACCCAGCATACAATCACATGTTGGTTGGATATATATGCTTTACACAGTACGGAGTAGAGTTCGTTAATTACCGGATTTTTGTGGTTACAGAATGACATCAAGGCCTTCACAACACTAAGGGAGTCCGTATATATAATTGATTTCTGGAGGTTTGATTTCTTTATATGCTTTACAACCGACAAGAGTGCGTAGGCCTCAGCCGTAAAGATACTGGTTTCCGGATGTAGTACGTCGGATTCCGAGAAGGATGGACCGACGGCTGCATAGGACACCCCGTCGCGTGACTTCGATGCATCTGTGTAGAACTCCATGCAGGAATATTTGTACTGGAGTTCCCGGAAATGCATTTGGATTTCTATCTCAGGAGCATGCTTTGTCACTTGCACAAAAGATATATCGCATTGTATGAGCTGCCACTCCCAAGGAGGTAGCAGCTTCGCTGGATGCATTAGGCGGAGCTCAAGGAGTGGGACATGCATTTGATCACTAAGCTCCCTCACACGCAGCGAGAAAGGCTGTCTTACGGAAGGACGATTATGAAAGAGTGTAGCATATGTTATATCGTTAATGGTATTGAAACATGGATGTTGAGGGTTAGAGTGGACTTTCAGGAAATATGTTTGCTGATGTATGTTCTCTGCAGATGTAGTGACCACTCATTTGATTCTGCATATAAACTTTCGATGGGACTTGTTCTGAAAGCTCCAGTGGCCAGTCGGATTCCTAGATGGTGGACCGGATCTAGCATCTTTAGCGCGCTCGGGGCTGCAGAATGATAGATCACGGCACCATAGTCCAACCGTGATCGAATGAGGCTCTTGTAAAGGTTCATTAAACATTTCCTGTCGCTGCCCCATGTTGTGTGGGATAGCACTTTAAGTAAGTTCATTGTTTTTAAGCATTTGACCTTGAGGTACTTTATGTGTGGAATAAAGGTTAATTTCGAATCAAGTATGATGCCTAAGAACTTGTGTTCTTTGTTCACAGGAATTCGCTGGCCATACATTACGATACTGGGTTCTGCAGTAAGCCCTCTCTTTCTTGTGAAAACCACACAAGAACTTTTGTTGGGGTTAACTTTAAATCCGTTTTCTTCTGCCCATTTGGACACTTTGTTCAAGCCCTGTTGAACTTGCCTCTCACATACAGTAAGGTTGCAGGATTTGAAACCTATCTGTATGTCGTCTACTAAACAGAATAAAAAATGGCTGGCGGTAATGAAGCACGAAGGGTGTTCATTTTCACGATGAAGAGAGTGCAGCTGAGTACACCTCCTTGAGGTACACCAGTTTCCTGTATAAAAGGTCGCGACAATACATTGCCGACTTTCACGCGGAATGTACGGTCGGACAAATAGCTTTCTATTAGCACGAGCATATTGCCACGGATGCCAATTCCCGACAAGTCTCTCAAGATTCCATAGCGCCACGTAGTGTCGTACGCCTTCTCCATATCGAGGAATACGGATAGGAAATATTGTTTATGTAGAAAGGCGTCGCGAATGTTTCCCTCAATGCGCACAAGGTGATCGGTTGTGGACCGCCCTTCTCTGAAGCCACACTGAAAGGGATCGAGGATATTGTTGAGTTCAAGGAAATGTACTAGTCTGCGGTTAACCATTTTTTCAAAAAGCTTACAAAGACAATTTGTAAGAGCTATCGGACGGTAGCTTGCCGCCAAGGAAGGGTCTTTACCGTGCTTAAGAACAGGGACCACAATCGCTTCTTTCCATGTGGATGGGAGGTATCCCGTAGCCCAAATAACGTTGAAGAGCGTGAGTAGTGTAAGTTTGGTGTCAGTGTGTAAGTTTCTGATCATTTCGTACATGACTCTATCAGGTCCCGGTGCAGAGCTTTTGCATGTGGTCAAAGCAGCTCTCAACTCTGCAATTCTGAACGGCCGGTTATAAGGTTCATTTTGTCTGGATTTTTGTATTATTGGCTTACATTCTTCTATTTGTTTGTATTTCAAAAATGATTGCGAATAGTGGTTTGAACTCGACACGCTCTCAAAGTGTTCTCCAAGTGTGTCCGCCTGATCTTTCAGTGTTTCACCTTGTGTGTTCACCAAAGGGAGTGAATATGTTTGTCGCCCTTTTATCCTATTGACCCTGTTCCAGACTTTGGTCTTATCTGTATAGGAGTTGATACCAGATAAAAACTTCTGCCAACTCTCTCTTCTGGCTTGTCGGCGGGTTCGCCTGCCTTGGGATTTTACTTCTTTAAAATTGATAAGATTCTCCGCAGTGGGGGAGGCGCGTAGCATCCCCCACGCTTTGTTCTGTTTCCTACGAGCAATCCTACAATCGTCGTTCCACCACGGGACACGCCGTTTGCATGCCAATCCATTTACTTGTGATATACATTTAGTTGCGGCATCTATTATGAAGGCTGTAAAATATTCCACGGCAGCATCAATTCCTAACGAGGACATGTCATCCCATGATATACTGGTTAAGTTTTGGAATTTCTCCCAGTCTGCTGTCTCAGTCTTCCACCTAGGAGCCTGTGGTGGATATTCGTCTTCTTTAAGTGTTCTTAATAGTACGGGGAAGTGGTCGCTTCCGTAGGGATCGCTGGTAACTTCCCATTCTAGCTCAGGCAGTATGGACGGAGAAACTATGCTCAGATCAATTGAAGAAAAAGTATTGTTTGCAAGACAGTAATATGTGGGTTTCTTCTTATTGAGAAGGCACGCACCAGAAGAGAAAAGGAACTGTTCAACAAGACGTCCTCGCGCATCTATACGAGGGTCGCCCCACAGGAAGTTGTGTGCATTGAAGTCGCCAAGAACCAGATAAGGCTCTGGTAATTCATCTATAAAGGATTGAAATTCATGTTTAGTTAATTTGTGATGTGGGGGTATATAAAGCGAGCAAATAGTGATGAGTTTGTTTAGCAGAACAGCTCGCACCGCCACTGCCTCAAGGGGCGTTCGTAGCTGTAAAGGTTGACATGCTATACTTTTATCAGTGAGAATCGCCACACCACCCGATGATGCGACGGCATCATCGCGATCTTTGCGAAACGTAACATACGTACGGAGAAAGTTTGTGTGTTTGGATTTTAAGTGTGTTTCCTGTAAACACAGCACTTTTGGATTATGTTTGTGGATGAGTTCTTGCAAATCATCAAGGTTTCTAAGAAGACCTCGGACATTCCACTGAATTATTTGTGTATTCATTTTTAAAGTAAATTGGTGCTGTGTTTACGGAAATGGACGGGATACCTTAGATTACAGAACCCTTTCGAGGCCCTGTAATAGGGGTTTTGTTCTTTCTGGAGCGTTCGAGGGAGCCTCGCCGCTCCTTAGGCGCTTGGGATGGGTGTAGTGTCCATTGCCTCTTGTGAGGCGCCGGACACGTGCTCTTGCGAGCGGGCAGATTTCAGAGGGAGTCCCGCCTTGGAGGGCAAGACCCCTGCGCCCACCAGCCCGGAGGTCGATGGGGCTCCCAGAGGGACTTGGCTACGCCGGCCGTTGCCAGCGCATGAAGGAACCTCGGAAGTTGAGGCAGCCTCGGCTGCGCCCTCCTTCGGGGTCGATGGTTCCTTCTCCTCGGTTGACGGAACAGCGCTAGCTGCAACCGTCGCGGGGGCAGATGGCGTGACTGCCGACTCACTGCTTGTGGGTCGGACAGCCGCCGGAGGCCGTTGTGACGCTGCCCCCTGACGTGCCACTTCGGCAAAGCTTTTCTTTGGCAGGTATGGAACCCGCCTGCGTGCCTCCTTAAATGAGATATTTTCTTTCACTTTGATCGTTACGATTTCTTTTTCTTTCTTCCAGGATGGGCACGACCGTGAGTACGCGGCGTGATCCCCATCACAGTTTACACAGTGTAGAGAGTTCTTACATTCTTCAGTTGCGTGTTCAAGGGCACTGCATTTGGCGCATGTTTGGCGGCCTCGGCAGCTCTGCGAGCTGTGGCCAAAACGTTGGCATTTGAAACATCTCAAGGGATTTGGCACATACGGGCGTACACGAAGCTTGATGTACCCGGCCTCGATTGACTCGGGCAGGACACTTGAATTGAAGGTGAGTATTAGGTGTTTGGTCGGAATTTCTTTACCGTCTCGCCTTATCTTGATCCTTTTGACATTTATGACATTCTGTTCGCTGAAGCCCTCCAAGAGCTCAGCCTCAGAGAGCTCCAGCAAATCATCGTCCGAGACAACGCCGCGGGAAGTATTCATCGTGCGGTGCGGGGTTACTACTACTTGGGTCTCCCCAAATGATACTAGCTGAGGCAGTTTTTCAAATTGCTTCTGATCGCGGAGCTCCAGGAGGAGGTCACCGCTAGCCATCCTCGACACCTTATATCCTGGACCAAAAACTTCGGTAAGAGACTTAGATACAAGGAACGGGGAGATTGTTCGCACTTGCTTAGCTGGTTTTTCAGAGTGGATCACGTGAAAACGATGGAAGGATTCTTTTTGTCGACCAAAAAACTGGAATAAATCATCGGTGCGCCCTCTTTTCTGAGGGCGATCAGGAAGTGGAGGGAAGGATGTTGCCATAAAGGAATTGAATTTTCGGCAATAACGCCAGCCACCCACCATGGAGTCCTACAAGGGGACGCTACAGAGACTGTGAGAACAGGTCCTGTAAACGCCAGCTGTACGTCATCACTATAACCAAATATGAAATAACCTAGGTTGGTTAATCACACAAGGTTAACCCTTGCTGCCTGGAAACTATGGAAGTAAGCGGAAGGAAGGAGAAGACAGGAAAGATGAAAAGTGAGAGAAAGACGAAGGCTGGAGGGAGAGAGAGACAGGAAAAGGCAACTACCGATTTCCCCCGGGTGGGTCAGTCCGGGGGGGCCGTCTATGTGAAGCAGAGGCCAAAGGGGTGTGTTGCGTCCGCCGGGGGGCCTTAAAGGTCCAGACACCCAGCATCGGCTCAACCCCCAGGATCCCCCTTTCCCCAGACACGGCTAAGCCGCGCACGGCTACACGCGGGAGGGTCCAACCCTCGTGTGCTCGGGTACGTGGTGTCGCAACACACCAAACGCCTGCTGACGCAGACGCCCCTGCGGGGGATCAGCTGTGGGTGTTGAAATGTATCCTCATGCGGATGAGGAGCCCGCAGCTCCTCATCCGCATTTCCAAAGGAACAACGTCAGAAACATCGAACCGACAGAACGGTTTGCAAAACTAATGGAAAGACTAACTTTTATAATGTCGTCTAGAATCGCATCAAAAGGCCTTCGTGCTGCTTCAAGAAGTGCACAGTTTTTGAATGAGTTCATTGTTTTTCTCAAAGAATGGGAGGAATATGCTGCACAGCATGGTGGCGGCTTTTTAAGTGCAGAACTCACGAGAGTGGCTTGTTGGGCTAGTTGGTACATGGTCACACTAGGAGAATGCCAGCAAACTTGAAAGTAGCTTTGAACAAAAACTTCAAGGCTGTGTGCGTAAAACCAGAAAAAGTGAAAAGAAGTGCTTTGGAGCTTGTAAAGAGGCTTAACCTGGAGTTGTTAGAAAATACTGTTAAGGAGAGCAAGGGTGATGTACTTTCCTCGTTTTTCACAGTAAAAACGCACAAGCCTGGCTACCCTATGAGAACCATAGTCACAGAAGGCTCATGGCAGAAGCCTGTTGGAAGGTTCTTGCAACGTTCCTTGAATGCCCTTGCCACTGAGGACCCATTCGGCATTGACAGTTCAAACGTAGTGATCGACGCCTTGAGATCGGGAGTGCTAACAGCGAACACGGCATTTTCTGTGGACATTGAAGAACTGTATTATTCTATCCCGCATGAAGAACGTTTTGTGGCAGTGCGGGAAGCTATTGAATGCCAAGGAGAGACTTCTTTTCAATGTAGTTGTGGCCTCTCGACTGAGAGTTTTATAGAATTGTTATCTTTTTACTTGTCGGCAACCTCTGTTAAATTCGATGGCAAGATGTTTCTACAGAAGAATGGTATATGTATAGGGTCAAGTGTTTCGCCGGTACTGTGCGGTATTTTCTTAGTGAAATTCGACAAGTCTATGTCAGACGCCATTACCGATTACCGTGTTGCCCGGGTTGTTTAGGTATGTTGACGATTTCCTGGTTCTCTTAAATATCACACGAAGTGATTGCCTCACTGATATCATTTGCAGTATTTTATCAGCTTTTCAGCATTGCTCTCGACATCTTAGTTTCACCCATGAGGCACCACAAGAAAATTCCATCAGGTTTTTAGATTTGACTCTAACCTTTCACACTCAAGGTCACATTTGCTGGGCTTATAGTCCAAGAACTAAAAAGTCGTTGCTACCGTACCAATCCGCTCACTCGAAACTGGTCAAGCGTGGCATAGCCTCTTTGTGCTTGTCGAATGCGGTGGAAAAGAGTTGTACGCATCTAATGCAAGAGAGTGCCGCCCAGCAAGAAAGGAGACTGTTAGCGGCAGGCTATCCAAAGACTTTGATCACTGCAGTGGCTGAATCTGTGTACAAGCGTTTGAAAATGAAAAACAGCGGGGATCGCGAAGTGCGAGACAAAATAAAGAAGAACTTGGTGGTTGTGCCGTATGTACATGGCATTTCACATAAGATTGAAAAAGGTTGCGGCAAGAAACGACATCAGTATGGTTTGTTCTGCGCCTTGTAAGCTTGCAAAACTTTGCATGAGGGTCTCGCAGCACAGTTCGCAATAGAGTACGTGCAATACCAAGCATGTCGTGAAGCACCGCACGTGCGACACATGTGTAGTGTACAATATTCCTCTGAAATGTGGTAGAGATTACATAGGGCAAACCGGTCATTGTGTGAACGATCGCATGCGTGAGCATGCAAATCTAATACCCACAGGCATAGGAGGCAATCTTCTGCTGCATTATAAGGAGTGCGGTTGTAACGCTATCTTCAGTGACGTTTCAATCTTGGGGAAGGCTAAGACTCAGCAGGAAAGAGAGCTGATTGAAGCCTATCGCATCTATAAACTTGGCCCCGAGAAGTGTGTAAGCGCGCCATCAGTGTTCCTAACCAAGAAAAAGCTTTTATTTCTTGATAACTGTAGACGTGTATTGATAAGGTGTGTTTTTGTTTTGTTGTGCCTGCGCATGTTCAGTACGGACTTGGGGGACGTCGTTTTCATGAATGAAGTTCAGTTGTTAGTCCAGCCACCTTCCTGTCTCTCTGCCTATTTCTGCCTCCTGATTTTTTTTCTGCTCTCAAGTTTGCTGGCATTCTCCTAGTATAACCATGTACCGACTAGCCCGACAAGCCACTGTCATGAACTCATTTTCTTGTTCCTTGGGCTCTTTCCTACATCGTTTTCCTTCTTCAATCCGCACTAACGTGTGTGTGGACGGCATAGTTTACTACACGATCAAAGCACGACACCTTTCCAAGTGCATCAGGAATGGTGGTCCACCCGATGATGTTTTTGATTGATGACTCTTGATTTTTTTTCTGCTCTCAAGTTTGCTGGCATTCTCCAAGTATAAGTGCAGAACTGCCCTTGAGCTGCGTGTAACGCTGCAAAGCACACCGTCGCTTATAAAATACCTGACCACGTCCCTGCAATACAAGTACTTGTTGACCGCAAACCTAAGCCAAAATAGGATGAAGAATGTATTTGGGATTGCGCGCCAGTGCTTCGGTTGCTATGATTATCCAACTGTGGGGCAGTTTTTGATGATTGTCAACAACCTGGCTTTCTCAGCCTCGCAAAGCCTCCAAAAGGAGCAAACGTACCTGCAGAAGTAGTGACTGCCCTCTTGCAACCATCTAATGTCCCCCCCTCCAAAAAAAAAAAAAAATGCACGAATAACTGAACTTGTCGATAATTTACTGGATGGCGGAAACTTGGCTTCTGCTGCAGAGCTGCTCGAGGAGCACAATAGCCTAAGCGATCATCAGGGCTGTGTAGACAAAAAAAGTTACAGCAGACTAATTTTTTGACAGCAGACAAACTAGCCGCCGGGGGGCTGGATGGCGTCACCACCGGCTCACTGTGTGTGGACCGGACAGCCACCGGAGGCCGTTGTGGCGTTGCTCCCTGACGCGCCACATCGGCAAAGCTGCTCTTAGGCAGGTATAACACATGCCTACGTGCCTCCTTGAAAGATGTTTTCTTTGACTTTGATTGCGACAATTTATTTTTTTCCAGGATGGGCACCACCGTGAGTACGCGGAGTGCCCCTCATCACAGTTTACACAGTCTCTCCACTGTGCTCAGATTCAGAGCACAGTGGAGGTACATATGGCCTAACAAGAAGCTTGATGTATCCGGCCTATACAAACTCGGGCAGAACACTTGAGCCGAATGTGAATATCAGGTGCTTGGTTTTGATTTCTTTGCTGTCACGCCTCACCTTAATTCTTTTGACATTTATAACATTCTGGTCACTGAAGCTCTCCAAGAGTTCAGCCTCAGTGAGCTCCAGATCGTCCGAGACAACGCCCCGGTTTGTGTTCATCGTACGGTGCAGGGTTACAATTACTTGGGTCTCCCCAAATGACACTAGTTTTGGGCAATTTCTCAGACTGCTTCTGATCGCGGAGCTCCAAGAGATCACCGCTGGCCATCCTCGACGCCTTATAACCTGGACCAAACACTTTAGTCAAATACTTGGAAACAAGGAAGGGTGAAATTGTTCGAGCTGGTTTATCAGGTTTTTTCAGAATGAATGACATGGAAACGGTGCAAGGATTCTTTTTGGCGACCAAAAAACTGGAAAACTTCATCGGCGCCCTCTCTTTTCTGAGGGTGATCTCCTGTACACGCTGAAATGCGTACGTCTGGCATGAAAGGTTGTTGACTTGTGCAATTTTCGGAGTATATGCGCAGTGCCACACGCACGCGGGACAAAGAATGGATGGCGCGTCTGTGTCGAGCTGCACGTATACGCCAACAATGTTAACTTACCAACTAGCCCAATTCGCTGTGTGGCTTGTACGATTGTTGTGACTGTGGCTCTATAACAGTGTGCTCAAAAGAGAGTAAATACTAGCAGATACGGTTTTCCCGCTGCACTGTTTCTTGTTTTTTGTCGGCGTTCTGATTTTTCATGTAAGGTCGATTAATGTACACATATTCATTGTTTTGTAGTATGCGAAAACATCGAGCGCTCCCGCTGATGAGACAGCTGTGATTGGCCTCGAGCTCCACCACTGGAAAAGCTGGCGCCACCGTCGGCGTGACGTGCTAGGAGGGATCACGTGGACATAGCGGCCGCGTCGGCTGCTTCGGGCGCGCTGAAGCGAGCTGAAAACGAGTTTAAATTCCCTCGTACGCTGCGGTCCTCATTTAGTGGGGAAATTTTCCCGCTTCGAGTGTCTCCTTTACAACGCTTCAAAGCACTAAATAGGTAGTGGCTGCCTTTGAAGGCGCGCAACATGGTAGGCTACTGCTCGGTGCCGCAGGGCCGGACGCACGTAACGGAGGCCGGTGTCAGCCTTATTCACACGTAGCCGCAGGACAAGAAGCTGCGTGAAGCTTGGCTCGCGAAACATAAAACCGGGAAACAGTCATCGGCTGCAACTCGGGTATGCAGCAAGCACAGACGCGAGGAAGATTTCTGCTACGGCGCCCGGTCTGCGATGTTCTGAAAACGCGCACTGAGACGCTCGCCCGAGTCCGCTGCCCGACTAATGTCATGACGGTTTGGTCTATGAACTTGTCGATGCTATAGATACTGGCAAGTTCAGTGGAGTGGAAAGGCAGCGGTAAGAAGCACATTTAAAGAAAGCATGGCATATGGTCATGTTTGTGTTATGAATTAATGCACTGGATTACAAAAAAAGGAGCAGCGGGAAATTGCACGCTGAGAACACCGATAAAAATACAGTGCGACGCAACTAGAGAAATAATATTGAAACGTCCAAGAATTTAGAAGAAAAAGGAAAGGATTGAATCGTCGCGACGGCACATCATAGTCCCCGTAGGCGTCGAAGTCTCTACAATGAAATTATTTTTGAACAGCTCTGATAGCACCCACGCCACAATGGTTGCTCATATTCTGCGGCCTAAAGCTCATGGCACGGTGCGAAAACGCGCACGAGGCGAGAGCGAAACTGCGCGGACAAGCATGCAGACACGCAGTCGGTCGCTGCGAATCTGCGCGATCGCTGCATTGAGGCTTCGTTCTATTACGCTCCATTTAGTTATACAAACACTATAAGAAGATATTTCACATATTTTTCTCTCGGCGTTTACCTACGTTTCACGCAAGAAGCCGGTTCGGGAGACTCCATCGCGGCGACCGCGCGCAGTGGCGTTCACTGTACGTATTCGGTAAAGAGATAGCGTCTGTAAACGATTGTGTGCTTTCAGTTTGCCCAAGATTATTATTTAGACACTAAGAAACTTCTCTCGTTTCGAAAGTACTTACAGAAATGTCCGGGAGAGCTCGCGCGTGGTGTTTTCAGTGAGCGCTGAGAGCAAAGCCTATGAGGAGCATGCCACGTGATCCCTCATACTACGCCAGCGCGGCGCTTCCGATAGATGGCGACTCCGTAACTCCTCGCCGCCAATAGCTTCAGCATTTACCGCCCGCAAAATGTTGCTTGTTCGATCAGCCTCAGTCGACGTGAGTAATGTGAACTTATTTTTGTACGTGTAATAAGCGCTGTGTGATAGTACATTAACGTGAGTAGCATAAAGAGATAAAGAAAAATTGTTGTCATATTGCAGTCTGCAATGTGCGAATAATTACTTTGCAAGTTTGCCATCTTACATGATTAGTGCAATAAAAATAAGCTGTTGTTACTCTTAATAACTTGTTGCTTTTTCAGTGGCTTTGAATTCTGCCCCCAAGGCTCCAAGAACCAGCACTCAACCCCTGCTGCCACCAGCCATTGCTCATCCATTCCCTTGTACGAAATAAATTTGACCTAGAAGCTCGTGCATCTTGAATCTTTTTGCACTCACAGATTGGCTGCTACGAAGCAGCTGTTAAGTTTGCCGTATGAATCGTAAAAATAAGCGTTGCATAAAATGTGCGCATGTGAACATTTGAAATGCGTTTAAATCTACGTGGCTGTACCGCATATATCGAAAATGTGCAGCAGCTGTGAATGACGGTTAGTGATGAATGACGGTCACGGTTAACGGTCACTGACATAACAATTGTTCTCTTGGCCACAATCATTATTCGTGTGGTTTCGGCAGCCAAAATGTGCTCGCATAATTGTCCACCACACCTGTGCAAAGTTTTCTTTAAGCACCCTTGAAAACATTTCTTGCCTTCCGGCCTCCGCGACAAAACTTCATATGGATGGTGAAAAACATTGCACCGCTTTTACTGCAAGGTAATGTGCGTTTGCAGGCGAATTTTTTAGCTGTTCGAGCCATGGGTGGTCAGGATTTTAGGTAAAGGGATCGAGTGGGCTCGTATATGTACGTTCGTGCGCGCTTGTATATGTGTATTATGTATGTACATGCATACAAACTAAAAATTTCGGGGGGTCGGCTACCCTCCGGCTGCGCCAATCGTTCGAGTAGCCAGCATTAAAAAGTGTCATGTTGCTCACCGCTTGCGAACAATTGCCGCATGTAGCTCGCGACCAGCAGAGCAGAAAGCAAATGGAACATCGCGCTGCATTTGCCTCCTGCGCGCTCGAGGATTTGCTTCACTGCAGAGCTGGAACACAACGGCTGACCTATGCCCAACTCTGCTAGGGTCCCTAGAAATACTTGCTAGTCCGCCGTTCGCGCGGAGCTCCCCACGGAACCGGTTGGATGCGCTTCGGATGAATGCGCAGGGGGCGCTGCACACAATCGGAGCGTTGTGCCTAAAGGGACGGTCGTGCGGTGCCTGCCGTGGCTGCGGAAGTGTTGCGCGATGCTTTTTAGTCGCAAGCCCAGAATACTGTTGTCACTGATCTCCACTAGGGTTCTGGATGGCGCTTTGAGCGTGCCTTCGCACGGCTACCGGAAGTTCTAGGTCATGTCCCGGAAGTCTGGCAAATGGCCGCCGTGTTTACATGGTAGTAGCTGCCGTTGCGCCGTTTCGCCGATATTTGTTCTTTTTTTTTTTCGAGAAAATGCCTGCTTGCTGCGCTATAAACTGCACAAGCAGGCCGGAGAAGACATCTGGGAAGACATTTCACGCGTAAGTATTACGCATTCATGTTGACTTTATGCGACACACGGCGAAAACGCGACCGCTTGTCATGTATAGAGGTTGTGTTTCTCGTCTTATGCAGGTTTCCACGTTCAAACCCTCAGCTGTATCAGCGGTGGGTCGTGAACCTAAAGAGGGACAAATGGACACCATCTCCTGGCAGCAGACTCTGTAGTGATGATGATGATGTATGGGGTTTTGTGGCGCAAGGGCCAGGTATGGCCAAAGAGCGCCATGTCTGTGCTAATGATTTTGCGGTGTAATTATGATTACTATGAAGTTCGTGTGAGGTGGCTGTAAAGAGGCCTTAAAATATACGCTCTAAAGTGCGTAAAATCTGTATGATAAAATTATGGCGATGACGTGTGACTTGTACTATGAACATTTAGATGCATTTAAAAAGAATGGTACGATAGGTAAAATATATGTGATTGTGAAAAATCCTAGAGCACTACTGCCTCCTTAGAGCCCTTGAAACACAAGGGCCTGGAGGCATGTGCTATGCAAAACAATTATCGCAGTGGCATCCTCTCAAGAGAGGAGGCGCTACGAATTCATGGGACTAATAACATGTAAGACCACATCTTTAAGATAACCTAGCACTGTGTCTGTATTAAAAAGCGGTTCTGGACCAAGAAGCATTTCAGGATGAAGAGGAATGTGCTGTCGGTATGCTAATGAAAAATGTCTTTTTCTCTCAGATTCGGCTTCCCGACACTCCAGGAGGACGTGGAGTACGGTCAGCCTCTCCCCGCATCTACCACAGGTTGGAGGCTCACTTCCAGTAAGCAGATAATTATGGGTGCCAAACGTGTGTCCTATTCTGAGACGACAGAATAGGACATCTGTTCGGCGCGATTTTGTAGTAGAGGGCCAGAATCCTAACTGTGGTTTTATCAGGTGGAGCTTATTATTCGTTTCCGCGTCCCACATGCGTTGCCAGTGGTCCCGCAATCTCCTTCGCAAGAAAGGCCTCAGATCTGTGACAGGCACCGCAGAGGTAGGGTTAACAGCTTGCAATGTGATTGACGTGGCCATCTCGTCCGCCAGAACGTTACCTTCAATTCCCCTATGGCCAGGGACCCAGCATATTATGATATTCTGGTTAGATGAGTACGCTTTGCACAAGACCGAATATAGTGCATTAAATACGGGATTTTTATGTTTGCTGAGTGACATTAAGGCCTTCACGACGCTGAGAGAGTCTGTATAGATCGCTGCTTTTGGAAGTTTCGATTTTCTTATGTGCTTTACAGCAGAGAGTAGTGCGTAGGCCTCGGCCGGAAAGATACTTGTTTCCGGATGCAGTACATCGGATTCCGAAAACGATGGGCCGACGGCTGCATAGGATACCCCGGCATTTGACTTGGAAGCGTCTGTGTAGAACTCTGCGCAGGAGTGCTTGTGCTGGAGTTCTAGGAAATGCATTCGGATTTCAGCCTCAGGAGCGTGCTTTGTAACTTTTATAAAGGATATGTCAAATTGTATCACCTGCCATTCCCAAGGAGGTAAGAGCTTGGTTAGGTGCATTAAGCGATGCTCGAGGAGCGGGACATGCATTTCATCGCTATGCTGCTTCACACGCAGCGAGAAAGGCTGTCTTATGGAGGGACGATTGCTGAAAAGTGTAGCGCACGTCATATCGGTAACGTTATGAAAACATGGATGTTCAGGATTGTAGCGTACTTTAAGGAAATATGTAAAGCTAATGTATGATCTCTGTAGGTGGAGAGACCATTCATTTGATTCCACATATAGACTTTGTATGGGACTCGTTCTGAAAGCGCCAGTGGCCAGTCGGATTCCCAGATGGTGGACTGGGTCTAACATCTTTAGCGCGCTCGGGGCGTCAGAGTTATACACAACGGCACCATAATCCAATCGAGACCGAATTAGGCTCTTGTATAGGTTCATTAAACACTTCCTATCACTACCCCATGTAGTCTGGGATAGAAGTTTCAATAAGTTCATTGCTTTCAGACACTTTTCTTTAAGATGTTTAATGTGTGGGACGAAAGTAAGTTTATTGTCGAGTATAACACCTAGAAATTTGTGCTCTTTGTTTACAGGTATCTGATGTCCACACATTTCCAAGCAAGGATCCGGGACCAGGCCTCTCTTCCTTGTGAACAGCACACAAGAACTCTTTTGAGGATTCATTTTAAAACCATTTTTCTCTGCCCACCCTGACACCTTGTTCAAACCATGCTGTACCTGTCTCTCGCATACTGCGAGGTTACAGGATTTGAAGCCTATTTGAATGTCATCCACATAGACGGAATACAAAATGGCCGGGGCTAAGGAAGCACGAAGCGTTGTCATCTTAACAATAAAAAGTGTGCAACTGAGCACGCCTCCCTGGGGTACACCAGTTTCTTGTGTAAAAGGACGTGACAGCACATTGCCAACTTTCATCCGGAAGGTACGATTGGACAAGTAGCTTTTTATTACGTTGAGCATATTATCATGAATGCCCATTTCCGATAAGTCTCGCAAGATGCCGTATCGCCACGTTGTGTCATACGCCTTTTCCATATCGAGAAATATCGAGAGGAAGGACTGTTTATGTATAAATGCGTCCCGGATATTTGTTTCAATACGTACAAGATGGTCGGTTGTGGAGCGCCCTTCTCGGAAGCCACACTGATAGGGATCAAGCATTTTGTTCTGTTCAAGGAAATGGATCAGTCGCCGATTTATCATTTTTTCAAATACCTTACACATGCAACTTGTGAGGGCTATCGGGCGGTAGCTTGCCACTGATGAAGGATCTTTGCCTTGTTTTAGAACAGGGATCACAATGGCTTCTTTCCATGCGGACGGAAGGTACCCTGCGTCGCAGATAGTGTTGAAAAGTGTAAGTAGTGTCACTTGCGTGTCATTGTGTAAGTTTTTCAGCATTTCATACATGATTCTATCAGATCCTGGTGCGGAGCTCTTGCATGCACTCAAGGCAGCTCTCAATTCGGCAATACTGAAAGGACCGTTGTAAGGCTCATTCTCTCGGCTTTTTCTTGTTAAAGGCTTACGTTCTTCTATTTCTTTATATATGAGAAAAGATTGCGAATAATTGTTTGAACTTGACACGCTCTGAAAGTGCTCCGCAAGTGAGTCTGCCTGATCTTGCAGTGTATCGCCTTGTGTATTTACCAGGGGGAGTGAATATGTTTGTCGCCCTCTAATTCTATTTACCCTGTTCCAGACTTTGGCCTCGTCTGTAAACGAGTTAATGCTCGATAAATACTTCTGCCAGCTTTCTCTTGTGGCCAGTCGGCGGGTTCTCCTGCCTTGGGGATTTTACTTGCTTAAAGTTGACTAGATTCTCTGCAGTGGGAGAAGCGCGCAGCAACCCCCACGCTTTGTTTTGTTTCTTACGAGCGATCCTGCAGTCTTCGTTCCACCACGGGACCCGCCGTTTACATGCCAAGCCATGTGCTTCTGATATGCATTTAGATGCCATGTCTATAATGAAGCCTGTGAGATACTGCACAGCAGCATCAATTCCTAAACAAGACATGTCATTCCATGAGATATTAGTTAAGTTTCGGAACTTCTCCCAGTCGGCTGTATCGATCCTCCACCTAGGAGCCTGTGGTAGACAGTCTTTTTCTTTATGTGTTTTTAGCAGTATGGGGAAGTGGTCGCTTCCGTAAGGATTCTTGGTGACCTCCCATTCGAGTTCAGACAGCATACAAGGGGAAGCTAGGCTGAGGTCAATTGAAGAAAATGTTCTGTTTGCGAGAGAATAATATGTGGGTGTCTTCTTATTCAGCAGACACGCACCGGACGAAAAAAGGAACTGTTCAACGAGGCGACCTCGCGCATCGATACGAGAGTCTCCCCACAGGCTGCTGTGCGCATTGAAATCCCCAAGCACAACGTAAGGTTCTGGCAATTCGTCTATGAAGGACTGAAATTCATGTTTAGTTAATTTGTAATGGGGGGGTATGTAGAGCGAGCAGACAGTGATAAGTTTGTTGAGGAGAACAGCACGAACCGCCACTGCCTCAAGGGGCGTTTGTAGCTGCAAACGTTGACACGCTATGCCTTTCTGAATAACAATGGCAACACCGCCCGATGATGCGAGAGCATCATCGCGATCTCTGCGAAACGTAACATACTGTAGCAGGAAATTTGTGTGTTTAGATTTTAAGTGTGTTTCCTGTAGACACAGCACTTTTGGATTGTGTTTGTGGATGAGTTCCTGCACGTCATCAAGGTTTCTAAGAAGGCCTCTGACGTTCCATTGAATTATTTGTGTATCCATATTGGAGGTCAATAAGTGCTGTGTGTACAGAAACAGAAGTAGTGATTATGGAAATTACAGAGATTAAATTACAGAGCCCTTTCGAGGCCCTGTAACGGGAGTTCTGCCCTTTCTGGAGCGTTCGAGGGAGCCTCGCCGCTCCTTAGGCGCTTGATGCGCCTTGAGGATAGGTGTAGTGTCCATTGCCTCTTGTGAGGCACCGGACACGTGCTCTTGCGAGCGAGAAGTCACCAGGGAGAGTCCCGCCTTGGAGGGCAAGACCCCTGCGCCCACCAGCCTGGAGGTCGATAGGGCTCCCTGGGGGATTAGGCTGCGCCGGCTGTTGCCAGCGCTGGATGGGACCTGGGAGGTTGAGGCAGCCTCGGCTGCGCCCACCTTCGGGGTCGATGGTCCCTTCTCCTCGGTTGGCGGAGCAGCGCTAGCTGCAATCGCCGCGGGGGCAGACGGCGTAACTGGCGACTCACTGACTGTGGGTCGGACAGCCGCCGGAAGCCTTTGTGTCGCTGCCCCCTGACGCGTCACATCGGCAAAGCTTTTCTTGGGCAGGTATGAAACCCGCCTGCGTGCCTCTTTGAAAGATATGTTTTCTTTAACCTTGATTGTAACTATTTCTTTTTCTTTTTTCCATGATGGACAGGACCGCGAGTACGCGGCATGTTCCCCATCACAGTTCACGCAGTGGAGAGAGTTCTCACAAGCTTCAGAGGTGTGTTCGTGGGCACTGCATTTCGCACAGGTTTGGCGGCCTCGGCAGCTCTGCGAGCCGTGGCCGAAACGCTGGCATTTGAAGCATCTCAGGGGGTTTGGCACATATGGCCTAACACGAAGCTTGATGTACCCGGCCTCTACAGACTCGGGCAGATTACTTGAGCCGAAAGTCAATATAAGGTGTTTTGTCTTGATTTCTTTGCTGTCACGCCTGATCTTAATTCGTTTAACATTGATAACATTCTGGTCACTGAAGCCCTCCAAGAGTTCATCCTCAGTGAGCTCCAGCAAGTCATCGTCCGAGACAACACCGCGGCTGGTGTTCAGCGTACGGTGCGGGGTTGCAATTACTTGGGTTTCCCCAAACGACACTAGTTTTGTCAATTTCTCATATTGTTTCTGATCGCGGAGCTCCAAGAGGAGATCACCGCTTGCCATCCTCGACGCCTTATAACCTGGACCAAAGACTTCAGTCAATGTCTTAGAAACAAGGAATGGTGAGATAGTTCGCACTGGTTTAGCTGGTTTTTCAGAGTGGATCACGTGAAAACGAGGGAAGGATTCTTTTTGCCGACCAAAAAACTGGAATACATCATCGGTGCGCCCTCTTTTCTGAGGGCGATCAGGAAGCGGAGGGAAAGAGGTTGCCATAAAGGGATTGAATTTTCGGCAATAACGCCAGCCACCCACCGGGGAGTCCTACAAGGGGACGCTACAGGGACTGTAAGAACAGGTCCTGCAAACGCCAGCTGTACGTTATCACTATAACCAAATATGAGATAACCTAGGTTGGTTATTCACACAAGGTTAACCCTTGCTGCCTGGAAAATTGGAAGTGAGAGGAAGATAGGAGAAGACAGGAAAGATAGAAAGTAAGAAAAAGACGAAGGTTGGAGGGAGAGCGAGAGACAGGAAAAGGCAACTACCGATTTCCCCCGGGTGGGTCAGTCCGGGGGTGCCGTCTACGTGAAGCAGAGGCCAAAGAGGTGTGTTGCCTCCGCCGGGGGGCCTTAAAGGTCCTAACACCCGGCATCGGCTCAACCTCCAGGATCCCCCTTTCCCCGGACACGGCTAAGCCGCGCACGGCTACACGCGGGTGGGTCCAAGCCTCGTGTGCTCGGGTACGTGGTGTCGCAACACACCAAACGCCTGCTGACGCAGACGCCCCTGCGGGGGCAGTGCACATTGAAAAACCACCACTAGGCTAAAATCAAAGAAAAAAACAGTGCAATCGCAAGGCAAATCAACACGCGCAGTGAATTTGTTTGGCGGGGCGAGACGCGCGCGTCTAGAGGAGACGCCGCGACTGGCATGGCACGCCGATTGCTCGCAGCGCCACCGCGGCGATCATTCAGCAGCAGCCCCCGCCGCAGCCGGCGGACGTCAGACTAGCAAGTATTTGTAGGGACCCTAACTCTGCTCCCTGCGGGAGAACACTGCCGCTAGCGAGGGTGGTCGGTGCGCGCGCCCTCTCTCATGTGTGCATCGTGTTGCTTTTATGCGAAGCATATTACTAGAGCTCAACCCAGCTCCTCAGGCGCGGCGGTGTCGCCTTCAATGACCTTTAGTGACCCCATGCCATACCACGTGACACCGTGACGTCACGACAGAGGAGAAACGGGGCTCCATCTCGCGCCGTCGCTCGCGACGTCGCCTTCAAGGTTGACCACGTGACACCGTGACGTCACGACAGGAGAAACGGGGCTCCAACTCGCGCCGTCGCTCGCGGCGGTATATAAGCAGCTGCGCTTGTTTGTAGGTGGCTTTGGCTCAACTCTTGCAAGATGGGCTGGGTAGGAATCGAACCAGGGTCTCCGGAGTGTGAGACAGAGACGCTACCACTGAGCCACGAGTACGATGCTTCAAAGCGGTACAAAAGCGCCTCTAGTGAATGCGGTGTTGCCTTAGAAACGAGCTGTTTCTAAGGCTCAGGCGTGCGTCGCTTGCTCAGGCGCACATTTCGTTGCCGCGCCGAACGCTGCGTTGCTCGACGCTCACCGCGTCCAATGCGGGGCGCGTAGTCGCTGCGCCGTAGCCCATTGTCTTACACCCCTTGGCGGGTCGACGGGAACGCTGTCGCGTTCCACTCTTGAAGGCGAAGCAGAGTAACGCATGAGTTGTTTCTTCGTCTAGCCGAACCAAATATAGCCAAGCAACAGCAGTTCACCAGGCTAAACAGTGGTTCAACAACTAAAATAAAGGCTAGTATGCTTCGCATCCTGGGCTTAACCTTAGCTATGCCACAGCCATTTTTTCAAAGATGGCTCAGTGATCCGTCTGATTTTCTGGGCCGCTTCTTCGTCGTTGGTACTGATGATCATGATATTGGAGCCGTTGCGCAGCCGGACTATAAATTCTTCCGCCTTACAGCCCTGGCCGGTGGCTGCCACCACCGCCCGCGCACCGCCGTCGTCACTTTCGACGGCCCACGTCTCCCCAAGCAAGTCATATATTACGGCGGGGAGATGTGGTGCTACCCGTATCGCCCGACGCGGCAAGTCTGCTACGCCTGCGGTCAGCAAGGACACCGGACAGACGTCTGCCCGAGCCCGGAGTCCAAGACCTGCCGGCAGTGTGGCAGCCAGAATCCAGTCTAAGGCCACGAGTGCACACCCAAGTGCCTGCTGTGCGGGGGCGACCACGCGGCCGGCACTAAGGACTGCAAGATGAGACTCAAGACGGCGAGCGAGCTGCGGTGGGGCAAGCCGCCACAGCCGCAGCAGCAGCGCCGCAGCGGCAGCAAGAGCCGCGGCGCCGGCGGAGCCAGACGTCCACGGTGGTTCTCGGACGAGGATGACGAGAGCCAGCAGAGGGGGCGGAGCCGGAGCCGAGTCCGGGACGGGTCCTGGCCACCCCCACCTCCGTAGGGTCAGCAGCCAAAGAAGCAGCAGCAACAGAAGCAAGGAGGAGTTAAGGTAAGCTGGGGAGCCGGCCCTCCCATCACGCTTTTTCCAGATGCTCCACACTCAAACCCAAACACAGACAATACCAAGGACAAAATAATAGAGGAACTAAGGAAAGAAAACCAACAATTAAGGAGACAACTTAATGACATAATTAAAGAACTACAAGAGATTAGACGGCTAGGTTTCGTCTCGACGCCCTCGTACTCCTCGCCTATTAGGGTAGCTTCGCCACCGAAGACCCCTAGCCCCGTTCAACAGGTGACCGGAGAACTAAGCTTTGATGATAAGTTAGAGAGCTTTATGCAAAGTATGCAGCAAATGTAACAAGAAACACAGAAACAGATTAAGGATATGCAGAAGGAGCTGCAGAATACCCAACAAAAGATGGTCCTCCAGGAGCAGGGATTCCGAAACTAAATAAGAATCAGAACACTCAAAAGATAATAGACTCTAGAAAAAGACTTAACGAGCGCCGTTTTGGCGGTAGCACAGAAACCCTAGGAGCGACTAACCCATCGACCTCAACAACATGACAGGAAACAACCAATTAGAGATTTGACAGTGGAACTGCAGGGGCTACAAGCGCAAGCAAGGGCTCCTCCAGCAACTCATTTATCACAGAGGAACCGCGCCAGACTTGATACTACTACAGGAAACCTTTAGCACTCCGGCACTTAGGGGCTACACGTGTCTGGAGAAAGGGAATACCGCGACACTCATAAGTAACAAAATCGTCACCATAGCTCACGACGAGATTAAGGATACAAAAATCGAGCACGTGACAACGGAGATTATTCCTAAAAAGAAAAGGAAATCGAAGAGCACTTTCGTAATTAACGTATACAGCTCGCCCAAACAAAGGGACGGGGACTTTCTAAAACTTTTTGCCGAAGCCAAGAGGCTAGCGGGACACAACAGCCTAGTGATAGCGGGAGATTTCAACGCTAAGGGCCCCCTGTGGGGTTACGCCAAAGATGATGATGATATGTGGTGTTTAATGGCGCAAGGGCCAGGTGTGGCCAAAGAGCGCCATGACAAGTGGTGATGTTGACGATGTATTATGGAGATGTGACTTGGCTGTAAAGTGGCCTAAAAATAGTTGCTGTAAAGTGCATAAAATCTACGTGATATAAAATTATGGCGATGACTAATGACGAATACTGTGAACATTAAAATCCATCGTAAAAGAATGACATAGCATTGAAAATATATGAGATGGTAAAAATGGCTGGAGCACTGTTGCCTCGCTGGAGCCCTTGAAACACAAGGGCCTAGAGGCACGTGCTATGCGAAAGAGCTATCACAGCGGTATCCTCTGAAGAGAGGACCCGCTATGAACATGTGGGGCTAATAACATGCAGGACAACATCTTTCAGGAAACTTAGGACTGCGTTGGTATCAAATAGCGGTTCTGGGCCGAGTAACATTGCGGGATGAAGGGGGATCTGCTGCCGGTATGCTAGGGGAAAATGCTTCTTTCTCTCAGATTCGGCTGCCCGACACTCCAGGAGGACGTGGAGGACGGTCAGCCTCTCCCCGCATCTACCGCAGGTCGGAGGATCATTTTCATGGAGTAAAAAATTATGTGTGCCAAATGTGTGTCCTATTCTGAGGCGACAGAATAGGACATCTGTTCGCCGTGATTTTGTTACGGAGGGCCAAGAACCTAATTGTGGCTTTATCACGTGCAGTTTGTTATGTACTTCTGCGTCCCACTTACGTTGCCAGTGGTTTCGCAGTTTCCTTCTTAAAAAAGGCTTCAGGTCTGTGACAGGGACCGAAGCAGTAGGATTAGCTGCATGCAATGAAATTGATGTGGCCATCTGGTCTGCTAGAACGTTACCCTCAATGCCCCTATGCCCGGGCACCCAGCATATAATGACATGCTGGTTAGACATGTATGCTCTACAGAGAATGGAATAGAGCTCGATTATTACGGGGTTTCTGTGTTTACAGTGTGACTTCAAGGCTTTAACGACACTTAAGGAGTCTGTAAATAAAATTGTTTTTTGAATATTTGATTTTCTGATATGTTTCACAGCCGACAATAGTGCATGAGCCTCAGCCGTAGATATGCTTGTTTCAGGGTGCAGTACACCGGATTCCGAGAAGGACGGACCAATGGCTGCGTAGGACACCCCGGCATGCGACTTAGAAGCGTCTGTGTAAAACTCTGTGCATGAGTACTTGTACTGGAGCTCCGAGAGATGCATTTTGATATGTCTCTGGCGCATGTTTAGTGACCTCTATCACTCTATCAGCTGCCACTCCCAGGGCGGTACTAGCTTAGCTGGAGGCATTAGGCGTTGTTCGAGAACTGGGACATCCATTTCCGTGCTAAGTTCTCTTGCACGCAGTGAGAAAGGAAGTCTCATAGAGGGTCTGTTATGAAAAAGTGTTTCACACGTCAAGTCGTTAGCGATTGTGAAACACTGATGTTACTTATTAGAGCGAACCTTGAGAAAATACGTTAAGCTGATGTTTGTTCTCTGAAGATGGAGTGGCCACTCATCTGACTCTACATATAGGCTTTCAACAGGGCTTGTCCTAAATGCGCCAGTGGCCAGACGGATACCCAGATGGTGAACGGGGTCTAACATCTTAAGTGCGCTCGGTGCGGCAGAGTGATATACTACGGCACCATAATCTAACCGTGATCGAACTAGGCTCTTGTAAATATTCAATAAACACTGTCTGTCGCTACCCCACGTTGTGTGGGATAGTACTTTAAGTATGTTCATTGTTCTAAGGCATTTTTCTTTAAGATGTTTTAAGTGAGGAATGAAAGTGAGCCTGGAGTCAAGAATAACACCTAGGAATTTGTGTTCTTTGTTGACAGGAATTTGTTGTCCGCCCAGTTCTACACAAGGATCTGCGACCAGGCCTCTCTTTCTTGCGAAGAGAACACAAGAACTTTTGTGGGGGTTGACCTTAAATCCGTTTTGGTCTGCCCATTTGGACACTTTGTTTAAGCCCTGCTCTACCTGTCTTTCGCATACTGTGAGGTTGCAGGATTTGAAGCCTATTTGTATATCGTCTACGTATACGGAATAAAAGATGGCAGGTGGTAGTGAAGCACGTAGTTTGTTCATCTTAACAATAAAGAGAGTGCAGCTTAGCACGCCTCCCTGGGGTACACCAGTTTCCTGGGTAAAGGGACGTGACAGTGCATTGCCGACTTTTACACGGAAGGTACCATTGGACAAATAGCTTTCAATTATTTTCAACATATTTCCACAGATGCCCATTCCCGACAAATCTCGCAAGATCCCGTAGCGCCATGTTGTATCATATGCCTTCTCCATATCGAGGAATATGGAGAGGAAATACTGTTTGTGTACAAAGGCATCGCGAATATGTCCTTCAATGCGCACAAGATGATCTGTTGTTGACCGCCCTTGTCTGAAGCCACACTGATAGGGATCGAGTATATTGTTGAATTCAAGGAAGTGTATGAGTCTGTGATTAATCATTTTTTCAAAGAGCTTACACAAACAATTCGTAAGAGCTATTGGACGATAACTTGCTGTCAAGGAGGGGTCTTTTCCGTGCTTCAGGACAGGAACGACAATCGCCTCTTTCCATGTAGATGGGAGGTATCCGGAAGCCCAAATAGTGTTGAATAGTGTAAGTAGTGTAACTTGTGTGTCAGTATGTAGGTTTCTGATCATGTCATACATGACTCTGTCAGGTCCCGGTGCAGTGCTTTTGCATGTGTTCAAGGCAGCTTTCAACTCGGCAATACTGAAAGGCCGGTTATACGGTTCATTCTGCCTGGATTTTCGTATGATTGGCTTACGTTCTATTATTTCTTTATGTTTAAGAAAGGACTGGGAATAATTGATTGAGCTCGACACACGCTCAAAGTGCTCCCCAAGTGAATCTGCCTGGTCTTTTAGTGTATCGCCCTGTGTGTTTACCAGAGGTAGTGAATATGTTTGTCGCCCTCTTATCCTACTAACCCTGTTCCAGACTTTCGCCTCATCTGTGTACGAGTTGATGCCCGATAAAAAGTTCTGCCAGCTTTCTCTTCTAGCCTGTCGGCGGGTTCGCCTGCCTTCGGATTTTACTTTTTTAAAGTTGATAAGATTTTCTGCAGTGGGAGAAGCGCATAGCAAACCCCACGCTTTGTTCTGTTTATTACGTGCGATCCTACAATCGTCGGTCCACCGCGGGACGCGCCGTTTGCACGAGAGGACATTTACTTGTGATATGCATTTAGATGCGGCATCTATTATAAAGGCTGTAAAATACTCCACAGCAGCATCACTTTCTAACGAGGAGATGTTATGCCATGCGATACCAGTAAGAGTTCGAAATTTGTCCCAATCAGCTGTCTCAATCTTCCACCGAGGTGCCTGTGGTGGATATTCACTTTCTTGAGGTGTTCTTAGTAGTATGGGGAAGTGATCGCTTCCGTAAGGGTTCTTTGTAACTTCCCATTCAAGTTCAGGCAGAATAGAAGGAGAAACTATGCTGAGATCGATTGAAGAAAAGGTTCTGTTTGCTAGAGAGTAATATGTGGGTTCCTTTTTTATTCAAAAGGCACGCACCACAAGAAAAAAGGAACTGTTCAACAAGACGACATCGCGCATCTATACGAGAGTCGCCCCACAGTGAGCTGTGCGCATTGAAGTCGCCAAGAACAACATAGGGTTCTGGCAGTTCATCTATAAAGGACTGAAATTCATGTTTAGTTAATTTGTAATGCGGGGGTATATAAAGCGAGCAAATAGCGATGAGTTTGTTTAGCAGAACAACTCGCACCGCCACTGCTTCAAGGGGCGTTCGAAGCTGTAAAGGTTGACATGCTATACTTTTATGAGTGAGAATCGCAACACCACCCGATGATGCGATGGCATCATCGCGATCTTTGCGTAACGTAACATACGTACGGAGAAAGTTTGCGTGTCTGGATTTTAAATGTGTTTCCTGTAAACACAGCACTTTTGGATTATGTTTGTGGATGAGTTCTTGCAAATCATCAAGGTTTGTAAGGAGACCTCTAATGTTCCATTGAATGATTTGTGTATCCATATTTAAAATAAATTGGTGCTGTGTTTACGGAAACGGACGGGATGCCTTAGATTACAGAACCCTTTCGAGGCCCTGTAATAGGGGTTTTGTTCTTTCTGGAGCGTTCGAGGGAGCCTCGCCGCTCCTTAGGCGCTTGGTGCGCCTTGAGGATGGGTGTAGTGTCCATTGCCTCTTGTGAGGCGCCGGACACGTGCTCTTGCGAGCGGGAAGTTTTCAGAGGGAGTCCCGCCTTGGAGGGCAAGACCCCTGCGCCCACCAGTCCGGAGGTCGATGGGGCTCCTAGAGGGATTTGGCTACGCCGGCCGTTGCCAGCGCAGGAAGGGACTTGGGAAGTTGAGGCAGCCTCGGCTGCGCCCACCTTCGGGGTCGATGGTTTCTTCTCCTCGGTTGACGGAGCAGCGCTAGCTGCAACCGTCGCGGGGGCAGATGGCGTGACTGCCGACTCACTGCTTGTGGGTCGGACAGCCGCCGGAGGCCGTTGTGACTCTGCCCCCGTACGCGCCACATCGGCAAAGCTGCTCTTAGACAGGTATGACACCCGCCTACGTGCCTCTTTGAAAGATATGTTTTCTTTGACTTTGTCACAATCTCCTTTTCTTTTTTCCATGACGGGCAGGACCGCGAGTATGCGGCATGCTCGCCATCACAGTTGACACAATGTGGAGTGTTCTGGCATGTTTCGGAGCAATGTTCAGTGTCACTACACTTGGCACATGTCAGCCGGCCTCGGCAGTTCTGTGAACTGTGGCCGAACCTTTGACAAAGCATCTGAGAGGATTGGGCACGTATGGCCTAACACGAAGTTTGATATAACCGGCCTCGATGGACTCGGGGAGGACACTTGAGCCGAAAGTGAGTATCAGGTGTTTTGTTTGGATTTCTTTTCCATCTCGCCTCATCTTAATTCTTTTGACATTTATAACATTCTGTTCGCTGAAGCCCTCCAAGAGCTCAGCCTCAGTGAGCTCCAGCAAATCATCGTCCGAGGCAACGCCGCGGGAGGTATTCATCGTGCGGTGCGGGGTTACTACTACTTGGGTCTCCCCAAATGATACTAGCTGTGGCAGCTTCTCAAATTGCTTCTGGTCGCGGAGCTCCAGGAGGAGGTCACCGCTAGCCATCCTCGACACCTTATATCCTGGGCCAAAAACTTCGGTAAGGGACTTACATACTAGGAATGGGGAGATTGTTCGTACTTGTTTAGCTGGTTTTTCTGCGTGGATTAGATGAAAACGAGGAAAATTGTGGACTTGGCGTCCGAAAAACTGAAAGACCTCTTCGGTGCGCCCTCGTTTCTGAGGGTGATCAGGGAGTTTAGGAAAAGCGTTTTCCATAAGTACAGTTGGGTTTTCGGCCGCGATGCCGACCACCCACCATGGAGCCCAACAGGGGGACGTGACAGGAGCTCCTGCTATAGAAACCCTGCCAACGCCAGCCGTACATCGCTGCTATAACCAAATACAGCATAACCAAGGCTGGCTAGCTACACAAGGTTAACCCTTGCCGCCGAGAAACTAGGAAGTGAGGAGAAGTGATGAGAAGACAGGAAAGATGAAAAAGACGAGAGAGAAAGACGAAGATTGGAGAGGAGGACAGGAAAAGGCGACTACCGATTTCCCCCGGGTGGGTCAGTCCGGGGGTGCCGTCTACGTGAAGCCGAGGCCAAAGGGGTGTGTTGCCGCCGCCGAGGGGCCGTAAAGGTCCAAACACCCGGCATTGGCTCAACCCCCAGGATCCCCTTTTCCCCGGACACGGCTAAGCCACGCACGGCTACACGCGGGAGGGTCCAACCCCCATGTGCTCGGGTACGTGGTGTCGCAACACACCAAACGCCTGCTGACGCAGACGCCCCTGCGTGGTACGCCAAAGATGATAAGAAAGGGAGGGAGATTAGCACGGCCGCGGAAAATGCGGGATGCGAGCTCCTAACCGACGAGGCCCAGCCTACCAGAATGGGTAACAGCGTCAGTGTAGACACGTGCCCCAACCTCACGTTTGTCAAGAACGCCAAGAACGCGGAATGGGAGAACCTGCTGGAAAACCTGGGCAGCGACCACCACGTCCTCCGCCTAGTACTCGAGGCGGAAAACACGAAGAGAAAGATCGGCTCGACCAGACTGACGGACTGGGACGCCTTCAGAAGACTGCAGAAAACTGGGCGGCGACATCACTTCCCTGGAAAAATGGAGCCAACAGTTGAAGCAAATCCAGGAGCTCTACACCCACGAGGTGGACAGAACAGAACAGGCACCGGAGGTGGACAAGCGGCTGCTGGGGCTATGGGAAGCACGCCGCGGCCTCACCAAGCGCTGGAAGAAGCAGAGAATGAACAAGAAGCTAAAGAAGATTGCGGAGATCACCAAGAAGGCCGAGGAGTACGCGACGCAACTGGCCAGACAGGGGTGGCAGCAATTCACCGACTCGCTAAACGGCACCCTCAGCACGGCCAGGACGTGGCAGATACTCCGAGGCCTACTGGACCCCAGCAAGAGCAAGCGAGAGAGCAGTAACTCGATCCAGAGGCTGATCCACCAATACCAAGGCACCGACGAGCAGCTGCTCGAGGAGGTCCGCAAGAAATGCTACGGAACGGGAGAGCCGGAGGGATACCGCGACGAGTACCGAGGCGAAGACAACCCGGACATGGATCGACCCATCTCGAGGGAGGAGGTCGTCGAGGTCATCAGATCGGCCACCAAGAACACGGCGGCGGGAGCGGACAGAGTCCGGAACTCCCTCATACGCAACCTGAGTGACGGAGCGATAGACCAGCTCGTCAAGTACCTAAACACGCTGTGGCAAGAAGGGAAAGTTCCGGCGGAGTGGAAGCACGCTGTCGTCGTAACGATCCCCAAGCTCGGAAAGAAAATCCAGATTGAGAACCTGAGGCCCATCTCGCTGACGTCGTGCCTAGGAAAACTCTACGAGAAAATCGTCACCAAGCGCATCCAGCGGCACCTAGAAAACGGAAGATACTATCCAAACTCGATGTTTGGGTTCAGGGCCAACCTCTCGATGCAAGACGTTCTGCTGCAGCTCGAGAAGGAAGTCCTGACTACAATGCCGAGAAAGGGCGAAAACGTCGTCATGGCCCTCGACGTCAAAGGGGCCTTTGACAACGTCAGCCACGAGGCCATCATGGAGGGCCTCAACAATACAAACTGCGGCAGGAAGACCCACGACTATGTCAGGGACTTCCTCTCGGGCAGAACGGCGACGGTCGGCCTAGGCGAGCTGAGGAGCGGTATCTTTGCAACGCCTAGCAGAGGTACGCCCCAAGGCTCGGTAATCTCGCCCGTACAGTTTAACGTGGCGATGCTGGGCCTAGCGAAGAGACTCGAAAGGATCCAGGGAATCCGGCACGCGATGTATGCGGACGACATCACGGTCTGGACCACCTGCGGAACCTTGGAAGAAAAGCGAGCGGCGCTGCAAGATGCGGCCAAGTGCGTCGAAGACTACGTGAAGGAGAGGGGCCTCAGGTTCTCCACCGAAAAGTCCGAACTGCTAAGAGTCGGCAGACATCCCACCAAGGCGAAACTGGAGGTCAGCCTCGAAGGACAACTCATCCCCGAACGCAACATGATACGCGTCCTCGGCATGTGGCTGCAAGGCAGCAGAAAGTGCAACCACACCATCGGCCTCCTCAAGAAGTCGACCGAGAACGTGAGCAGAATGATAAGCAGGGTCTCCCAGAAGAGGCACGGCATGAGAGAAGAAGACACTCTCAAGCTCGTCAACAGCCTGATCGTCAGCAGTCATGTACTCGCTACCCTACCAAGTGAGGACTAAAACGACCAACGAAGAGATTGAAGTCGTCCTGAGGAAAGCCTACAAGACGGCGCTGCACCTGCCGAGAAACACCTCCAACGAAAAGCTGATGCAACTAGGGGTGAGCAACACCTTCGTCGAAATGGCGGAAGCACAGCGGAAAGCGCAAATGAAAAGACTAACGGGGACCTACACGGGGCGAAACCTGATCGGTAGGCTGGGCTTCGAAATAGGAGACGTCGACCGGTACGAGGACGCACCGGCGGGAATTAGGAAAACCTTTAACGTAAAGCCTATACCGAAGAACATGGATCCCAGGCTCCGCGAAGGCAGAAGGAAAGCTAGGGCCGAATACATAGAAAAGACAGTGGCTAGAGAAGAGAACTCTCTCTTCACGGACGCGAGCATAAGTGTAATAGGCAGCGAGGCAAAGGCCATCGCGGTAGTAATGAACAAGGAGGAAAAGCTTCTCGTACGTCTCGGCCGAGATATGGAGCGTAGCTGAAGCCGAGGAAATCGCCGTGGCGCTGGCGGCGATGCAAGGATATAGGGAGAAAAAATCGCTAAATATTCTCACAGACTCGAAAGAGACCTGTCGCAACTACATGAGGGGCAGAATATGCAAAACTGCCCTTAGGATCCTCAGAGGGGGTAACCCCTCGGAGGAGGCGAAAATCAAACACAATCTGATCTGGATACCTGGACACGAGGGCATAAGGGGTAACGAGGGGGCGGACGGTCTAGCTCGAGCTAATAGATTCCGGGCTGGGCAGCAGCAGGAGTACCGCGCTAGTTACGCCGGGATCCTCAGTGACAGTTATTCGGAATTACTGCAACACTACAGGGGGACTAGATTCAAGTACCCACCACCCCATAAAGCGCTGACGAAGGAGGAAGCAACGGGCTGGCGTACGCTCCAGACAAACACCTTCCCCAACCTTTTCATATTCAACAAGATGTTCCCAACGCAGTATAGGGACACCTGCCCCTGGTGCGGGGCTACACCCACACTCTATCACATAACTTGGGAGTGCGAACGAAACGACGCATTCCGCGATCATAAACCCCCGAGTGCGGAGCATTGGGAGAGCCGGCTCGTCAGCTGCGAGCTCGCCGTCCAAGGAAGGATGGTGGAGCACGCTAGGGACGCGGCCAAACTCAGTGGAGCCCTGGACTGAGGGACCACCCGTGCTGAAGAGGCTTCCCTTCGACGAGAAGACAGCGTGAAGAAGAGAATACCTAGATCCGCGAGAATTCCATTTTATGATTCAATAAATGTTTTTCTCTCTCTCTCTCTCTCAAAGATGGCTCCTTCAAGCGAGATGTTGCCCATGCCGTCTATGCCGTCCGCTTCAACCACGCCATATTCGCCTGCGCAGCGCAAAGCACGAAAGCGATTTCGGATAGATGAAGATTTGTGTCTCCTACGAGAGGTCACTAGCGCCGACCCATTTGAAAACCCCGCAGTGTGGGAAGATGTACTCCGAAATGTGGTGCGCACTGTGCAGCGCGAGCTGACCATTCGTGCCATCAAAGAACGGGTGGGCCAGCTCGTCGGCTACTTTAGGCAGCAAGACACAGTCAACTTGAGAAAGTGAGTGCTCTGCTTCTCGTAGTACTGCTTGCGATGTTTGTTCAGTATGCCCTATATATGACATAGGTGAAACGAATAGTCTTAGCGTAACCTGCTCGTTTTCTCTGTAGAACAGGCACCGAGGGGCAACATGCAGAACGTGAGCATCTGCTCCAAGAAGTGTCACATTTGATGCGGAATGCCGGGTACGTGCTGAAGACCGTGCCGCGAAGAGCAGGTTGCATGGGGCTGCGGCGACCAGTTACATCGATGCCGTCGGCAACAGCTCGGCAGCGCATGACGCGCGAGCTTAGAGACTCAGCCACAGCTTCAATGGCCGCAGTTTACACAACCGAGGATGGTCAGCTGGTGACCGTCCTCGGATGGCAGATCAAGTGATGTGGAGTGAGCACTGGCATTAACGAATATGTTTGTGTATTTTGTAGTCCGCAAAATTTTCTCAGCTTCCACAGATGCAATTTCTATTACGTTGCAAGTTATGTATTATTTATTTATTTAATTATTTATTACGTTGCGTTTGGCGGGACCTCCAAGGCAGTCGGAATTATCCGAATAAACGGCGGTCGAATTACGAAGGTTTTCGTGTATTTCTGCATCATTAACCTGTCTTGTTGCCTGCAGCTGCACCGTTTGTCGTTCTGGAGTATGAATATCGTAACCATGTCGGCCGTTGATGTTGGGCGACAGATCAAATGCAGTAATAGCCCCGCCGCAGCTAGAGGAGGTGGCTTGCGTGGTTTCAGAACAGAAAGGGGACGAGAACTAGAGATGTCTCTCCTGCATAACTATTGCATCGCGGAAAAAGTGGCTCACAAGAATCGGAAATTTAAAAAAAATATATATTGCAGAAACGCACGTCCATTATGTAGCTGCGAGGAAAATCTGGTTTTTATGTTTAGTTCTCCAGTCACGTTCCAGAGTTTCTGCCTGAGCACGCCAAGCGCCAGAAGAGCGCCGTAGCAGACGGCGCGGGGCTGGCTCCACCTTCCGCGGTTACTGCGCATGCGCCTGGTGTCGCCGATTATCGCCGCTTCTCAAAAGGGGCGCTTCGCGAAGCGCGGCGGTAGGGTGCCTTGCTTCTCCAGCCACACTACAGTGGCTAGAATAGGGAAGTGTAATGAACGCGCCGGCTCGCGCGTGGCGCTTTGGAAGGAAACTTCCAGGGGGCGCTGCCACACGCATACACGGTCCGGCTCCGGTCTCAAAGAAATACGTGACCCCCTAATGTGTATCTTCCTTTTCTTCGTCCTTGTCTGTTTTTTTTGTTCTTTTATGTAAAATTTATTTCTTTGCTGTTAACTATTTCTTTCCTTTTCTTTGTTCTTTTTTATTTTATTTAATTTTGGTCACGTTATTTTCTGTAGTTCTACTACTTTCAACGTTACGCCTCTCAGACCTAGAGGGCGACCGGGCTACGTAACCAGCCCGAGAAGGCCAGGAGTGGCCAAGAAGGAAAGCACTCGAGTTGAAAGTGCAGGAGTGCACCTTCCTCGAGAAGTCATGGCCTCAAGAACAAGCGGCAACAGACTTAACTTCAGTACCAAGGAGGAACTTGATGCTTGGTTCCGGGACTTCAGTGTTCGCCACCAGCTAACAAACACCCTCACCTACTCTCCAAGCTTCTACCAAGGCCCAGTTGACATGAACCCATTCATGGAAAAGATGAGCAGAGCCAAAACAACAGCTGAAGAAGATGCAGTCTATGCTGATGCTCTGATTGCAGTAACAAGGTTCTGTGCTCCACTGAAAGAGTGTGCATGGACATCATGTACTGGCACCTTTGGAAGGGCCATGTCCTATCTCCAGGCAGAAGTACCAAACATGGAATGGGCCAAGAAATACAAGGAGCTAATGAAGAGGGCACCTACAGAGGGAGAACTGAAAGACTACCAGAGCTGGGCCAGAAAGTTCCGAGAGAACATTGGCCATGAGCATGACAAGTGTGCTTCATCAAAAAATCCATGCTGAGTACAAGGTAGATCCAAAACTCGTAACTGTCCTCAATGAAATGCTCAAAGACATGACAAAGAAACGCTCCGAGTTGTTAGGAGCACAAAAACTTGTGTCCAAGGTTCAACCTGAGCATGTAAACTGGGTCAAATCGTTCATCAATGGTGAATACGGGACAGTGCTCTGTCCTTCTTGGGGTGAACTAAAAAAGCAAAACAAGTCTGACATCCCATTTATGACTACAGGTCTCTCAAAGCTGATGCAAACCGAACAGGTCAATGACATTCCAACGAAAACAGCAGCTCAGCTGGGCAAGATGAGGAACTGGTTGGCCGGAGTCGATGCTGGAGTTGACAAAGTCAAATATGAAGAAGACTTGCAATTCATTGAGCAATGCCTGAAGGATGCCGTGAACCTAAACGAGGGTGGACCAGGATACCAAGCACAAATTGCTCAGATTGACACTGTCTTCAGTTCGTACTTCTGGGCACACAAGGCAGGTGTAACTGTTGATTCATTTCCTGCACTCTCACAGTTCCTTTTCCAGCTAGGAAACAAATCTCTTGGGAAAGAAAAGATCAACAAAGCACTGGCCACCACTCATCTGCGATGGGGCAACGGACTGAGAGAGATGTCAGAAGACACAACCATGATTGACAGGATCCATCTCCATCCAGGCATCTTGACTCCAGGGAGACTCTGAAATGGGCATGTGCTTTGGCATCATCCCAGTTGCATGCCCTGAAATGGCCACAAGGGGCTCAGGGTTTCCAAAGTCAATCCTGAACCTGAAAATCAAGGATGGAAACAACTCCAACCCCTGTGCTAAGGCCATTTCTGACCTGTTTCTTCTCCAAAAGAGGACCAACAAGCCCATAAGTGAGATAATTGTGCCCTCTGAGCACATGCTCCACCAGTCCCTTGTTGGAAAGGTGTGCGCCTTTCAGAATGCAAGCCTAGTGAAGGGCAATGCAACTGACGTCACCATTGACTAAGAAAGTCATGACAAGCACAGTACTATCCATAGTGCTGTGCACGTTTTTTTACCAACTCCTCCCTTTTTTCCCTTTTATTTGAGTTCAGTTCAAATTCTTTCCTTTCATGTGTGCTTGTGGTTTGTCCTTGTTCAGAGTTCTTTACTTGTTTATTGCACAGTGATTCAACTTTAGTTACGTTGATTACACTAGTTGTTAAGTTGATTGTTAGTTATTCATTGCCAAGCACAGTGTCTCCAGTAGGCACTGTGCACGTTTTTTTAAGTAAGTTTTTAAGTTTCTTGTGCATTTTAATTCCTTTTGTTTGTTGCAAGTTTTACCTAGTCCTTTACTTCCATTATACTACTAATCTTAGTGACCACAGGTGATAAGACATCTCTGTGACTGTGATACAGTAAGTAACTGTGATATGACATTCATTGTATTACATGTAGGCTGATCCTGGGACCAGGAGAGGGATGCGGCTCTTACTCAGCTGGTCTGTACTCTCATGGAACCAGTTGCGGCCGGAGAAAACGCCAATTGCGTTTAACTTTTCCCTTTGCTTCATTATTTCCTTGAGTTACGGCTCGCCGCGACGCTCGCAGATGCCCGGAACCATATACACGTGATATGGGTTAGATAAGGTGGGAAATAAAATAATGTGAAAGAGCGTCCGTCATGAAACCCTGCAATAACCCTTAAACCCATAAACAAGATGACTGTCGCCCTTTACGTCGTCTGTCTTTCCCTAATTCTCTAGCACTTTTCGTGCCGAATTGGGAACTGGAAAAAGTTAAACGTTGTTTATGAGAATTTTTATGGATCAGCATCTTTTTATTTAGAAAGGAAGTAGAGAAAACGCCGCCGGAAGTGGAGAACAATTACTTGTTTTGAATGACGCTTCTACAGTTATCGGTCGAAACGCCTCACGTAGCCACTTCTCTGCTGCGCTTATGTGGGTGTTTTTCTAACCTTTCGCGGTGAGCGCAGTACGTCTAGAATCGCATCCTGCGCTCTACGCGGTTGTATGGGACTGGCGGCCGCACAGCGCTACGCAATTCGCGGAACTGTCAAAACTGATCAACAAGGTGAAAATAACTGATATTCGAAACTATAACATGAGAAAGACTGAAGAAGCCGTAAAACTGAACGCAGCCTGAAATCAGTAAAAACCATGATGTATGCACTAAAAGATAAGAAGGATAATATCATCAGCAATCTCGAAGATATAGTAAAAGCAGCGGAAAAATTCTAAGCTGACCTGTATATAGTATTCAGAGGAGTAACGATACCTCACTTAGAAACAGTAATGAAAAGGATACAGAAACTCTCCTATAACTAGCGATGAGGTTAAGGGCCCTGCAAGACATGAAACAATGAAGAGCGGGAGGAGAAGGTGGAATAACAGTCGATTTAATCAAAGAAGGAGGCGACATAATGCTTGGAAAACTGGCGGCTCTCTATACGAAGTGTCTACCGACTGCAAGGGTCCCAGAAAACTGGAAGAATGCAGACATTATACTGATCCACAAAAAAAGGAAACGTTAAAGAATTGAAAAATTATGGGACCATTAGCTTGCTCCCAGTATTATATAAAATATTTACCAAAATAATCTCCAATAAAATAAGGGCAACACTCGATTTTACCAACCAAGGGAACAGGCTGGCTTCAGGAAGAGATACCTTACAATGGATCACATCCATGTCATCAATCACGTTATCGTGAAATCTGCAGAGTACAATAAGCCTCTCTATGTGGCTTATATAAATTACAAAAATGCATTTGATTCAGTAGAGATACCAGCAGTCATAGAGGCACTACGTATTCAAGGAGTACAGAACGCTTACGTAAAAAGCTTCGAAAGTATTGCTACATGCGTGTGGTATTTGTTTGTTTGAACGAGGTGCGTGGGCGCCGTCACTCCAGAAAAGAGGAGGAAGAACGAACTGGGCTCGCGCTGGGAATCTGACCGGTCTTCGCTGCAACCGTTGTTGTAAATATAATATGTAAATAGTTTCTCGTCTTACTGACTCGTCCTTCGCGTAAGAATATCTACAGAGGTTCTACATCTACCTTAATTCTACACAAGAAAAGCAGGGAGATACCTATAGAGAAAGGGGTCAGACAGGGAGACAATTTATCCAAAGCTATTCACTGCGTGCTTAGAAGAATTCAAGCTATTAAACTGGGAAGGCTTAGGAGTAAAGATCGACGGCAAATATCTCAGCAACCTTCGGTTTGCCGATGACATTGTTCTATTCAAGAACAATGCAGACGAGTTACAACAAATGATTGGAGACCTTAACAGTGAGAGTGTAAAAGTGGGGTGGAATATTAATATGCAGAAGATGCAGATAATGATAAATAGCCGGGCAAAGGAACAAGAGATCAGGATCGCCAGTCGGCCACTAGAGACTGTGAAGGAGTACGTTTACCTAGGTCAATTAATCACAGTGAACGCTGATCATGAGAAGGAAATTCACAGAAGAATAAAAATAAGTTGGATCGCATACGGCAGACATTGCCAGCTCCTGACTGGAAGCTTACCATTATTACTGAAAAGTAAGGTGTGCATGCAATCAGTGCATTTTGCCAGTGCTGACATATCGGGCAGAGACTTGAGAGCAAGTTAAGGACCGCGCAAAGAGCGATCGAACGAAGATTGCTAGGCATATCGTTAAGAGAGGGAAAGAGAGCGGTTAGGATCAGAGAGCGAACGGGTATAGACGATATTCTAATTGACATCAAGAGGAAAAAATGTAGCTGGGCAGTTCATGTAATGCGCCGGTTAGATAACCGTTGGACCATTAGGGTTACAGATTGGGTACCAAGAGAAGGAAAACGCATTGAGGACAAAATACTAGGTGGAGCGATGAAATTAGGAAATTCGCGGGCGCTCGTTGGAATCGGTTGGCGCAGGACAGGGGTAATTGGAGATCGCAGGGAGAGGCCTTCGTCCTGCAGTGGACATAAAACATGATGATGATGACGATGATGATGATGATGGAGGTGGTGGCCCCCCCCCCCGAAAAAAAATCCTGGGTACGTGCCTGCTACGCCGCCTAAACTCTGCGAATGCGGGCTGGCCCGAACGCACTGCGCGCCCTGGCACAGCCAGGGACGCAAAACCCGCGTGTTTCTATTTACGCCCAAGCCCAGCGCTCGATCGCTGCGCCGTCATGCGCTGCTCGCGTGTACCACGTTTCTAGGTACTTCTTCCCCAAAGCTTCACGGCGAGCGCCCTAGATCCTTGTAGGTACTTGGTGGGCCTAGGGAGATGTTGTGCCTGGGCGCACAATCTGCTCACCCAGCTGTCGCTAAGAGAAAATAGGTGTTTCAAAACAAGCCGCCTATACACCAGAACACCGTGAATTCAAAGCGCGCCGCCATATTGATGAGCGCTCGTCGCGCCATCTATCCCAAGCGTCGCGAAGTAGCAGGTCTGGGCTGCCACGCCGGGAGATGCGACCCGGCGCATAAGCGAAACTTGGGCTTTTCAGCTGGCGTGTGTCGCGTTTTTTCTAACCTGTAATTTTCGCTGTCTCGATCCAATCAAACTTCAAGGCATCATGCAAGTCCGCAATGGCCACACTGAGTGCTGTGCAGGCTGCAGAAGCGAATAAATCAGGCAAGTACGCTATTACGTTTGTGCAAACCGCGCGCTATATGCTAGAACACGTGAGCTGTAATATCCAGTGGCGTAGCAACAGGGGGGGGGCGGGGGGCCGTGGGCCCCGGGTGCAAGGGGCCAGTGGGGGGTGGGGGTGTCATATACGCCTGAAGACACCCTTTCCGCTGGCTACACCTGGGGGGGGGGGGTGACAGAAGACCTATGGGCCCCGGGTGCCAGACGACCTAGCTACGCCACTGGTAATATCTCCGCATTTTTGGCACGTAACCTGTGAAGAAATATACAGCACTGTGTTGGTGCCATATATTAATAAAGCACGCAGAACATTGTCCTCTGCACTTTCAGTTTGGTCTTGTTTGTCATGGTCACTACAGGGTTGGCCGCGTTTGGCAACCAACTGGCGAGGTCGTATGACTGGGCTTATAGACTGCCTGATTAGCAGACGCCTGCCCTTCACCACCTGCACATTGAAAACAAAATATATGTTATAGTAAGAACGGCTGTAGTTCTTTCCCATGCTATCACTATTGCGAAGATATAAAGTCCTCTCAATATGAAAAATACACCAGGCCAATTGTATCGTGCTGTTGTACTTAAGAATGTTGTACTTAAGAGTACAACATTCAGAACACAAGCCTACAGCACTCGAACAAGCAGCATACGAAGCTAAACCTGCACTCAATGGAAAATGAGGAACTACAGTAGTTATAATGCTCAACTACATGTGCAGTCAAAGCCCGTATAACAGGGTGAGCATGACAGATGCAGGTGTTGTACAGCTGCGGCAAAAACCATGACAGGGCACATTAGATTACCATCCCTACTTTAAGCTGCATCATCAGGGACCCCTTCGTACAATACAACAACCGCACCTGCATTAAATTAGCCCCACCAACTGCAGCTACCTGGTATCAGACCTGTTTCGCCTGTGCGAGGCCATATCGGATTGTTGGCGCTCCCTTAGAAAAGAAACAGTAAAATAAAAAAAAACTGGCGAGAACGAGCAAAATTTTGTTACAAAATACAACTAACCACCTTATTTTCCTCGCTATATGAACGGAAAAATCTTGCGCTTTACCCCGCATAAAAGCCCGCGCGCAGTTTAGAGCTCAGGAAGCTCAAATGAATTCGTCACGAATGACACCTGCAACACCAGCTCGTAAAGACAGGCGCGCTGCACGAGCACCTTCGGCGACGAGCAGTCGTGGTTTACGTTTTTGTGGACGCATGCTACGTGACGAGCAGACTTCGGTTTACTTTCATAGCAATAACGCTCACCAGCAGGGCGACATTCTATTGCCTACAACTTGTCGTTCACGCTTAATGGTCATGCCGTCCACCAGCTGCAAGTATCGCTAACCGCAAACTGAACTGTTCCGCTTAACCGTCGGGAGCTCTGCATGACTAAAAACACGAAAAGGCTTGTCTTTTTGTTATTGGCCTCGAGCTCCACCACTGGAAAAGCTGGCGCCACCGTCGGCGTGACGTGCTAGGAGGGATCACGTGGACATAGCGGCCGCGTCGGCTGCTTCGGGCGCACCGAAGCGAGCTGAAAACGAGTTTAAATTCCCTCGTACGCTGCGGTCCTCATTTAGTGGCGAAATTTTCCCGCTTCGAGTGTCTCCTTTACAACGCTTCAAAGCACTACAATAGGTAGTGGCTGCCTTTGAAGGCGCGCAGCATGGTAGGCTACTGCTTGGTTCCGCAGGGCCGGACGCACGTATAATGGAGGCCGGTGTCAGCCTTATTCACACGTAGCCGCAGGACAAGAAGCTGCGTGAAGCTTGGCTCGCGAAACATAAAACCGGCAAACAGTCATCGGCTACAACTCGGGTATGCAGGAAGCACAGACGCGAGGAAGATTTCTGCTACGTCGCCCGGTCTGCGATGTTCTGAAAACGCGCACTGAGACGCTCGCCCGAGTCCGCTGCCCGACTAATGTCATGACGGTTTGGTCTATGAACTTGTCGATGCTATAGATACTCGCAAGTTCAGTGGAGTGGAAAGGTAGCGGTAAGAAGCAAATTTTAAAAAAGCATGGCATATGGTCATGTTTGTGTTATGAATTAATGCACTCGATTACAAAAAAGGAGCAGCGGGAAATTGCACGCTGAGAACACCGATAAACATACAGTGCGACGCAACTCGAGAAATAATATTGAAAGGTCAAAGAATTTAGAAGAAAAAAAAAGATTGAATCGTCGCGACGGGACATCACAGTCCCCGTAGGGGTCGAAGTCTCTACAATGAAATTATTTTTGAACAGCTCTGATAGCGCCCACGCAACAATGGTTGCTTGTATACTGTCATATGCTCATATTCTGGGGCCTAAAGCTCATGACACGGTGCGAAAACGCGCGCGCGGAGAAAGCGAAACAGTGCGCGGACAAGCATGCAGACGCGCATTCGGTCGCTGCGAATCTGCGCGATCGCTGCATTGAGGCTTCGTTCTATTACGCTCCATTTAGTTATGCAAACACTATAAGAACATTATTTCACATAGTTTGCTCTCAGCGTTTACCTGCCTTTCAAGCAAGAAGCTGGTTCAGGAGACTTCATCGCGGCGACCCCGCGCAGCGGCGTTCACTGTAAGCATTCGGTAAAGAGATAGAGTCTGTAAACGATTGTGTGCTTTCAGTCTGCCCAAGATTATTATTTAGACAGTAAAAAAACTTCTCTCGTTTCTAAAGTACTTATAGAAATGTCCGGGAGAGCTCGCGCGTGGTGTTTTCACTGAGCGCTGACAGCAAAACCTATGAGGAGCGCGCCGCATGATCCCTCATACTACGCCAGCGAGGCGCTTCCGATAGATGGCGACTCCGTAACTCCTCGCCGCCAATAGCCAAGGCGAAGCACCGGCACGCGATTCTGCTCTGTAGGCTTGTTGCCCAGAAAGTGCTCGGAGCAAACCTGCGTGTTACACATATTACGTTCGTAGGGCGCAAAGTTGAACGTGGCACCAAAATATACAGAGATCGAATACTCACTCGTGCATTTTCACTGGGTTGGTAGTTCTTCCTATTCACTGCAGCTATCCACCGGTGGCGCAGCTTGGCATTCTTCGTTGCGGATGGAAATCGGTGCAGGCTGAAAACACCGCACCGGCACGATTCCCTACGTGTGTTGTGCTCTTCGCAAACAGCGCTAAGCAACCTGCTCCTTTTGCGCTGGTTGTTTTGGCATCCAAACACGACGCAATGATGCCCAGATGACTTCTTGTACTTTGGATCCGCGTGAACGGGCACATTTCCGCACTTTCGAGTCCTAGAGCTGACGCTCGCCATGTGTGCCGGTCGCCGGCGAACACACTTTGGCAGCCCAGTACAAGATGGCGCCGGTCGATCGGGCAACCCGTGTGCGAGAGTATGCGTTCGGTTAGTCTGGGTGCGAGGCTGTCGTGTTCTGGTCTATAGACCGTTCTTTCGTAGGCGCCGCCATATTGTGAACTCAGTGGCGCCGCCTATGAGCAGCGCCATACTGGCTTGGGTGAAAGCGGTCTTTTGCAGGGCAGGTATACGCTCGGCCGCAGGTTCCGGCGTTTGTTTTCGCGGTCGTGCGGTCTGTTTAGTATGACGTGCGTCTTCTACGTTGTAAACGGTTCTGTGAGACGTGCTGAAGTGGTTTAAGGCATCATGGCCGGAATTTTTGCTAGCGCTTAGGTGGACGGAACAAGCAGCGCGATGTGTGCGCGCATATTTGAGCCTACAATCAGCCCCGGAGATCAATTGTGTATTTCTGAATGTTCCAATCACTAATGTTACCTTATTGCAGTATTATCCTCTATTTCTAAACTGCGGTTTAAGAGCTATGAAACATACGCGACGATCGTAACAGAGTGGGTACCATTCTGCTACGATAGGAACTGTGATGTTATACTTTGACAAGCGTTCAAACTGTTCGTTGCAGGTTATATTGCGTGACTACTTGGTTCGATGGATGAGGTTTCTGCCCCTGAATAAAATAGTTTAGGCAAGCAATAGTAGCATACTTTACAGTCTGAATTAAGCTTGTCCAGTAAAGGGACTCTACGAACTGCGCGAGCGTCCTAAGCAGTGGTAGGTGCTGGATTACAGATATCTTTGTTCTATATACCGCATGGTCCAAGCATACGGCATCAGCGGTTATATATTTATAAACGTTGTGCGGCGTGACTACGCGAGGTCGTATTGCGGCGTTAGCCCGTTTTCTCTTGCTTTTTCGAGAAAGAGGATGATAACCGATTTTTTTTTTCGACTGTGTTCGTTCCGTTCTCTACGACGCACTCACACGTACTACGAAAATTTTGTCCTCGAAAATATAGGCATTGTTTTCTTTTTATGCGATCCCTCTCATATATTATCGCCGTATACAGGACATAAAGGCAATGTCGAAGTGCACAGCTTACATATGTATCGTGCTGGTTCACCAACCGCAGTGATCGCTGTGTTGAGCAGCGCCATCGGCCTCATGCAGGAAGGCTAGCGTAGACATATGGTAATTTGAAGCCTACTAGGCATGAAATGCGCGAGAACGATGCCGGTGCATCACAAATATTTGATAACGCCTGCCGCTTACATGTGTCGTGGTTGCTTTAGGTGGGTCGTGCACGAGCATGCGCTCTTATGATTTATGTTTCACTCCCTACGCAAAGCGATTAGATAGTGAGCAGATTTACCATTTCATGCTGCTAATACAGAGACACGTTTTTTTTTTCTTGTTGTTGAATGAAAACCGATATAAGCAAAATAGTTCACAACACATACACCCACCGCGAGTGATAATGTGCGTACACCGCGGCTGATAAAGCGCGTCACATTTTTGCGCCCCCAAGAGATATTTCCGCCTACTGTAGTCACCGATGCACCGAAAAGCTTCCCTGACGAATTTATACGAACGGATATGGCATAAATTTCAGAAAGTACCATCTAAAACATCTCGAAATCGTTCCGCAGCACGCGACAGCAATACCTTCAAGCAGCGCCGCGCGGGATCGCCCAAGCCAGAGAGGAGGAAAGGCTCTCCGCGCGCCCTGTCCTCCTCGCCCGATGAAACGGTCTATAGACTGTTTTACCTAAGGCAGCTGGGCGCCGCCATATGCATCATACTAGCGCCACCTGTCGGCTTTCACCGGAAGCGTCATTGCCGCGCCATGCTGGGCTGTTAACTGTGTGTTAACTGCGCTGGCAGTGCCTTTTGGCAACGTGTTTGTATGAGGTGTGCCGACGTTTGTGTCTGTGAATTCCTGCGGAATTTTTGTTAGCGCGTTGCAGACGCATCTTTCTGCTCGCGAAGTCTTCATCGCTGCTAGGAAATGGCCACAGTGGCCACAACGAACAGCAGCACGCAGCCAGGAGCCAGCGGGACCCACACATTGTCGGCTGGGGATACGATCGACATCGGTGAGTGTGTGCGCTCAACTCGAAATGTTTTGCGCGTCAATTTCGCGTAGAATAAACAATGCATGCTGTGTTTCATCGTTCGCTGTGTCCGCGATCGCGCAGCCAGCAATTACATACAGGTGCGTCTGTGAGTTGTACTTTGAACGGGAGTGTTAGCAGCAGCTGTCAGCTCGCACGTTTGTGGCGGCGCGGACACCGCATCTTCCCATCGCTCGCTATCCTGCTATGAACAATATCTTATCGCATGACTGGTCTGCAACCAAGCTGCTTAGGATAGCTTCGCGGCGGTGTCCTACCGAAATCTTCGTTCTCTGTTGCAAGTGCTTTCCACTCAGACATGTGCGGAACGACGCAGTTTGTACTGATCTGCGATCGCGGAAAGCCGTCTAGCCGTCCTAATAATCCGCCCGCATCGCTGGCGTGCTACGAAGCCTCATCTCGCGTAATAAATGGAAACTATGTGGGAACGAAGCGATATCTACCGTCTCAGAAAAACGAGCACTTCGCGGTAGCCCAGTGGCTATGGTGTTGCGCTGTTGGACTTAAGGCCGGCCGCAGCGTCCACTGCCGTGCGTTGTGTTCACACTAAAGGAGCCGAGCTGGTCAAAGTAATCTGGAGTACCCCACTACAAACAGCATTTAATGTTTTAGTGAAGGGAATGTAGGGACGTTACAGTCTGAGCCACGGGCATGACAATGTCGCCTCCAAGTGCATCTCACAGTTTTTTAAAATTAAATTATGGGGTTTTACGTGCCAAAACCACTCTCTGAGTATGAGGCACGCCGTAGTGGAGGACTCCGGAAATTTCGACCACCTGGGGTTCTTTAACGTGCACCTAAAGTTAAGTACACGGGTGTTTTCGCATTCCGCCCCCATCGAAATGCGGCCGCCGTGGCCGGGATTCGAACCCGCGACCTCGTGCTCAGCAGCCCAACACCATAGCCACTGAGCAACCACGGCGGGTTATCTCGCAGTGTAACCAAAGATGAGGCATTGGTTTAACACATATGAGATCGATGATCTCATCTCCCATCGCATGTTCCCATTGTATTTGATAACCCACCGTGGTGGCGTGGTGGCTATGGCGTTGCGCTACTAAGCCCGGGGGCGCTGGATCAATTCTCGGCCGCGGCGGCCGCATTTCGATGGGGGTGAAATGCTAAAATGCCCGTGTACTGTGCATCGGGTGCACGTTAAACAAACCCAAGTGGTCAAAATTAATCCTGAGTCGTTCTCTACTGCGTGCCTTGCAATGAAATCGTGGTTTTGGCACGTAAATCCTCAGAATATAATTTTTAATCATTGTATTTGTTGCTGCAGTATATGCAAATATTTTTAGCCTGCATATTCACTCACTGATTGATGTCACCTATTTTTCAGATGGAGTGACTTACGTGCACCTAATGTTTGTCAAAAGCTGGGTGGACGATGTCAAGGCGTGGCCAAGTGTGTCTAGTGCCCACATTGTGTGCTACCTCATCAAGAGCAAGGCATGTGACCTCAAAGAAGCTGAGGCATACAAAAGCCTAGACTCCTACAATTTTGTACAGAGTGGTTGGGTGGGCCAGGTGCTTTGTCACAATGTTAACGCAGACTTAGTGTACCTCAAGGCGGATGTTCGACCATCGCAGGCCATAAATCAAAAGCCTTGGACAGCATGGGCTTGCGTAAGGCACACCGGACAGGTGATCACTGCTGGTTGCTCGTGTATGGCTGGGAAAGCAAGGGTTTGCAGCCATGTTGGTGCACTACTGTGGAAAGTCGATATGGCTGTCGCCTCGGGAATGATCGGCACATCATGTACTGACCAAACTAGCTCAGTGGAACAGGGGAGCAAAGAGGAATGTGGAACCTGTCCTGCTTGAAGATATGGACTTTAAGCTGCAAAAACGAACTGTGGACTCCGAAAACAAGGCCCCAAAACCCACACGAAAGTTTCATCACTTCGGAAATGATGTAGAGCTGATGAACCACATTGGGAGGAAACCATTTTCAGATCTCTTCAACATTCCTGGTGAGGGCACATTTCTTCCAACATGAAATGAGTGCAGTTGTGTTAAGTGAAATGCCTTAAAATTACAGCGGCGGTTGTTCCTTGAAACCCTATATTTTTTTTGCCACTGTATGGCATCAGTATGTTTCTTGGCATCGACACGCATACGTTAGGAGACTGACGGGTTATTTGTTGCCATTTATTTAACATGATGGTAATGCACATTGTGATAGGTGTTGGTGCCTGTCAAATACAGTAGATATCATGTTTGGTTATTGAATATCATTATATATACAAGTGGTGTTAGCCGGCACAGTGCAGTGTGAATTGTGTGTAATTGCCTTATATCTTGCAGGTACCTTGCTTCATAGTACATTGAATGCGGCTGCTTGGGACCCACGTGCTACTGATCTGCCAAGCCAGCCTCGCCACTCACATACAGACCCTTTGGAACTCCCAAAAGGCTGCGACCCTTGCAGAGTATTTTATCAAAAGTTTGTTATGCTTTCGAATGAAGGACGGGCTTCCCTTGAATTTGCCACTAGGGAACAGGGGTGCCCGCTATGGCGCATGGCCAGGCGCCTTCGCATAACTGCATCAAATGTGAAGCGGGTTCCTAAAAGGGAAAGCACTGATCCCTCGAAAGCTGTTTCTGCGCTTTCAAATCCAGGCTTTACCGGTAATGCTGCCACAAAGCATGGGCTGAAGTATGAAGCCATTGCAAGAGTAGCATTTACGAGGAAGACTGGTTTGGCTGTAGCGCAGTCGGGTATGGTAGTGAGGTATGGTAGTTTTGCGTCCCTGGCACAGCCAGGGACGCAAAACCCAATACATCTAGGGCGCGTACCATGGCGCTTCGGCGAAAAAGTACCTAGAGATGTAGTACGTGCGGGCGGCGCATGGCGGCGCAGCGATCGAGCGCTGGGCTTGGGAGGAAATAGAAACACGCCACCGGGCGACGTGTAAACGTCAGTGCGCGCCCCCTCGCGGCTCCCCTGCGGGCGGCTTCACTGCGTCTCGTAGGCGCTCCGTGCTGGTCGCCACACTTCCCTATTCTAGCCACTGTAGCCACACGATACGCGCACACGTGCGCGTCTCACTGCGCGCAGCACAGGGCTGACAGACCAGCTTCGGCGGAAACGTTCGTGTTTGAGAAAAGTTTATCCTCAATTTCATTATGACTAACCTTTCTATTTAATTTATCGATGTTAGAGCTACTACATTGCTTTTAAGTTGAGAAATGTATGCCGTTTTAACTACACATCGTACGGTAAGCAAAGCTACATCAATGATCAACATCACCACTGCCGATCCGCACGCGCGATAGCGCATGAAAGCGTCTGCTCGCCCGCGAATCCGCGACTTCAGTTGACAATTTGCGCGCGACCCCGCACGACGTTGTTGTCGAAATCCGCCTGCTTCGCCAGCTTCAGGGTTCTCTACCCGCGATGTACGAGATGAGACTGAAGCTTTTGCTTCTTGCACGGAAGCTTTTGCTGCTGCTGCTTTTGCAAAGGCGGCTGGAGCGCAGAAAGCGTCTGCAGCGACGTTGGTGGGTCCGGCCCGTATTTCAACGGCGTAAAGAAGGACTTTACTACACGGCTGTGAGTAACCGCTTTACTTTCGATTATCTACAATGGTAGAACAAGGAGCCAACGTTAGGACATGGGGTCTTGTCTTCCTCAGGACAGCAGTTACTTTCCTTACCAGTGTTATTTTTTAATGCGCGCATAGGAAACACAAGTGAAAAGGTTAAAGTAGTTATGCGGGGATCGCATACAGCGCGCGAACGCCACTATTTCGAGAACGGCACCGAGTCGTCGGTACAAGGTTCGTCCAGGTTGACAGCGCAGACGGAAGCGATAACGTAACGTACGCGATCAGAGGGAACGAGAAGAGCATGGCGTATTTCGGAAAGCGCGAAAACATGGGTGAAGATCGGGCTGATTAGCCACCGGATGCGCGCAGATCGTATAGATACGCGGTGACGATACTTTACGCCGCTTCAACAGTTCTCTAACCCTTGTAGGCGTATGCAATGGCACATACCTTCACTGATTCTTCAGCTTCAGAGGGGGAGAAGCACTTAATTCTATTCAACAGACAGTCTATCAATAAATGTATTTTCCAGACCTCCATATGCTAGAACTAAGGTGTAGCCAGTGCTGGAATCCTAATTTGGAGCTCCCTTCATTAAGAGTAGACCATACTATATAGAGAGCTTGTATAGCACCCTCCTATCTTGCACAAAATTTGTAAGGATTAAGTTTTGTAATAATTTTCTTGCTATTCGATATTTTATTCGATATCCACCCTCTTTTTTTTTCTTCATTTGAATGGATATTCAGTTCTAAAGCTACTATTCGGTATTTGCGCACCACTACAAAAAAAATTAAGGACTGCTAGTAATATTTGTGCCATTAGTATAGCACATGAATTCAAGAGCACCTTTTGAAACATTATACGTGTTGGTTAAATATTAAGCTTGTGGATGAGATATTTCTTATATTTCCTGCCTCTCGGAAGTGTGACTGTAGAATATGAAGTGTAATGTAGTTAAATTGTGACCTGGCAAGTTAAAGTGCTATGCCACTACTTTCGGAAGTTTCTTGGCAGTGGCCGCACAATTTTAGAGCGCAGCTCTTTGGCGTCCGTTCCTGGGTTTCGCGTCGTCGTCGGCCTCGTAACCAGCTCTGCCCCCCTTTCATCCCCCCAGCGCTAGCAGCGACCGACTGATACCGCTGGATGCCGCTGACGCCGCTAGAGAGTCAAGATAACGTGACTGCATAGAACACCGTCGCCGCCATGCAGAAAGAGGAGGAAAGGGCCCCCCCCCCCCTGTTCTTGTGTGGCGGATAGGGTGCTCTTCAGTTGCCGACGCGCCGGTTATTTCACGTAGGCCCCGGCACGTCGACGAATACGTGACCACCTTCCCACGGCTAGACCTGGTTCTTAGCGCTGCGGAAGCGAGGGTATCATATTGTTTGTGTCGGCATCGGCGGCGTTGTCCCTGAAACCAACTCCGCAGCTGGGGTTGACTCACTATCGGCGTCAGTGGCATCAGTCAGTCGCTGCTATCTCTTCCCTCCTCCCTTTATCGTGTTGTCCGCTTGCTGCGCGCGCTTCTGCCCCCATCGTTTGCCGCCCCCCTCCCCCCTCTTCCTGCGAGTCTCCGGTTGTCAAAGCGCCGGCTCGAACTTAGTTCCTTTCTTCGCTCCTCCTCCAATGCAACCCCTGTGCGGTGGCAATCAGAGAGCCAGATCGGTGGCGGCGGATCTGTATATGTGCACCGCCCGAGCCGAAATTGCCGCTGCCGTTCGCCCTGTGCGGTGGCAATCAGAGAGCCAGATCGGTGGCGGCTTGACATAAAGACAAACAGCAATTTCCTAACACTTATGCGGGAGAACATCCCGTTCCTCTCGCTCGTAACGCGTCCCACGGCTGTGACAACCTCGCGAGGCACTTGTATAGATCTCGTCTTTGAGAATCAAGCATTGGTGTACCAAGTCGAACATATATCAGTCTATTTCTCCGACCACAAAGCTTCCTTCATGACTGTCAAGAACTGTTAGTGGAGTCTTTGTTAAAGGAATAAGTGTGAAAAATAAAAAAAAAATTCTGTGATAGCGCATACATGTGTTGCTCGATTTCTTTGCCTCAATCTATCGAAAAGGTGAAACAGCTTATTTGCTGCGCTCAAATTTCGCATTAGGAAGTAACGTAATCATCGGTAATTTTTTCCTTCTTCGTTTCTTTTTGTTTAATCTAACATTCACTTGTTGTCCTGTTTGCCGACACACTGTTTGTATTTGAGCATATAAACAATGCAGGGGGTGAAGTTAATCATGGCTATCCATGTGTGTCAGTTAAAAGTGTACAGCTCCTGATACTTGCGCGTGTATGTGGGTAGGGCACGAGCCTTCTGTCAGGTAATAATGCACCTTTTTTTTACAGATGCAACGGATGCGTCAGGGAGACCATGAATTTTTCTATAAGTTTTTCCACATGACGCCGCTGCTCTTCGACAAGCTCTTGACCTTTGTAGCAGACGACCTCACACGGCAGCACCACATACGAGAACCCCTGGAGCCTGGAGAACGACTTGCTACAGCATTGAGGTTTGTAGAGGCTAGTTGCCTCTGCAAAAATAATATGCGATTGAAGGAATACAGAATGTGCGGCCTAAAGAGTAAACATCATTTCTTTGTCATTTAATGTATGATTTACTTATTTACATAATATTGCCAGCTGCCTTTTGGCATCCAAAGCAGGGACGGGTCGCAAAACATTGAAGCAAGACAAAATAAAGAACGAAGCAACTGACAATGCGTGTGAAAAAAGAAACACTTAAAATGTGTATATATATATCACAGCGATTAAAAGCGCACACTTAGTGCATCACCAGTGTAGCAGCAGTGAGCTAACTGAATTGTAAAACTTTGCCATCAAATGGCATCACACAAAAGCTACCTCAGTGCTTTTGACCTTGCACAACTTGTAAAACATGCAGGTGGAAGTTAACTTGCACAAATTAAATTTGATCGTATGTCACTCAAAGAGTGCCCCCATAACCATGAAAATCATTGTCAAGAAAAGTCATGTCATCCTAATGTGCAAACAACTGAGAAATCGGTACTAATTTCTTTCCAATTTGCATTCCAGCTACTTGGCATTCGGGCAGGACATAAAAGATGTTGCCCTGGCTTACCGTGTGGGGATTGAGACGGCTAGACTCTGCATTCATGTGGCCTGTCGAGCAATCTGGGCAAGGTTGAAAGACCACTACATGAAGGTAATGTCACACAGCTATGAGGGACATTGCTGGCACACATGTTAAGGTACTGCTGTGCATGTGAACTTGGCGCTTATTTCATCAGTCTTCACAAGTTTCTACTTTGTTCCGATGACAACATAAAAAAAATGTAATCTTCACTTTTTATATGCATATTACATGCACAAATTTTTAGAGGTAGGTGAATATTAACTTTGTTGGATGCGAATCGAATATTGATTAGTCAAATGGAGACTCATATATTTACAACAGCAATATTTGTTTTGATATTACTAGGGGCCATACTCCTACTGACTAGTGAAAAAAAAAAAGACTGCTACCAGGGTTAATTAGGTTCAATTTCAAAAACGATTGTTATTAAAGAAACTGCACAAATAGTCTGAAAATTTTAGGGCCCGGTTGGAAATAAGATTTCTAAGAATGAATGGCTGCAGTATAACTGGCTTTGTATAAGCACCAAATAAATTGTTGCCTAAAAAATATCGGAAGTTGTGGAAAAAAGAAGCTGCTGGAGGGCTTGTGTGCTGTAGACATGTGTAATAGGGCCCTTTCCAGAAAACATCGCTTATTGTAGTGTAAAAGATAGAACTGATGCATAACTATGCTGCCAAGAAAGTCTAAATGACAGTCTACAAGCAAAAATCACAGGTTGTCACGTAGGTTTCAGGTGCAAAACCAAAAACAAAGCCTGCATTAACCAATTTGTTTTTGCATTGCTTCGAAAACTGTTGTTGTTTCAATTTTGATAATTTGCGACACAACACTTTGTTTAGCAGGCGAAGAACAGTAACGCTGATTGTGCCGTGTTGGTTCAGGAAGTCCATGCCATGAATGACGTTTCGTGAGCACTGTCTGAGGATAACGAAGGTGGCAGGGTAACTCCGGTCATGAACAGTAATTCTTGCCGCGCAGATACCAGTCGGCATTAGGAGGTGTCCTCCCGCGGTACTTTTGCGAAATTTTTATTGAGTTTCGATACTTCAAAATACACACTGAATAGTTAATTTTCAAATACGTATAGCTACTGCATAATTTCTACCATATCTGAAACTTCGGCTGTTCGCCAACCTCTACAAATTACTCATTATCCGGAGGCAGCCAGTCTTGACACTCCAATGATAGCAATTATTTCATTGTGAATTATATTGCTCTACTTTTTACAAACTTGGAGTAGCTAAAAGAGACAAATCACACACATTGCACAATCACAACTGAATTTCCACTGTTCCTTTTGACCATTTGTATTAAGAAATCACAGGAGCAGTACTTGTTGTTTGGGGTATTTCCAGGCACCAAGCATGTCTGAATGGGCACAGATTGCCGATGGGAACTGCTTGGGAGCAGTTGATGGAAAGCATGTTGCCATAGTTGCTCCTCGGAATTCTGGCAGCTTGTACTACAACTACAAGGTAAATTTATGCATGTATAAGGTGTGCGAACACCACTGAAATAATTATGCTAGTGTGATTGGATTTACAGTTGCTGCCAACTATTTGATGCTAATTTTAATGCTTTCATTCATAGTTTTCTTTATTGAAAGCTTGCATTTATCCAAGCAGTACCACACACATTGTGTTGCTGTTTTACATATTTATACAAACAAATGCAGGCACTTTTGTATTTGCCAACTCTACAATTTGGTTTCAGTACACAAAATGCATGTCGCAAGAGCTTGCGAGGCTGCAATACAACTGCTGCCCCTCAGTTATCCTCATCGCATGTAACCTTTGTGTGTAAACCAATGTAGTGGATGCACCTAATAGTTATAAATATACTCTTTCACTTTGCTTATTAGCTACCTGTCAACCTTGCATTATGATAGGCGTACTTGTGCCTCTGGTGTAATTCTTGAACGCCAATTTTCAGGGCACCTTTTCAGTTGTACTCATGGCTGTTGTCGACAGCAACTACAAGTACATACTGATAGATGTTGGAGCAGAAGGCCGCCACAGTGATGGCGGTATCTTCCAGAACTCCACCTTTGGAAGAGCCCTCCTACAAGACCGCCTCCCTGTGCCTGCATGTGCTCGACTGCCAGGAACAACAGGCACCATTGCGCCTTTCACTTTCATTGGGGATGAGGCATTCCAGCTGCGCACCAATTTTATGCGCCCGTTTCCGGCAAAACAGCTCCATGATGCACGAAGAGTGTTCAACTATCGGCTGAGCCGAGCACGGTATGATAAAACTGAAATGGTAAAGGATTTGCACTCAGCGTTGTTCAATTCTAAAATAAAACATAAATGGATAAAAAAATATGTCGAGTTCACCATAAATTAGCCACTTACATCTGTGAAAATTGGTACTGAAAACCTATAAAAAGTACACATCTCTTATTACAATTGCTCAAGAAGTCTTTATTGAACTTTGTGTCACGTGTTTGCATGATCAGATCATTTCACTATTAAGTGTCTTGTTGTATAACATGCAGTGGGTCCACAAATACAGCTGTGTATCCAGAAAATTGCACATGGAAGCTGGTGTTGTCTCAGTACCCAGCTGTAATGGACAGTGGCGGTATCCCCATAAAATAAATCCTTAACGAATAATTCATGGCTCATTAATAGCTGGTGCTCAGTGTGACGGCTTGTGGAATAACCATTCGTTGTTGGTTTACCTTTCACACTTCCCATCGATTACTTTTCTCGAATGCTTCGGAACAGGGAAAAAGAAAAAAAATTGGAGATGACTACACAGGAACCAGCATTCGCATTGTCTTATCTTTTTTTATCCTATCCCAAGGTATTATGCTGTCCCAAGGCATGCACCAGCAAGATCTTCCAACCCTTCTGCACTTTTTCTTGTTTAAAGGAAGGCATTGCATTGCATCACTCTAAATAAATTTCCAAATTTTTTTTCCAGGAGGTGCGTGGAAAATGCCTTCGGGATCACGGCAGCCCGGTGGCGCATACTCCTCTGAACCATCCCTTTGAAGCCTGAGAATGTTGACTTCGTCATCAAAGCAGCATGCATCCTGCACAACTTCCTGACCATCCTGAATGCTGATGTGCATCATTTCACAGACGGGGAGGACAGTTTTGGAAATGTTGTGCCGGGGCACTGGCGGCAAGGCATGCCAAGGGATGGCTCAGAGCAGAGCTACTTTCCACTTCGTACGACACGTGCCAGAAACTTTGAAGCTAAGGCTGCAGATGCCAGGAATCTTCTAATGGTGTACTTCTGCAGCAGTGCTGGTGAGGTCCCCTGGCAGTGGCACCAACCTGGTGTGTCAAAGGAAGCAGCCGTGAAGCAGCTCCATGACCTACGGCTGCTTCCGCTCCAGTGATGTAAGTCATGCAAGCAACAATGGCGAGCATATATACGTTTACTTCTTTCACTACTATACCAGCAGCAGCACTCATACTTTTCCTATACATATTGTTACTATGTGTTTTAATGCCGAAACATTGCTTCAGTATTTGGTGGAAAACAATAATTTATTTAGCTTATGAAAGACTAACATTCAAACAGCTAAATACAAACAATAAATGCACAATTATTATGTAAAATGGTATAAACTGCAGGAACAAAATTCAAACAAAAACATCAATTGCAGCATACGTCAAAATTGTACATTAAGAAACTGGTACATGATATTATTTAAGTACTCCCACACCCAGTTTCAGCATTGTAAACAGACAAGCGATGGTGTGTAAGTCGCATGTTTAAGATTGTGTCTTCAAAGTATTAAACTGCTGCACAGCACAACAGCAGCAGATATTTCTAACATTTTATTTAAGCTTAAAAACTTTTACAGCTCGCATGCTGTTCACGGCTTCTCTCAGGTAGCCCTGCTTCCTGCCAGAGAAGGGTTATACATACAAACGCTTCATTTGTGCACTGCCATCAATGTCACTGATTACTGTAAACAACTTTGGCGAAACATCCAGTGCAGAGCATAGAAAACCAACTCTGGAAGTGAGTCGTAAAAAAAAAGGATGCAGGGCTTGTGGATGCTAATAGTGGCAGAATAGGAGGCTGTCTATGTTGGCAGTGAGCCTCGCTTGGCAGTGGAAAAACATTTCACTTTGTGCTATCTCCTCCAACAATAAAAGAAATTGAAAAATGCTTGCATTGTTAGAATTTCCTCGAGAGAATGCTTCACAACTTGCACCATATAAATTTACAATTGGGACTGGTTAAAGGTTCATTACATTCTTTTTTCTTTACAGGCTTGTACAGGCACCCCCATAGATGCATGAACAAACTCAGGCATGCACAGGTGGTGAACTCAAAAGGTTCTTTGCTGCTAGACAGGTTCAATGAGTATGGACACATCAAAGAGATACACTTGTCTTGCAACAACAGACCTTTAGTTGCATGCCAGTGCTATCAACTCTATGAAGTTCTTGAATAATTAGCATGAAAATGCAGATACAACACAATATAAAATGAACAAAAAGAACTGAGGAGCTTTGATATGAAACCAACAGACAAGGAAACATAGTAAAGCATAGAGGAAAATAACTGTTATTTTATTTGTAATGTCGACGTTGCAAGGAGAAGGGAAATGAAAGTGGACAAAAAGATAACTTGCCACTGGTGGAAGCTAAACTCAAAACCAATTGAGCTACAGAGGAGGCTATACCTCCATCAATTTCCTAGGGTGTTTATGTGTACCAGATAAGGCTCTGGGAGTGTTCTTGTATGAGTAGCGCTGGCTAGAACTGCCAGGGCGAGATCTAGTACATGCACATATCTGCTCAAGAAAGCCATTGCAGCACCACCATTGGTAGAGCAATGCAAGCATAATGCGAAGGTTGTGGGTTTGTCTCCCACCAATTGGAAGTAATCTTTTCATCCACTTTCATTCCCCTTTTCCTCCTTATTTCTACATCTCAATATAAAGCAATTAAATTCCTCAATGATTTCCTTTCTTTCATTGTCTCTTGGATTTATTACACAAAAGGCATACATTAAAAAAAAAACTAATTCTTGAATTTCTTTACTAGTTGCATTATTTCAATTGTCATGTCAAGCTGCTTGTCCTCACTGACCTCTCTCATTTCTTTCAGCAGATAGACCGAAAAAGCATCAAGGTGATCCGGAGGTTTGCATGTGTTTATTGCAGTTGTAACATTGCCTAATTCCTGTAATATTAATTCACCCTCATCTTTCCTTTTCCTTTTCCCCCCTCATCTTTCCTTTTCCTTTTCCCCCCTCTTGATGTTGTCGCTTCAGATGCAACACTTCCCAACGTCCTTAGCTCTGCCTGCTGAAGCCAGCGACACTTGTGATTGCGGCCTGCTGTGGTGTGCTTTGGAAGCCTCTGGAATGTACAGCACTTCTTCAAGCAGCGGTGAATCAAGTTGTTCCAAAATCTCCTGTGAATCACCTGACAGTGGCGGCACTTGAAGCGTTGCCAGATTGGAAAATTGGCACATCTTCGTTAGGATGTCCGCAGCATTTTCCTTCTCACTTGAAGGGGGCACTGGTGGAACGTTGCTGGACGTCCTGCATGTGAGCGTAATAAGGTTTGCACATATTCTGAATGTGCAAATAATGTGCGGGTCTAAAGGCAAAAATATGCAATGGCTCAAGTTCATGCACATTTGTTTTAAGGTGTCATTCTATTAGAGAGCAATGCCCAAACTCTGAGTCAGTATTGTAGGGACAACAGTGGCTTGCATACACAACCAGAATGAACATCTTTTGCATGCACTGAAGTGTAGCTTTTGTATTTTATTGTTGCTTCAGATGCATTTAAGCAGTCATTATGATGTCTGCGTGCCTAATGCCTAGTGATACTTCGTACTCGAAACAGTGCATGATATCTGGAATGTATCAGTTTCGAAATAATTAACATCAAGCATCCCACTACACTTAATCAGTACAACCATTTAATAAATGTCACAATGAAAGACCTACGCTTGTACTTTATAAACATAGAGTAACAGTATTGTTATGTCTTGCTTTAACATAATGCGTTTTCCTGCTTACATTTTTTGCTTGAAACGTTCTCGCCTTGTAACTTTGTTTTCCTTTCATCCTTTTTAAACTTCATGTCATACTAAACTATTTTTCTTAATTGAATGCAGATCTAAACACAGTGTGAAGCTTTGTATGTAGCAGTCAGTGCATTCATTGTTTGTATTTAGGAAGTTATGTATAATCATGTTTGTCATCTTGCCATCTGCCTTGTAGAGGGTTTTTTTGGGGCACAGTGAACCTGATTTTAGTGAGCAAATCCCTCCAGAAAGTTTCTTAAAGCAATGACTTCTTTGCCTCTTCTTTAAACTTTCCCATCCCTGCTGCTGCTGTCTTGGCAAATAGCTCTTACTGAATGCCTCATACTAAAATTAAGGTAGTCAGTCGTTGAACCATTGCCATCCCAGCTGACTGCTGGCTACAGTATTGCACGAGTGACCAGTACAGGACACAGTACAAATGCCGGATATAACAATGTAATCAGATTGTGGTGTTGGCACATAAAGTTCTAGCAATCATATTTTTCCCACAGTGAGAATGTGGCTAACTGGATCATCTAGCCTTTCCTTGCAAATGTTTTCTAAGGAGGAACAACGCTCTCCACAAACATAGCGAAAGCTTTGCTTAAAGCAATGACCACAGCACTTGGGATCCACAGAATAATCCCAGGTGATAATTAGGTAAAGACAGTGCTGAATAGACACAAAAACCAGTATTATCAATTACACAGCTGACAATGCTGTCAATACATTGGTGAATTTATTATTCCTACAGCATGAGAGCTATGAATGAATCCTTGAGTGAATTAGGTAAAATTTGAGGGTTTGTGATGGAGCACTGATTTGCACACAGCTGGCAAGCAAAAAAAAAAAATGCAAAATGAAAGCTGTTTATTGCAGTGAACAAACCTGAATATAACAATATTCAATACTCAGATAGATACTGCCTATTGACTTGCACACTGCATTCTATGATCAGTGTATGGAATCAAAGGAAACCACTTGTATCTAACACTACACATGCATCTTGTGGTATGTGGTGACTATTGCCAGCGTTTTCTTTTTGTGAGTGCATCAGGCAAGTCCTTTTCTTTTTATTTGACCTGCTAGTTTGTATGTGATATTTTCTGCACTTCTGTCTTGTGCTTTATTATGCTAGGTTTTTATGTGCTACTTCAGTTATTTTGTACCTGTATTTCTGATTTTTCTGCTCTCTACTGCAAAGTTAAACTGGCTAAATTGGTACCTAAATAAATATACAAAGATATATCGTTGTACTGCATGTGTCCCCTGATAGGATCACATTTAACGAGATATGCTGCACAAACTTTTTATCGCCAATGAGACAAAGCTGACTATAGTGCATGCTACGCGTCGATTTGCTCGTGTAAGCGCGATTTTGAGTTCCCACAGACGCGGCACGTTACCAGCTACAATATAGACATACGGCATCGCCGGTTGACGTGGCAAAGGAAAGCACTAGCATGGCGTGTTCAATTTTTAATGCGCCGCTGAAGATGGAAACATTAAAATCACTTGGGGTCTATACTCTATCGTATCGCGCAGGAACATCATCTGGTCGAAGAACGGCCAGGTGACGTCGTCCTGAACATCGTCTGCCCCGGCGCCACCCTTCTTCTCTTCCTGAAGTGTCTTCAAAACCCGTCGAAATTTATCTCGCAAAGACTTCCACCTCTTCTGTAGCGCTGTGATGTCATCTGCACAGATGAAACGCGTTTTATACATTGGAGAGCCGGCTAAGAGGCAGCATATACCGGTTCCACGCAGGCTTTCGATCGCGATCGAGTGCGATCAAATTTCTGGATCGCGATCAGCTATACGCAGATTGCACAGTACAGGCAATCATGATCACAAAATGCGATCCCGATCGGGCTCGATCGCGATTAAAACTGCTCCCGCATGACGCCCGTATAAAACACCGAGCACTTACCTGTCACGGCAACGTCGGGCATGACGATCCTCGACACCTCGCTCCACAAGCACCTCGTCATGTGCTTGTTTTTGTGGTGCTTGTGTTTCGCCTGCCAAAGTGCAGGACGAGCCTCAACGCAGACAATCAGCGCTTCGTTGTTTATCGTCTCCATAGCACCTGTGTTCTAGCGACGCGAAACCACAGCGAAACCAGCAGCGACTCCCGACACCTCGGTACGATTCCGAAACTTCAACAACCTGTTTTTCCAAACTTCCGGAAGTGTACATGCAGGCCATGCTTGACCAACTATGCCTTTATTGTAGCTGTTTTTCACGTGCTATTTTATGTTTCGAACATTCTAAGTGAACTATCCTCAAAAGGACACTGTGTGTGCAACAACAAATTGTTAGGGTGAGCTCTCAATGATGCTTTTAATTTTTTTGGTGTTATTCTGTCACAACAGGAACGATGGAACACTTTTTTTTCCAATTGTTGTTGCGTGACTCCACTAGTAAGAGAATATGTGTGCCACAATTTAGTTGTAACTTAAGGAATACGAGCTCGGAAATTCAAAGAAAAAAATTCATCGTTTAGTCGACCACCAAACTGGCACTGCCAGCTGAGGGAAGCTTACGCGCACCTGCATTCTCATCGTTATGGAATTATCGCATATGGCTCTCCGATTGTACATCTGACACAGTCTGTAAGCACACAGCACGGTTCTGTCTACTGATCCTTCCAAATGCCACACTCGTCCATGTCTATTCTTGTGTCGTCTGTTTGGCGCTTTAGTACATCAGTAACATGCACCAACTAGCCCAACAAAAAGTTCTGCTGGAAGCAGAATGGAAGTGCATTTGGAACCTGCAACATAAATGGGCTCCTTTGGAAGCAGTGCAGACTATTAAGGAGCTTCTAAATCATTCGTTGTATCGCCTGCATACCTTGAAATTAGGATGGGTATAATTTAGGCTTCTATTTTCCCATGACTACATGATAAATCTCGGTTTATGAAGTTTTGTGGAATGGTATATTGGGAAAAGGTTGGGCATCTTGCGTTTGAAAAATCGAGGAAAATGCTTCTGCAGAATTATTTGCTGTTCACTTTTACATTGATTTCTTTTGTTCATTGCAGAGCTTTCCTGCGTGCCAACTACAAGTTGCGCATCAAAAATGTACAAGCAAACCATTAAACATCTCGAAGGCAAAGTAGCAGCACAGCGGAAAACTATCAAAAGACTGCTGAGACAGCCTCACAAATCACCGTCATCGACTACAAAGGCTCTTGACATTATCCGACCATACGTCACCGAGGAGGTTTTTAAACTTCTTTCGACACATCTTCGCTTGAGGCCAAAAGGCAAGGGCAAGCGGTTTCCCATTTGGTTGAAGAAATTCGCTCTTTATTTAAACTTCCGTGGCCCGCAAGCATACCGATTTTCCATATTTTTCTTTGCCCTCCCGGCGTTCATTAAGAAGGTGGCTAGCCAATGTAAAGATGACTCCAGGCACAATTCCTGGAATCATTTCTTCCATTGCAACAAATACTCAAGCTTGGAATGAACGTGACCGAGTGTGTGCTTTAGTTTTTGACAAGATAGCACTGAAAAAAAATTTGTATTATGATGTTGCACGGGACATTGTCCATGGTTTCACAGATGATGGCGCTCAGCGCACATCAACCATTGCTGACCGAGCAATGGTTGTTCTTCTTGTTGGTGTTTCGAAGAAGTGGGTTCAACCGGTTGCTTTTACTAAAGGGCACACATCAACACCATCATGTTATGCATAACCTGCTGTTGTCGCTCATTGTGGAGCTTAGGAGCATTCATATTACAGTGAAAGCAGTAATATGTGACCAGGGTAGTTCTAATGTCAGTCTTGCTTACCAACTAAGAGTGACTGTAGCAAAGCCTTTTTTTGAAGTTGACGGTGAGCGGGTATATTTAATCTTTGATGTGCCACATTTAATTAAAACAACACGCAATAATGCCCAAGCGCAGAAGTACATTGGGGATGAAATTGTTGACTGGTCACACATTGTAAGCCTTTACCAATGCTCGCAAGAGTTGCGGTTGCGACTGGCTCCAAAGTTGCCTGAACGGCACGTTCATCGGAAACCTTTTGCTAATATGAAGGTCAGCAGAGCAACGCAGGTCCTCAGTGCATCGGTATCCATTGCTATCACGGCATTGGTGTATGCAAACGTGCTGCCTGCCTCAGCCATCGCTATAGCTCAATTTTGTGATCGTATGGACAGGATTTTCGATTCCCTGAACAGCTCGAGTGAAAAAAAAAACTTAGCAAAAGCTCCGGCATGCAATCATGAAACAGGATCCAGAACTGATTGACTTCCTTCAAGGCCAGCTTCCCTGGATTGCATCATGGAAGTTTGATGGCAGACGTCAACCACAAACCATCGTTGATTGGCAGATTACAATTCAGGCCATTTGTCAACTGTGGGACGACCTCTCCAAAAATTTACAATTTTCAATACCTTCTAACACGCCGACTTCAACAGGATCCCCTGGAAAACATATTCGGCCACATTAAGCAAAAACAAGGTTGCAACACCAACCCCAATGTAGCACAATTTATCTGTGGCCAGAAGCACATCTGCATAAGAAAACTGTTCAAACTGTCAGAATACGGAAATGTTGATGAGGAGACCTCCTTCAGGAGCTCTCGCCATTCTCCCTCACCAGTGAGTCTCTTATGGGTAATGAGGAGTGTGCACAGCCACATCCTGACGACTTTCCTGCTCTAGACGATCTTTCCGAACTTGCGACTAACATTCACTCCCATGTAATTGATGACTCCGCTGCATATTATGTAGCTGGCTTTCTGATCAAATACTTTCTTTGCAATGCAGGTGAAACTTGCAGTTGCCTACAGTTATTGAAAAACGACAGCGGGACAATAAAGGGTCCCCACCACTATTTCACAATGCTCAAAGGATACCATGTCCCCAGCAAACTATTTGGGAATCTGACTGTGCCATCGGAAGCAGCTTTTGCATACGTACAACAACTTGAATCTCACTTTCTTGCCATAATTGACGCCACCGCACATCACTCGAAAGTGTGTGACGTTGTGTATCGCCATCTGTCGAGCGTTTGCAATTTTCATTTCTGCTCTGCTGGGCGTCACAAGGAGTTTCTCAAAATGTTTTGCCGGGTTCGTTTATGCTGGCATGTGCGTTTTGTGAACCGAAACTTAGATAAGGTTAGGTTCCAGCCTTCAATCTCTTGCACACAACTAGACAAGTTCAAAGGTTAGCAGTTAGCGGCAGCTTTACGCAAAGGTATTGGAGTTAAACCCAGTCCCGCAATCACTTTGCTGAAGTCATCACTCGTTATAGCAGACTTCATTATGGCCTTCTATTGAGTTCAAGGGAACTAGGCGCTCCTTCGTTTTATCCATTGTTTTGTTTACCCACTAGAGTAGTAGGGACACTACTTGTATTTGCTCGAAGGGATTTTCATGACCTTGAAAAGAAATTTGGTATACTGTCTGTATGTTTTTAGCATCTGCTGGCAAACTCTACACGCTACTGTGGGTCGGTTAGTCACTGTGTGCGCTTTATCTCTCTAGCTCAAATAACATATTGATAACATAAGCACTTGTTGAAATGTGTTAAAGCGAGTGGTACATACAGTGGTAAGGAACACAATTTGAGGTGGGCGCGGTTCAACACTGTCACGCCTTTCCTATTTTAGCTTCTCGTCAACCTCCTTGTCACACCCATCATCAAACTTTTCATAGGAATCCCCAAACTTGCAGCCAGTGATGGGGCTGTGGACGCTGCTTTTTTAGTGTTATTGCTGGAGTACCAACGCACTACGTAGAGCCTTTGTGGAAATAATGAGCCAAAGAGGTTTTCTTCAGCTATTAGCCGCGTAATAGCGCTCTTGTAGCATCAGTTAAGGTGCAGAATTTTGGAGAAGTGAAGACTGCAGTGGTATTTCACCTTCACCTTGAACACTGCCAATACATAACAGCAGCACTTAGGCTCATGAAGGCGACACATAAGGGGAAAAATGCCAGCCAGTGTTGTAGAACATTTGTTTTTCATGTAATGGGCAAGCTCCAAAGCATCACCTTTTCGAGAGCATCCAGCCAATGTTCAAGCAGCAATTTTTTTTTTTTTTTTTTACATTTCGGGCTAGCTGCTTTTAAGGACAGCATACGCACTCTATCTTTGCTTTTCTGATATCTTGCGTCGTGTGGTTTTTGTACCATCTTTCTTTCTCTGTGCATTATTTCGGTTAACCATAGTTGTGACTAGCGACTTAAGTGCTGTGTGTATGTTGCGCCTTCCTTCATCAGTTTTGTGCGCCGCGTTTGTTCTATGGATTCTTGCCCACTGGGCGCTGATCAGCGCTCCATACTTCACCAGCTTTCCGGCTTCTGCCAAGCCAACACTTGTGTTTTCTGTGTATTTGTTGCAATGTTTGTTAACTTTCTTTGTAAGCAAAGATGCAGGTATATTTCTACACCTTGCATTTCTGTACGATGCTCTTCTCATTTTGTGCTTTTTCTCTGCTCAGCCTCTATGTTGCCTTGGAATAAAACATTGCGGGAACTCTGTCTCTTTGATACATATGACCGCTTGTACCAAAATAAAGAAGACAAGCGCGACGGAAAAGCCGTGGTGAATTATGATTACCTCTATCTCCATCTTTTATAACTTAATAGAAATAAAATGCGTCACGACCTCACTTCACACCAATTGAACTAGACAAAATAGGGAATCGCTAAACTAAAATGTCAAATAAAATCGTTGCCATTTGGGTGAGGAAAAGTGGTCTGAAATGACAAGCTTCCGCTACAGCCTAACGTCAGTTACGCGTGGTAATCCAAATTTCGCGCCTGTGAAACCGAAACCGGAAGTGCAGGCCAGTTGCTCTCGCCAACCGCCAGGCGCGCTGGGGTGTATGGGAGTGTCCGCTCTTGTTTTTTCTTTCTCTATGGTCGTACGGTCACTAAAGACGACTGAAAGCACAGCTACTGCTTGTACACGCTCCGCATGCGACGGCAGCGTAGCACATGGTCCGTCATCTTCTGACTCTGAGTCATCGTGCGGCGGTGCAACAGAAACATGACAAACGATCTCACCGTCGTCGAATTCTGCGCATGTCAGTACAGCATTGTCAGCACCTGTGAGAGTGTCAAATGAGACTGTGTCCAGAATCGCAATGCAACCACTGCGCAGGTCTCGGCAGAACATTTTCCGCGAGGGGGCACATCGGAAGGCGACAAATCTTAGGCCTCCTGGCAGCCGCTTGCCGGCATTCCCCAGCGCAGTCTGCGCGGGCACTTTCGGCGCCATTAGACATTTGACACGATGTTTCCGTATGCCGCGTTGGATCACCGGAACCTCGACACAGCACACAAAGCAAACACCATCATGCCGACACCAGTTGCGCAAAATAAAAACGGGGCCTACTCACAGCGTCGTGCGCGAAGAAACAAACCAGCTGCTGGATTTTCTTGACACAACTTCAAAGCTGAAACCGGAACTGCTGTAGAACCACTCTACCGAACCAGGCAGAAACGATGATGATGAGCGGGGTTTGCAGTAGCGCCACTCCGTGGGGCAGCAAGGAGGCTTGGTTCACAACAATAATGGCGTTCAGCGAGTCAAAGCATAGCCTCCTATATTTTATAGGATTCTTTGCCTCCTCCCATAGCCTCCTATAATATAGGAGGCTAAGGTCGAAGCATGCACCGGTCAGAGTCGGTGCATAGTGCTCTCGATCGAGTTGGCTCAAGGAGTGTCCGAAAAATCAGACGAGAGGTTGCAAGGTGTCCGAACTTTCGGCAGTTGTTATAAATTATGGTCTATGGGGATAATGGCGGTGCTGCGAAGCAGACCGAATAATTGCGCATGTCCGAATTTTTGGAGTACTGAAAATCAGTCGGCGACTATATATTGATTTTAATGATATACAGTCATTGTATTATTATATTATTAGATTATTTTATGCATTAGGTCTATGGGAAAGGAACCCATTTATAATGATAGGTTATTCACCGCATATTGGATATCGATCAAAGTTTTGCCGCCTGGACGGCGTTTTCCGTGCCAAATAATCGTAACATTTGCGTTGCTTAGTTCCCTGAAACGAACAATGTTGAGATGAGGCGATGTTTACCTACGCAAGTTTGTATCTGCCGCCATTAACATGCAGCGCGTCCCGCCCCACCCATAGAGTTTCCTACAAAAATTACTAGAGGGAACTGTGGCGCTAGTGTCTATGGGAGCTGCAATGGGAGCGGTTGTCCCAGCATGGGAATTATGGGAAGTACATGGATTTGCCT